>NC_061121.1:172472550-172552839 GCF_002878395.1 Capsicum annuum | reverse complement strand
AAACTTCATACTATTAGATCACAACTTATTCATCAAGCACTTGGTATATACTAGAGACTTAGCATGCTTGAAAGAGCACATAATTAGGGAAATTACTGCTATCATGTCTCCACTTGTTCACTATGGTCCTTCAACAAACACTAGACATGCACGGGATCACACTTACTTAGGTATTTCATACTATCATGGTACAACTCATTCCCTAAGGCATTTCATCAAACACTAGGCATGCATGGGTTTACACCTAATTGGAAATTTTATGTTACACATAGTTATCAAGTCTTATATGTGGAGACGAGTGCAAATAACAATATGCCATACGTCCATTAACCTAGCTTCATGAACATCTCATCAACAACCATAACACATAACAATATCATAGAAGTCATTATTTTCATAAGGATATAGCATCCATTTGTCATTTAGGTCACAATTTAACTACAATACATGATTTCTAGCCTCTTAGATATTTTATCAAACACCCTACATACACAACTTAGGCATAGGTATAATTACCCAATTAATCATCATAAACAACCAAATTTACATGTTCCAACTCATATAATACCATAGATTCATACAAACCACATAAGTATTCCATCTTAGAGATCTTTTAACATCAACAACAAGAACATAATCTATTTACCACACAAATTACACATACTAACACCAAGTCTTGAAAATACTATCAACAAACATGAATCACAACTCAATCATAGCAAGAACATCAATTTCAACTCACAAGAATTATTAAAATTCATAAACATAAAATCTGTGAGATTTAGAAAAGGTTTACTTGAGCTTCTTGGATGAAAGGGATCTAAGAATCAATATCCACATACCTTGGGGAAACCCTTTCCTTGAAAGGCTTTGGAGAGATTTTCTTGATTTTTCCCTTGATTTCTCTTGATTTTGCTTGAAGAAGGAAATGGGGATTTGATTTGGAAACCCTAGTTTTTTTTGGTGGAAGAAGAGAGAAACTAGGCTAAAATCCCTTAAGTGGGTATTTATAGTGGTTTGGGAAAAAGAAGAAAAGACCAAAAAACCATTGGAAGTTAAACTAAAAAGTATCAATTTTTCATGCTGGTGCAACGCACCATAATCGCACCAGCCCACTGGAATTTGGACAATTGGGAAATGGCTCGATGGCACGATGCGATGGAAATTACTTTGCCACCTTGGTGTGAACTGGAACTACACCGTGATGTGGAGGAATCGTGGAGGTTGGATAGGATTTGACGATTTCTATTTTGGATGGCTCCGCGACGCGCCACAGTGCCAGGTGGCACACTGTCTTACTAAAATAGCTCTAACTCTTCCCCCGAGTGTTTGATTTGGGTGAATTTGGTATCGATGGAAAGCTTATTCAATGCTCTTCATACCAAAGAGTAGACATTAGGTAAATTACACATGATTCAAAGTATTTCATACTTGAGAAAATATTTCTAAAAGTTTTAGACTTTAATTTTTCCTTTACCGAATACACTCTAAGGCTCAGACTGGAAGAGAACTTTGCGGGGTATTACACAGACAATGCATGCAGTTAAAATTATTAACTATGGATCTGTATACTGAATCTCACTATAAAAAATTATGTGTCTTATCTAAATATGATCATTGAAAATACTATTGTGCATATCAATCTCTTTTTATGATATGCTTTGGTACTAATATTGGCAGAACAAGAGTACCAACAATTTACAAAAGGAAGGTAAGTGCCCAATTAATAGTTTAAATTACTTAATTCATGCTTTCACATGATAAAAATTGTCCACAAGGTATATATATTTGGTTTATCATGTGTTGATTAAGAGTAAGGTGGTGGATTAAAATTTCATCACACTTAAAGGGGCAAGTTTACAAAATACCCACTTTTAAAAATTTCTTTGCAATTTAGACACAAGTCTTGGAAAATTGGCCAAATACGCACCCACTTTTTGGGACATCATCATCTCTTCTTTCAAGGTGAACAAATCCAACACACAAGTTTATAATAACACACTTTATACCCTTGTTTATTCCACAATTATATATAAAATATCTTTCCAAAGTATAATTTTCTTAAAAAAAATCTAAAAGCTTAAAACAGAAGCTTCTGTTTCCCTCTAAAAATCTCCTATTCAAGCATAATTCCATCATTATTTCTCAGTGATCTACTTAAAATTAGTCCATAAACATCCTAATCTTGTCCTTTGAATCCATTGTTACCCCATTTATTTTCTATTTTATCAAACACACTTTCAACTATTGTTAAAAAGCATTCAAATCACTCACATTACTCAAAACCACTTTAGAAAGTACATTATTGTAGCTCAGGTGACTCCAACTTTGTTTCTCTTTTCCATAAATCCAACGATTATTGATTAGAAGCATTATTTACAATTTTATGATTTTGTATAGATATCTTCCCAGTCATCGACCATTCATTGACCGTTTATATACCCAACATATACCAAAAACAAATTAACGATCGACAAAAGCTTAATTCTAGGATATCTATTGCAGAGTATGTTCTAGTTTCTGGTGATTTCATGGGATAATGGGAGAAGACTCTCACACATTAGAAATAGAAATCTTTCACTAAGGTGACACTACCCAGTGTGGTTTGCCACAATAGTTAATACGATTACTTGGTTGCAAGCGTAATAGAGAGCAGGGTTTTAGATTGAGTGTCCAACGACGTGGTAATTTGTTATCTAATGTATTATAGGGAAAGAGTGCATCCTATGATAATAAATAATGATAGACGTGTATCCTTCTATATTATATATATTGGTGTTGGTGGTTTTAGGCCTATTTTAAGGATAAATATAGTTGAGAGGCCCTTTGAAGAATCGTTTAATTCATCACTACCCCTACCTCAGCGCAACTAGTCAATGATAATTTGGATGATTACAAGAATGATGACTATCATTCAATGAATATGGATGATAATTCTATAGATATGGAATAGGATTCATCGGACACAAAAGATGTTGAAGAAGATAGTAGAACGGGATCACAACTAAGTCATTCCTTCACTGATGGAACTAATTTCTATTTTTATCAAACATTCACCAACAAGAAAGAGCTGAAAATACTACTAGATGGAGTAGCACTAAGCATTCTTTTGATTCTATTACGGAAAAAGTTGTATGAAATTGTTGAGGGTGAAATGTGTATCTCGTGGTTGGGGTTGGATGTTGTGCGTAAAGAAGTACAAATGCTCAGATATATTTTGCATATACAAGTATGTTGGGTTCCATACATGAGGTGTTTAACACGCCACGGGCAGGCATAAGAAAATCTCATTTGAGATTATTGCTTCACTATACGTAAATCATTATCGTGATGATAAGGGTCTAAACATAAGAGAAATTCCAAAAATTATATTTTGGGAGATGCATTGCAATGCAAGCTAATAAAAGAAGTGTAATTATGAAGAACAATGTTTATGGGACATCAAAGCATGGATATTCTTACTTGCCCATATGGTTGAGTTATTGAATCCTAGTTTTTCTTATTTTATCATGGTTAACATAATGGATGGATCGTTTGTGTACTACTTTTTATCTTTTGAAGGTTGCATACAAGGATATGCCTATATGAGAAAGGTAATTTGCATTGATGTCACATATTTGTATGGCAAATACAGGGGTGTGTTGCTTAGTGTCATTGCACTGGACACCAAAAATCATATCTATCCAATTGTCTTTTGTGTTGTGGATAACGAGAATGATGCTTCTTGGATGTTCTTCTTTGATAAGTTTAATCCTATAGTAAAAGGTGATCTATATCTATGTGTCATCTCCGATAGGAACATTAGAATTTCCAATGCCTTCTCCCATTTTGTACAACCGTGTGCATCACGAACTTTGCATGAGGCACCTTGACAAAAATCTTCGTATAAATAAATATAGTGGAGAGCATCTTTGTTTATTCTATGTCACGAAAAAGGTTTATTCTTTAAATTAGTTTAGCTAGACATTTGTGGAATTCAAGGATAAATTCCCCAAGGCAGCACATATCCTTGAAAATGTGTTTGGTTTTAAGAAGTGGAGTAGAGCATACTTCTCAAGCAATAGGTATGATGTGATGACCACAAACATAGTCGGGTTTCTCAACTCAGTGTTGATGGATGAATGGGAGTACCCCATTAAATGTTTAGGGAGCGACATGTATTTGTTGGCTGTTCAAACAATAGATTTTTGCCTTATGCAGAAAAGATCATAAGGGATAATAAGAGCAAGAGCGACTTCTTCTATGTGACTAACGTAAAATAAGATCTCAACTAATTCACCATATTCAGAACCGGTGTTACTGTCAAGGTTAATCTTTTATAGAGGAGTTGTTATTATAGGAAATATGACTAGGTGAAACTGTCGTACGAACATGCCATGGCCTCTTTGCAATTAATGTATCACGAAGATGGAGGTTAGGGTAATTCCATCTATGAGTACTCTTTGCCTATTTATAAAATTAAAACTTACCTCCTTGCATTCTTTGAAGCTATTAACGTTCCTCCTCTAGATTTTGAATGGACTGTGCCACATGAATTATAAGACAAGAATATTTTTCCACCCCCCTACGATCCCAAACTCAAAAGAAAATGAGTCAAATGCGTTCAGGGTGTCGGTGAAACATTAAAGTCCAAAAGAAGGAATAATTTTTTAATATGAAAGAAATCAGGGCATAAAAAACCACATGTAGCATGACCAACAAATGTTAGATAGGCTTTTTTCTTCATTTGTAAAGACACTATTTTAGTCGACCCCCATATTTCTATAGAATTTAAGTTGTAATTGACTATATGCTTTGTCTATGGTATACCACATAAATCTATGATATATCTTCTACTCGGTCTATTAAAGAATTGTTAATGGATATATGATTACTCATCAAACAAATTATGTAGGTCTATTTATAGCCATATCATTCCAATCGATGCATTGAATTGTCTTTTCCTATTTTCAATTAATTAAAAGCTGCAAACATGTCTATTCAAATTAAAAGTCACTAGTATATGCAAGATAAACCTTTTTTATTCCCACATGTGTTAATTGATCATTGGTTGGGAATATAAAACACCACCTTCTATGAGTTTATGAGTACGTTCATTGGTTGGGAATATAAAACCCCACCTTCTATGAGTCTATAAATACAATGATAATTTCTATGTAATCGTTCACTTCTACATAAACCAAAAAGTTCAAAAACGTCTTCTTCTTAAACAAAAATTCATACCTCTGATAAGGATACCCCTACGTTTGATATAAGAATTCCCCTGTGACACTATGATCTCATTCTCCTCAGGAACTACTTTGACCGCCTCTTCCATGGGCTATGTAAAGACCATATTTACTTAGAGCATGAACTTCATCGAATTGCTTGTTTCTTAAGGAAAATTTTGGAAAGGCTCAGAATGGAAGGAACTTACTACATCACCCCCTATTACCCTCATTTAGTTTATGTTTTTATTTTAGTTTGAATTTAAGTTTTTGTATTTGTTCATTGCAGAAGAAGATTTCTTAGTTAGGATTCTCGTTAGAAGAAAACTTCTTTTTTTTTGCCCTTTTTCCTAGTTTTGATAATGGTAACTGTATGTACTAGAATGAACAATATGAATATACAAGTATTTCATTTTTTACATTTTGTTTGCCCTCTTTTTTGTGATTGTTGCTTTGTATTGTTATTCTTCTGTATGAATGGTAGGATTTTGCATAGCTAACTTTTTAAATTTTTTATTTATTGTTCAATCAATACAACTATTGAATGCCTTGATTAAATTGTTGAAGAGTAAAAATTATTTGATAATACATCCAGATCATATATGTAGTCTATCGTAGACAAGAAAATCAAACTGTGCTACACTAGCTAATGTTTTATGCACTATCATCGATCTTAAGCACTGTCACTCCTCAACAAAACATATTGGTCGATCGTAAATCATATATATCGATGGACCATTAGTAGTTTCTATTTTTTAAGAAAATAATTAAATTAAAAAAAGTTTAAACAAGTCACGTAATCACATAATTAGGGGGTGGTGATCTAAGGGGCACGTAACCACCGTTGAACTGTTATACTTTGAGTATGTGGTGACACTTGAACTGTTGAACTGTTGGTTAAACAAAAAATCTTGAACTGTTGGTGACACTTAATAGACTGTCATCGATCTTGACCTATGTCAATCCTCAATGAGATATTAAATTCTATCGTAGACAAGCAAAATTGATGGACCCTCAATAACATGTTTAAATAGGAAATAATTAAGTATAAAATAAAATTTTTCTTTGAGCTTTCATCAAATCTTGTGGTCTACCATAGACTTACACCCTAGGTAATGTATGGATTAATCTCCATATCAATGGTAGATCACATAGATCTATATATAATGGGTGTAGACCCTCATTTGAATGTTGTTTAAAAATGAATAATTAAATAAAAATAAATTGTGGAATTCTATACATATGAAGGAGTTTAAAAAAGTCACATGATCTTGTTAGAGCTTACACAAATTGGGGGTGGTGATTGAAGGATAATGTGGATGGGTAGTGGTTAAACAAGAAACATCCTCAAATTAATGTTTGTCAATGCACAAGTATGTTTTGAGGATGCTGATTGTTCAATGACTACCAGCCCACATACACTTTTGATTTGGGGGTGGTGATTGAAGGAGTATGTGGATGTGTAGTCATCAAATACAATCAACATCCTCAATATACTAGTTCTTTGACAAACATTAATCTTAGGATATTGTTTGTTCAACCACTACCCATCCACATACTCTTAAATCACAACCCCTAATTTGTATAAGCTATAATATAATTATGTGACTTATTTCAATTGCTTCATATGTGTAGAATTTCACACTACATTTATAATTTATTTATTTATTAATTTTTAAACAACATGATAGTGAGGGTCTATAGCCATGTACATAGATCTACCAATGAAATAGAGAGCAATCCATGCAGGACCTACAATTTAAGTCTACATAGACCAAGTGAATCCATGGACCGTCAAAGCACAAGTATAATTTTTACTTAATTATTTTCTTTTTAAACATGTTATTGAGGTTCCATTGATTACGAGTGTCTACGGTATACTTTTATATCTCGTTGAGGATTGTCATAGGTCATGATCAATGACAGTC
The DNA here is from genome assembly GCF_002878395.1 of Capsicum annuum. Classification (NCBI taxonomy): domain Eukaryota; kingdom Viridiplantae; phylum Streptophyta; class Magnoliopsida; order Solanales; family Solanaceae; genus Capsicum; species Capsicum annuum. Next base: position 172,545,704 of record NC_061121.1, on the reverse strand, counting down.
TATTAAGTGTGACCAATAGTTCAAAAAGCACAATTTACCGTTCTAATTGTAACAAACAGCTAATTTTGTATCCCTTCAATATTAACACTTCTTTTTTACTTCATATATAAAATCCACCATCCCATATCATTTTATGGGAAAATAACAGAAACCCCAATAGTTTGCTACCTAATGACACTCTCTCCCAACTTTTTCCATAATTACACCAAATACTTTCCATATATATAACTAATAGATACGTAACTATCAAATTATTACCAATAAAAAAGGAAAGTAATGATAATAGATTAAATGACAGAGAACTTAATGGGATTTTGATTGGGATATGTTTCGAATCCTGAAAATTAGCAACAACTTCATAATTCAAATTTTATCAACCATCATCAACATCCTCCAATCACAATTCTCTCAAATCCTCTAAATTAAAATGCTTCACTAAATGTTACACAAAATACAAAATTAAATCATCAAGAAATATTAGAAAACTTATACGTACCTAATTTAAAACATAATATTGATAATAATACATAAGCTACTATGTGTTTACTGGATGAACTATAAATACAATACATAAGTATCAGTTGTACTCATTATTTTTAATATATCAGTTGCAATACAGTTCAAATTTTTTTTAAAATTTAGTATATATTAGATATAATGATATACCTCAGAAAAATTGATCTATGCATCATAATAAGTCTGTTGCATATATCAAGCGTAAACTAACTCAAATCACATGCAATTTCTTATTATGTATCATAAAAATAATATAATATAATATTAAAATTAGATCTATCTATCAGACTCAGTATATTGATGTATCAAGTACAACAATAACTCAAAACACATATGCATATTAGTATGTATCAAAAAGCATGCAATGTCTTATTAATCTTAGAACTATTTATCAGTCTCAGCAAAGTGAATGTATCAGAAGTTAAAAAAGAACCTAAATCACATATAAATTTTAGTATGTATTAGAAAGCATGCAATGTCGCAGTGTATTATACTTATCTATAAGATTCACCATTTACGTTACCATTAGTTAAATTTTCTACTATTATACATAATTATAATGTAGATGGGAGAAATTTAGATTAGATCTATGTATCAGTAATAGTCACACCATTCAAATATATTTGATTTTATATCCAAATACATAAATAGTATGTATTGGTACGTAGTTGAACTGATCAAAACATGTAATTCATACCTTTGATAAATGGTTTATTCTTGTAACTTGCTTTCTTTTCCACTTTGCAGATACAAAAACATACTTTTACTGCTACTACCAGCAACCTCTCATAATTTATTCTTCATATTCAAATTATTACGATTCTTAAAATGCCCAGACACAAATGCAACATCAATTTCAATTGGATTTTTAAGATCTAATTGATTAAGACCAACACTAAAGAATTATACTTGCTCCATTAATAATCTTAGAATATTAAAAATATAGAAAATCAATAATAGATTGACTTCAATTTCTCAACTATTAAACTTTAAAAAAATTATGAAAACAAAGTAACCTCCAAATAAATTTGAAGAAAAAAGCTAATGGAGGTTGTAATTGGAAGTTAAAACTTGAATATGTTCAAGTAGTGGATGATAATATGATTGAAATTTAAATTTTTTAAATTGATGAAATTGTCAGATACTTTGCCATGATTTGGGACGAGCTTTGTAGAGAAGAAGGTGCAATAATAGGGTTTATGTAATCTATCTGAAAATACCCTACTTTTATTAATTAGAAGGGATTTTAAGTAATAATGAAGAGTTAAGATGTAGTTTTAAGTAATTTTTCCTTATTTTATTTTATGCACTTTGTTTTTATTTTATAATTCTACAATGTCTCAAGCATCTCAAACATCCAATTCTAAAATGACTCTAATTTGTCAATGTGGAAATGTGGTTGTCTTCAGGACGTCACACACAGACTCAAATTCAGGTCGTAAATTTTAAAATTGGGCAATTGTGAAGATGAGTCGTGTATCTATTTTTTTTTTAAATTAAGTAAATCATTATGTGATTATTATTTTATAGAATAATGGCACATGCTTGTTTTTTAAATAGATTGATAAGGTATCACCTACAAGCAGTACATTAATGTAGAGTCTGGGACTCGAGAAATTAAACTTTCATCGCATAGAAATATTTAATCTACTACAAAGGCTCCGAGAATATTAAGAAAATAGAGATTTCCTCATGACTTTGTTCAAAAAAGATGAAGAGCAGAGAGATCACTTGAAACTACAAGACACCCAAATAGAGAGGGATCAACTAAAATAAAAATTGGTTTTTATCAAAGAAAGAAAGAATGGCCTAAAAATAATGTTATGTGGTATAATGCTAGTATTTATTATTTGGAAAGGAATAACATGGATGTAGTGAGATTGAATAAATAAAAATACTTATTATTTTTCTTAGAATGTTAATACTATTTTTCATAGAATCATAGTTGATCAAACTACATATCAACTTAAAATTGAGTAGCATGATAAAGATTGATTAAGCTAGAAGTATACGTAAGAGTAAATATGCACTCTATTATGTCAACCATACATAGTATCAAATATTATAACATAATGCATATTCATATTCCATGCAACAATATAGTATGATAACAATATATTCTACTAACAGCTTTCATAAAATAAAGAAATGTTTGCCATATCATTTCGCTAATCATTCAACTCCTTTGTATCTCAAATAAAAAAATAGTCTTAAACATTAGCAATATTAGCATTCAAATATCTTTTTCCTCATCATTACAAATATTATCATTGATGAAATCACAATAATCATGAACACATTTTTTGTGTGCTTCTTGTTTTTCTTTTTTCTGTTCATCTTTTTTATCTACTCCTACTACTTTGTTTGCTTCTTCTTCCTTTTCATCTTCAGTTGTTTTGCCTAATTCTTCAACATTTTTGTTAGCTTCTTCTTTCACACCTTATTTTTCTCCTTTTTCAACATTTGTTGTTGCTTTTTTCTCAGCTTTTTCTTCTTCACCTACTGATTCTTTCTCATCTTCTTCTTTTTTCTCACCTTCTTCTTCTTAATCTTCTGTTGCTTATTTTTCATCTTCTTCATATTCATCTTCTACTACTTCTTTGTTAGCTTTTTTTTATTTCTCACTTTCCCCTTTTCATCTACTGCTGCTTTTTTCAGTTTCTTCTTAACTCTTATCTTTTTCTTCATCCTTCTTTTGCCTCTTCTACCACAACAGTGGCCAACTCATCTATTTTTCCCCTTTTTTCTTCCTTTTCATTTTTCTCCACTTCATGAAGGTCCACATGCATTGTATCATATTATGAAGTGTTATAAAGTGTTACTAATATATACAACTAAAAAGTCATTAACTACATCAATTATTTAATGAAGTTACCTCATTCATGTTGTTCCTCTTCCTTTTCCTTTTTCTTCAATCTGTATTCTTTAATATAGAAAACAATATCCAACATAGCTTAATCAAGCATAGAAACACACTTATAAAGATCCCCTTCGATAGAGTTTCCCACTATAACTTTTTATGTGTTGGGAGAAGCATCATCACTATTGCGTACTCTAATAGGGTTTCCACCCAAATCCCCATTATCATCACTGTCCTTATTTATAGTAAGGACAATTACCCCTTGTAAATCTTTCTTTAAGCCTTCAAGGAAGTTATGCTTCACCTCATCTGTATATGGCTTAAACATAACCATGTAATCCATCTTCATATCACGAATAATAGGAATGATGTACAGGTGAACGTTCTACAAAAAATCTATTAAAAATTACATAACATTTAATACAACATTAGTATTATTGCATAATACAAAATATGTTCATACATCAGTAACTTTTCCTTTATACTTGAATGGGTCTTCATTGATTATCTTGTTATTTTTTGTAGTGTGCCATTTAAGGATATGGGGAATAAGAAAGGGCTCATCCATTGATTTTTCAGCAAATTTTTCAACATGAGGAAAGGTCTCTTAGATCCAAATCTATAATCAATACAGTAGTGAAAAATAACTTAGAGCCTATGACAGCGTATAAATAAAACAAGAATCTATAATAAACTAACTTAAGGGTTGATCATAGATACCATGAATGCCAAAAGAAATCCGAATAAAGCATAGGATGCTTACTGCTTCTCATCAAATACTTCCCTCTTCTCCTTTAGGTCACTTTTCTTCTTTATATAATTCATGGTCAATTGAAATGTATTTTCCCCATAGATAACCCTTGAAGAAATTCAGTGAATCCATCATCTGAATAAGTTTTATGTTGACAACCTTCGTCGTATCTTTTGCAATAAACATGGTGTCTAAGAACCACGGTAAACAACACTTAAACTTTTGTTCCTCGTTCAACTTATTCCCTCTAATCAACTATAACAAGTTGGCTAGCGCAATGTTTTTATTTTTTGTCACCTTAAGGCAAAAATGCTCCCTCTTCTCTAACACCTTCGCCAATTTTTACTCACTAGAGTATAATGAGTAGTTCAATCCCATGATCATACAAAACTCCTTTAATTCAAAATAAGCAGACTTATTGTTCATACAAAATCATATCTCAAGATGCATCTTATCGTTCTTAACACATCGCAACAATAAATAATATAACATCTGCTCATTGAATTTAAGATATTTCGACAGGTTTCTCTAGTGTCCATAACAGGACTACTTGAATCTTTTCTTTAAATCTTGGTCAACAATAATTTTCTTTAATTATTGGTATACTACCATTCTTGATCTAACTGATATCTTCACCTGGAAAGATCCAACCTTGTCCATTATAATTTGAAAGTTATAACGCTCTAGTGAGATATACCTTTAATAGAATGGCATGGAAAAGGGATTATTATCTCCATCAACACTTTTTTTTCACTACTCTTACTCCTTTCACAATCATTACTACCACTGCACTCAGCAACATCATCACTAGACTCATCGACATATTTATTTATCTATTTTATGGTCTCCAAATCTACTTTCGCCTCTTTTGCTTTAATTTTCTTCCTTTTAGAGGCATTTTAAACTGCCTCATTTCTTCTTTTTCCACTACTAGAAGAAGAACTAGATATGGTACCAACTATGCATTTAACACCAACTCTAGCTTTACCCATTTTTAATAAATCGACACCTAAAAATAATTTTGCCATTGCCAATTCATAGACCACAAGTCTACTAACATAAAAAATTAAATTCTCAAATGAAAAAAACCAGAATAACTAAGAATTACCCCAACATTAAATAGTTCACTACACAAAAATATCAGAACTGAACCAAAATCCAACAGCGTGATGATAAATAATTTTCAATCAAACATGCGGTATGAAAATTCAACTATTGCTACAAATCAAACTAATTAGCTATTAATTTTTCAATTTTCACTATTTAATAAATTATATTTTAAAATAATTTTATACACCTAAAAATTTATTTCAATCTAGGGCATTATTAATTCATAGACCACAAGTCTACAGACAGAAATAGGTCGCTGCTTGATTCAAATAGTCAAAATAACTCATAAATTAATAATTATTCCACCATTTCAACACTGTAGTGCTAAAAAATTACCAGAACTAAAGAAAATCTTCCTAACAAAAATTTTTAAATTCAACACCATGATCATGAAAATTTCTGTCAAAAATATTGAATCAAAACTCAACCATTGCTACAGAATCAAACTAATTACCTATAAAATTCTCATATTTTACTATTAATAAACCACATTCAAATTTCTTTATTATATCACTACGAAATGGTTAACAATAAAAACTAAAAAATTGATCTACAAACAATCAAAACTTGATTTTAACTAACCTTACAATGCAAAAACGTTCCCTTTGCAACTGGAAAATAAGGAAAATCAAAAATGGCATTTGGGAGCAATTTCTTGGGAATAGATAGAGTTGAGAAGTTGAAGATGAGAGAGAGGGGGTTTTATTCAATAATTGAAGAAGTGGAGGGTGTTAGGTACAGTTTATTTAATTGTCAAAGTTTTAAAAATGATAAAAAGGCCCCTTGGCCCACGTGTAGACCCTACTTTTTCTATTTTTTGGACCCTAATCCTAAAAATTAAATAAAAAAGAAATTAAGTGGGTATTTGGAAAAAATAAGTTTGGAAAGTTGGCACAATCCCAATTCTTCACCACTTAAAGGGTAAGTCATTGAGTTAGAGTTTCGGTGCTCCTCAATGATAAGATATTGGGCTTCAGTCCCACCAATTTATAGCCTAAAATGCCTTTATATGGATAAGACGCTGAGTTTAAATCTCAATGTACCATATTAATGATATAATTATGGCTAAGGCAACATAATGTGTTTTTGGTGAAAAAATATGAAATTTGTTCTTGAATATGCTCCACTCTCTAAAGTGAATAAGGTAGTAGTTCATAACATATCCGAAAGAAGACAAGTGATTGATAAAATGCACATGAATATGGAAAAAGGACAACAATAATTCTAACACCTTAAAACAATAAGTGGTTTTAAGTGTGGTATATTTTGAAAGGCATGTTATCTTTTTTTGGTATGTATGTCTTGATTTTATCCAAAAGTATCAATATCTTAAAAGGTGTTCTAAACCATCATAATATAATCATTTAGTCATAATTATATTTCATTTCTGGGAAATGAGAATTTTAATTATTATAAATACATATCTATATCCTGGGGTTGAATGTGACTATATATAAATTCAATTTTGTTCTTAGTTGTGAGAGTATTACAACTCACCTCCAGAAGAGGCAAAATAATTGAGAAGAGTTATTCTAAGATCTACTTCTAAAGAAGTAAATTTGAAAATCATGTAATAGTAAATCTAAAATTTACTAAAGTAGAAACCATATATCATAGTAAACTTGATGTTTAATAGTACAAACAAGTTCATAAGTTGACATGAACGATTGTAACATATCAAAGATTTGCATATTGAGTACATATTCATGAACTAAAAGATTCTTCCTGAATTATTTATGTTTCTTGTTCTCATGATAAGTTGGTTGGACCAACTATTGTTGGGGTTGGATCCCTTAAAGACTAAAGAAGTATAAAAAGTGAATAAGGATCCATTCACCTATCATGTGATGTGTTGAAAAGATGCATCAATAAGATGATCATATGTGTATTTATCATCAGTCCACAGTTTGACATTCATAAAGTTGCTTGCTCATAAAATCAAGTTAAGAGCATGATTTTTAGAATCGTAATCAAGACAATTCATCTTGGTACTGCCAATTTGGCATTGAATGTCTTTGATATATAGTTAAACCATTGTTAATGAGAACAAAGCTTCTTGTCTTAATTTAAAATTATATATATTATATACAAAAGTACTTGTATGCATCAAACCAATAAATTATAATTAATTCCACCTCAAAGTTTGTTCTAAGTTAGAAACCACATATTTTTTCATCTAATAGTTTTGATGTATGGTCTACAATTAATGAATATATTATGATGCAAAAAGATGGATTCCTCAAAGAAGATGGAGGATGTATGTTAGTTTTCCTAATATAAGAGGGAGATTATAACAAGCTATGAAATATGTTAGGAATTATTATCAGGTTCTCATTTAAAATATAATTCAAGTAAAATGTTGAAAACATTTGCTGATTCAAATTTAATCTCAAATTTAAACTACAAGTGCTCCTATTGTATGTCCCTAAAGGACAAAGTATATGTACATGTAAAGTCTGGTAGACTAATCAGTATCAAATAAAATAATCCTTGAAAATTATAAGGAGTAAGGCAATGTATTCTTAAAGAGAATATGGCATAACACTTCATAAAACCTTACCAGAGTTTCAGGTATCTAAAAATAATGTAATGATTAGATATCAAAAATTTAGGTCACATTGTGGATCGATAGAAAATGATATATCCTCGATAATATCTTTGATACAATAATGGCGCAATATTGTAAAGGATTACGAGGATCTGAATTCTATGTTTATTTAAGTTTGTTGAAGTAGAAATATTTATCAAGTTACACAAAATGATGGATCTTGACAAGCATAAAACTTATTTGATTTACAGTCCAGAACTTGAAGGTATCACACATGAAATGTGAATATTTTCACTTGACAAAAATGTACATGAAAATTTCTAAAGGATTCAAAATGCTTGAAGCATATAAAATTTTTGGAAAGCTTGTTATAATATTTATAAGATATAAATTAATGAGTTGAACATTATTGAAACTCTTCGAGAGTTTTCAAAAGTGATAAATTATCTGATGAAAGAAATTGAAATAAGAAACAAACAGAATTGGATTGGTTATTAAGTACCATATCTTGTGCAACTAATGCATTTACACATATTATTAAAACTATGATCCTGATATAGTTTTGCTTATGCATGGAGATGGTAAAGTAGATCACCTGCATATTTCAATTGAAAGGCCTTGTATGAATATATTTATGCTAACACATATTGTAACGTTTCTGAATACACATGATATTCATATGATTGATAAAAAAATATTATCTATTGTCATGAAGGGTCACTTTCATACAATATAAACACGACATTCATATTATGCTAAAAAGATAGCTATTAATAAAGCTAGTTGGAAATATATGTGGTTGGGATCAATGATACATATCATTTGAGAGAAATTTCATTTGAAATATGATAAACTACCCATGGTTTCACATGAAGAGAGTGAAACAAGCATAGCAAAAATCAAGGAAGGATTTATAAAAGGAGATAGAACGACACATATTTTGCCAATGCTTTTCTATATACTTGAGCTCCAAAAGAATGGTGATATCAATGTTCAATAAATTTGTTTGAGTAATCATATGACTAATTTATTCACAAATTCTTTATAAAATAAAACTTTCCATAAGACGATGTATAAGATTGAAAACGATTCAAGATTCAGAATTGTTTCTCTCATCAGTGGGAGAAAATACATGTTGTACTCCTTTTTATTTTCAAGGTTTTGTCCCATTGTATTTTCCTTGTAAGGTTGTTAATAGGGAAGAAAAAATGCATATTATTAGATATGTGTAATCTTTTTTCTTCACTAGATTTTCGTCCATTGAATTTTTTCTAGTAAGATTTTAACAAGGCACAATATCTATCAGTTAGACATTAAAGGAGAGTGTTATAAATGTATTTATATTAAAGTGAATGTCTATCAAGATATAATTAATATCTATCAAGATATATTGAGTATCTATCAAGATATAGTGAGTATCTTTAATACTTCATACTTTTCTTAGTTTAATTCAGCTCTTAGTTGTATGCATAAGAGGCTTAAATTCTGAAAATTTCTCCAAGTATTAGGGACTTAGTCTTATTTTTGAACTCTTAACTTTAAAGATTTTTAAACATGTCTTCTCAAACCTGAGATGTAGATTTTTGAGTTAATTCATATTCAAGGGTATAAGGAGCATATCTCGGGGAAGTTTCAGATTTTTTGAACGAGGATTGAGTTGTGTTTAGATTTTGTTCTAGTAGTTCACCGCGATAGTGGTGCGTTGCGGTGGCTATAGGGATAAGGCACCCATCGCATCGCGATCTCCCTTCAATCTGCATTACAATTACCAATTTAAATATCTGAGGGGCAATTATGTCTTTTCCTCTTAATCTAATTCATAAAAACCATGAATTAAATGTTGGTTAAGAAATTATAGGCCAATTTTCCCCTAATTTCCTCTCAAAAATCAATCCCTAATCAATCCCAAGTTCATAAATTTTATTCCTTTCTCTCTAGGAAAACCAAGAAATCAAGTTACAAAATCCAAGAACCTTCAAGGAAGCTTAAAGATTTGTTTTTCTCTTTCATGATTTAAGTTTTAAGGTCTGTGTGAAGTTCATCCATGGATCCTTTGCACACATGGATTCCAATAATCCTCTTTTTATACGAAATTATGCCTTTTTACATATTTATGATGAATTGTCTTCTTGAAGTTGTTATTGATTTAGATTACAAGTTATGTTACAAGTGTTCTTCGATGAAATGAACCCTTATATTATTTAAGTATTAGAATATTAACGTTAAATCCCTAATTCATGGTTTTATTATTGTAACTATGTTTTTAATAACATTCTTTACCGATTTCCATGCTTAAATTTATGACTCCCATGTGTTTGATAAAATGTCTAAATGTTGGGTTTTGAGAAACGATCCTTCATTATGGCTTTAAAGAACCATATGTCCTTATTGTTATTTTCATTTAGTGCATGAGGGTTCTAAAAACCCAATACTTAGTTGTTCACATAATTTCAGTATATTTAGAATGATTTCAAATATACCCTGAGCATTATCATTTAGTCAGTTATTATGATTAGTTTTTTATCTAGTTAAGCTTAGTTCAGTCCAGTAATTAGTTTTTTTTAGTATAGAGTAAAACTTAGCATCAAGTAAAAGTAGGGATTGCGTGTCCCCTATTAGTTAGGCTTGAGAAACTTGTTTCCTCTATCAGTTAGGCATGAGACGTTAGTAATAGTCTCTAAGTTCTAGACCTACGACACCACTATAGATTTTGCGGGCTCCCCGGTCAGTTAGGCATGACACCCTAGTCCATCGAGACATAAGATTAGTGGATCTGCACAACCAGCATTAGTACTCGTGGCATGGTACTGACACCCTTCCAACTGGGGTTACAGGTTGGACCCTAACAACAAATTTGGGGCATATCAGTTTTAGCTAGCTCCCACTGTGTTAGTACAATATTGAGTATAGTTTCAATTCAGGTTTGCTTGACTATAAAATGTAGATTCTTATCTATTCATTTATCAGATTTTAGTATTTTAGTTTACATATTATTTTTTCATAAATGTATATATTCTTGTTCTTGCATTCTCAGTATTTTAGTTTTCATGCATACTTACTTAGATATCTCATATTATTCAGTCAACCATTACTTTGTGCAAAGTTAACCCATGTGTTTCATCCTAACCTCAACGCATATACCAGTACATTCAAAGTACTGACTACATATATTCTTCACTCTAAGATGTCGTATATCATAGGTTCGGACGCACAGTTTCCTAACCATGCTTAGATAGTTTAACATAACAACAACAGTGGAAGTGGTGAGTTCTAATCTTTTAAGGACAAGTTTTTATTTCATTCAGTTATTTTAGTATTCCCCTATTTTAGTCAATTAGAGTTAGTTCAGTGTTTATCCCATCAACTCCACAGTTTGCTAGTTAGAGGCTTTTAAGACATTTAGTTAGTTAGTTAGTTTATTAGTGCTATCAGTCGGATTTCGGTATTTTTGTAGATGTTTTTAGACTTGTAGATTTAGTTACAATTTTTAGTATTTAAAACCTTATGGGATTTATTAGTTGTTTTCCACATATGTATTTATTATTAATTAGTCAGTTCTCACAATAAGTACCATCTGAAGGCTTAGCTCATGGTCACTTATGACTGTAGGAACTATTGTTACTACTAGGGGCATCCTTAGGTCATGACAAAAATTGGTATCAGAGCATAAAGTTTTATAGTGTCCTAGGGAGTCTAAAAAGTCGCATTGAGTAGAGTTTTGTTCATGGGTGTGAATTACGAAACACATATGGATAAGAGGCTTCAAGATATTTAAAGAAAAGTTTACCTTCTTTCAGTATTCATGTTGTGCGAGTGAGCATAGGCTCTATTTAAAATCTCTTTCTAATCCATACTTTTTTTATTACAAAATGCCTACCAGAAAGAATAACAGAAGAAGGAATGGGAACCAGCCAATACCTCCGCCTGTTCAGGAAGATCTCCTGAATAAGCACATCCCTCATGTCGAGTTTAGAGATACCTTCACTACCTTAGATAATTTAGTAGCTATTCAGAACAATCAGCAGGATGTTAATCCATCCAATCTAGCGGCAAATACGGCTGCAGCTAGGATTCAAGATTTCACCCAAATAAATCCCCCATTATTTTTGGGATCTAAGGTTGAGGAGGATCCGTAGGAGTTTTTTTATATGGTTTAAAAGTGACAGATATCATGGGTGTCACTTAGAGTATGAGTGTAGAGTTGGATGAATACTAGTTGCAGGATGTGGCTCACACCTGTTATAAGTAGTCGAAATGTGATAGAGGTGATGAGGCAGGTCCTATAAATTGGGAAGAGTTTGCTACAGACTTTTTAGATAGTTTATTTCCATTGGATTTAAGGAAAGCTAAGGCTATGGAGTTTATAAAATTAAAGCTAGATAATATTAGTGTGAAGGAATACTAGCTTAAGTTTACTTAGTTGGCGAGGTATGCTCCTTCAATAGTGGCTGATAATAGGTTAAGAATTAGTTTATTTTTGGTGTAGTTGATAGTATGGTCAAAGAGTGTAGGACTGCTATATTGATTAAGTAGATAGACATATCTAGGCTTATGGTCCATGCTCAGCAGATTAAGGAACATAAGCTTAAAGAGAAAAAAAAAGAGACTAAAAGGGACAGAATATAAAGTTTTAATTTTTCTCTACAAAGGTTAGAGGGTGGTAAAAATTCTCAATTCTATCAGAAATCTTTATCCCCAACTCCATCTTCAGCTAGTGTGCTAGTGCCAAAGTTCAGGAATGATAGTTGAGATAGATCACCAGGCTCTAAATCTTAGGGTAGCAAGAACAGTGGTCATACTAATCCACTCTGTGGGAAGTGTAGCATAATCATCAAGGTATTTGTAGAGCTGGTAGTGATGTGTTGTTTGGATATGGCAAGCTAAGCCATAAGATGAGGGAGTGTCTTATAGGTATATGGAAGTGTAGGAATTATTGTCAGTAGTGTCAAACTAACTCTTCAACAATGCCATTAGGTCGTCCGACTTAGCAAGGCACTACTTCCAGTTCTACTAGTGTACACTGCCTAAATAGGACGTATGCACTTCAGTCCTAATAAGATTAGGAAAGTTCTCCTGGTATGGTTACGGGTATGTTACAGGTCTTTCACCTTTATGTTTATGCTTTGTAAGATCTCAGGGCTTTACTTTCTTTTGTAACCCACTATATTGCTTTTAATTTTGGTGTCAATCCTAAATCTTTAGCAGATCTCGTCAAAATGTCTACCCCAGTAGGTGTTTCTATTGTAGCTAGACAGGTATATAGGAACTGTTCGATCACAATATTCTTGAAAGTCACCTCAGTTGACCTTGTAGAGTTAGACATGACTGATTTTGATGCCATTCTTGGTATGGATTGGCTCCATTCATTTTATGCCTCATTTTATTGCAGAAATAGAGTCGTTCAATTTTAGTTTCCTAATAAACCAGTTATTGAAAAGAGGGGTAGTACTTAAGTGCTTAGGGGGGAAATTTTGTCATATCTTAAGGCAAGAAAAATGATTCTAAGCAGTGCATGTACCATATTATTTGAGTCAAAGATATAATTTTGAGACTCCCAGTCTCTAGTCAGTTTTAGTATAAAGGGAATTTCTAGATATGTTCCCTAAAGACCTTGCTGGAGTTCCTCCTGAAAGGGAAATCAACTTTAGAATAGATCTTCTTTAAGATACTCTGTCTATCTCTATTTTACCATATGAAATGGCTCCAGCTGAGCTTAGAGAATTGAAAGAATAGTTGAAAGATCTCTTAGATAAGGGATTCATTAGGCCTAGTGTTTCCTCATGGGGCACTCAATTCCTTTTAGTACATAAGAAAGACAATTCTCTCAAAATGTTCATCGACTATTATCAGTTAAATAAAGTCATAGTCAAAGATAAGTATCCACTCCCAAGGATTGATGACTTATTCGACCAACTTCAGGGTGCCAGTTATTTCTCTAAGATAGACTTCAGATCCAACTATCACCAACTTAGAGTCATAGAATGTGACATTCAAAAAATAACCTTTAGAACTTGGTATGGTCACTTAGAATTTCTAGTTATATCTTTTGGACTAACAAATTCCCCAGCAGCTTTCATGGACTTGATGAACTGAGTGTTCACCTAGTATTTGGGCATTTTTGTTATAGTCTTCATTGATGATATTCTTGTCTACTCTTTTAGTGAAAATGATCATACAGACCATCGTAGAATTGTATTACAGACTCTTAAAGCCCATAAATTTTTTGCCAAATTCAGTAAGTGTTAGTTTTGACTAAGATCAGCAGCTTTTCTTGGACATATTTTTAATACTGATGGCACTAGAGTTGATCTTCATAAGATTGAAGCAATGAGAAATTGACCTATGCCCATCTCTCCATAAGATATCTAGAGTTTCTTGAATTTGGTTGGCTATTATCGATGGTTTATTGAAGAGTTTTCATTTATTGTATCCCCCATATATAGATCGACTTAGAAGAAAGTCAAATTTCAGTGGTCAGATTCTTGACAAAAGAGTTTTTAGTTATTGATGATTGGACTCACTTTGGCCTAGTTTTGACTCTAGATGGTTCAGATGGGTTTGTTGTTTACTGTGATGCTTCTAGAGTTGGTCTTGGTTATATATTGATAGAGAGAGGTAAGGTCATAGCATATGCCTCTAGATAGCTTAAACCCCAAGAAAAAATTATCCTACCAATGTTCTAGAGTTAGTAGCTATTGTGTTTCCCTTGAAAGTCTAGACGCATTATATTTTTGGAAATCATGTTGGTGTGTTCACGGATCACAAAAGTTTGCAATATATGTTCTCACAGAAAGATTTAAATCATCATCATAGAAGATGATTAGAATTGTTGAAAGATTATGATATGAGTGTGTTGTATCATCCAAGCAAGGCCAATGTAGTGGTAAATGCCCTTAGTAGATTATCTTTGGGTAGTGTTGCTAATGTTAATGATGATAAGAAGAGGTTAGTTAGGGAGGTTAAACAGCATGCTAGATTAGGTGTTTGGTTCATTGATTCAGCTGAACATAGTGTTGGGTTCAGAATGGTTCAGAATCTTCTTTGGTTATCGAGGTAAAAGAAAATCAAGATAGGGATTCCAGTTTGGTTAAGTAGAAGGAATCAATTAGAGATCAAAAAGTAAAAGTTTTCTCCCAAGGAGAAGATAGTCTATTGTGATGTCAGGGTAGGATGTGTGTGCCATGTGTTGATAGTTTGAGATAATAGATTTTGGTAGAAGCGCATGGTGCACGTTACTCTTTGCACCCAGGAGACACTAAAATGTACTGTTATTTGCGGGAAATATATTGTTGGAGTGGTATGAAGACGGATATTGTAGAGTTTGTAGATAAGTGTTCTAATTTTTTGACAGTTAAGGTTGAGCACCAGAGGCCTAGTAGCACATTATATGAGTTTAGTATTCTCACTTGGAAGTAGGAAGAGGTGAACATGGATTTTGTGATGGGTTTGCCTCGTATATGTCGTCATCATGATTGGATATGGGTCTTTGTAGGTAGAATGATCATATCAGCCTATTTTTGCTAGTTCATACTTCTTATTCAGCTGAGGATTATGCCAAGCTCTATATTATAGAGTTGGTTAGGTTACGTGGAGTTCTATTTTCTATCATTTCAGATAGAGTTACTCAGTTTACCTCTCACTATTAGAGACTTTTTCAGAAGGGTCTTCATACATAAGTTCATCTCAATAAAAATATGCACCCTCAGACAGACGATCAGGCAGAAAGGACCATTTAGACCTTAGAGGATATATTAAGAGCATGTGTTCTTGATTTCAGGGGTAGTTGGGATGATAACTTTCCTTGAATCGAGTTTTCCTACAATAACACTTATCAATCAAGTATTCAGATGGCTTCATTTGAGGCTCTCTATGAGAGGAGATATAGATCTTCTATTAGTTGGTTTGAGGTGTGTGAGGCTGCTTTAATAGGATTAAATTTGGGGTTTGACTTAATGGAGAAGGCTTAGTTGATTAGGCAGAGGCTTAAGACATCTCAAAGTCATCAGAAATCCTATATAGATATAAGAAGATGAGATCTTGGGTTTGAAGTTAGGGATTTGGTGTATTTAAAAATCTCGCCCATAAAGGGAATGAAGAGATTTGGCAAGAAGGGAAAGCTTAGTCCCCGATATATTGGCATGTATACAATTTTAAGTCATTTTGGTAAGGTAGCTTATGAGCTTCAGTTGCCTGTAGACTTAGAATCAGTGCATCCAGTGTTCCATGTTTCCTTTTTAAAAAAGTGTATTGGTAACCCAGCTATTGTAGTTCCTTTAGAAAGAATAGATATTTAGGATAGCCTTTCTTATTAACAAATTCCTGTCGAGATCCTTGATCGTTATATTCATAGACTAAGGAACAAATAAGATCCCTTGGTCAAAGTTCGTTGGTGGAATCAGTCTGTCGAGGGAGACACTAGGGAAGTATAAGCAGATATGCGTACCAAGTACCCTTATCTTTTCTCTACAAACTCAGACTCAGCTTAAGGTAATAGTTCTTCTTAGATTGAGTATTTTCCATTCCCAGTCCTAGACGTATAATCATTCTCCTGTCTTTGTGTACATTCACGAATTCAGTTCAGTTATGTATCAAGTTTTAGACTCAGTCATGTAATCATGTTTTCAGTTATGCATGTTTAGTATGTGATTTCATTTTCCCATTATTCTCAGCTTAATTAATATTATTCGAGGATGAGTTTTGCCAATGGGGACATATTGTAATACTTCATACTTTTCTTAGCTTAATTCAGCTCCTAGTTAGTTGCAAGCATAAGAGGCTTAAAGACTGCATATTTTAGTAAGTGTTGGGGACTTAGTCTTATTTTTGACCTCTTAACTTTGAGGATTTTTAAATGAGTCTTCCCGACCTTAAGACATAGGTTTTTCATTTAATTTATATCAGGGGTGTAAGGAGCATGTCTCGAGAAAGTTTTGGATTTTCTAGACGAGGATTGGTTCATATTTCGATTTCAATTCTAGAAACTCACCGCGATAGTGTTGCATCATGGTGGCAATATCGATGAGGCACCTATCGCATTGCGGTCTCCTTTCAATCCGCGTTTAAGTTACAAATTTAAATATTTGAGGGGCAATTACATCTTTTCCCCTAAATAAAATTCATAAAACCCACAAACTCGGTTAGGGAATTATATGCCCATTACACCCCAATTTTCTCTCCTAAATCAAACCCTAATCAATCCCCCAAGTTCATCAATTTAATTCCTTTCTCTCCAAGATAACCAAGAAATCAAGTTACTAAATCCAAGAACCTTCAAGGAAGCTTAAAGATTTGTGTTTCTCTTTAAAGATTTAAGGTTTCAGTTATGTGTGATGTTCATCCATGGGCCCTTTTCACCTATTGATTCCAAGAATCCCCTTTTTATATTAAATTATGAGTTTTTACCTGTTTATGATGAGTTGCTTCCATGAAGTTGTTATTCATTTTGATTACAAGTTATGTTACAAGTGTTTTTTGATGGAATGTGCCCTTATATGATTTGAGTATTGGAATGTTCATGTTAAATCCGTAATTCATGATTTTATTATTGTATATATGTTTTCAATTCCATGCTTTACCCATTCCCATACTTAAATTCATGACTCCCATGTGTTTTATGAAATGTCTAAATGTTGGGTTTTGAGAAATGATCCTTCATTATTGTTTTAAAGCTTCATATATCCTTATTGTTATTTTCATTCAGTGTTGGAGGGTTATGAACAACCGATACTTAATTGTTTAGATAATTTCAGTATCTTAAGAATGATTTTAGATATATCATGAGCATTATCATTTAGTAAGTTATTATGATTAGTTATTTTTCTAGTTAAGCTTAGTATAGTCTAGTAATAAGTGTCTTTCAGTTTGAAGTAAAACATAACAGTGAGTGATCGTAGGGATGGAGTCGCCCCCGTCAGTTATACATGAGGCACTTGTCTCCCCCATCAGTTAGGCATGAGATGTTAGTAGCAGTCTCTAAGTTCCAGACCTACAGCATGACTGTAGACTTTGAGGGGTCCGCTCTCAGTTAGGCATGACATCCTAGTCCTTTAGGACATCAGATTAGTTGATCGATATAGCTAGCGTTAGTACGCGTGGCACGGTACTGACACCCTTTTACCTAGGGTTACAGGTTGAACCCTAACAATAGATTTGGGGCATGTCGGTTATAGCTAGCTCCCATAGTCTCAGTACAGTATTCAATATAGTTTTAGTTCACGATTGCTGACCAAAGCATGTCGATTCTCAGCTATTTAATTATTAGATTTTAGTATTTTAGTTTATAGATTATTTTGGAAATGTATATATGCTTTGGTCTTCCATACTCAATATTTCAGTTTTCATACATGTTTTCTTAGATATCTTATATTATTTAGTCAACCATTACTTTATGAACAGTTAACATATGTATTTTATTCTAACCTCATCGCATATACAAGTACATTCAAAGTACTAACTGCATACTTTCTTTATGGTATGATGTCTTATATCATAGGTTCGGATGCACAATTTCCTGACCGCGCTTAGATAGTTCACCATTACAGCATCAGCAGTAGTGGTGAGTCCTCATCTTTTGAAGACAAGTTTATCTTTCATTCAGTTATTTCAATATTCCTCTATTTTAGTTAGTCGGAGTTAGTTGGGGGCTTGTCCTATCAACTCCACAATCAATCAGTTAGAGACTTTTTAAACATTCAGACAGTCAGTTAGTTTATCAATGGGATTTCAGTATTTTCGTAGATGTTTTCAAACTTGCAGATTCAGTTACAATTTTTAGTACTTAAAAGCTTATGAAATTTATCATTTGTTTTTTGCATATGTTTTTATTATCAGCTACTCAGTGCTCACAGCAGGTACTAGCTGATGGGTTAGCTTGTGGTCACTTGTGACCATAAGCACCTTTGTCACTACTAAGGTGTAGCCTCGAGTCGTAACAATATCTATCCATATATTGTGTATGTTCATTAAGATAGGGAATGATATTATGTGGAATTTTTTCATATAAATAGAGGACTTTTATCCATTGTATATCATCCCTCAAGATGGTCCCTCATTCCTTAAGAGTAATAAGAATTACTCTCTTTTCTCTCCATTCTTCTTGTTCTTGCTTTTTTTTTTCCTTCTTTATATTTTATAATAAATTCAACATTATTCTCAATAGGAAAAAGATAACAAACAACCATCAAATAGTAAACCAACATAACTACCTAAATACAAGGAGTCAAAACCAAAGTTTGAGTCATTGAAAAGCTCGTGACATTGAAGCTTGTTACAAATATATTATAAGCTCATTCAAATAAGAATTTTTTTTGTAATCATGGAGTGCGGACCAGTTTGAGCGCACCTTGACTAATTTTATAAGATACCTTCTACATTGAATCAAAACATAAGACTTTAGCTAATGAAAAGAAATCAACTAACATTTCTGCATGTCGTCAAATTCAACAAAAACCTTTAACATTTAATACTAAGGGTTGATCATTTTTGACAATTGAAATTGGAAATTAAGAACAGAAGAAAATGGAAGTGACGATAATCTATCAGATTGTATTTCACTCATTTTCCTCTAAAGTAATCAACATTGGTCATGCTATACAATAAAATACCCAATATGGTCTCAAAAGTGGGGTCTAAAGAGAGTGGGATGTACACAAATCTTATCTTAACTTGGTAGGATCTTGAAGTTATTTTTGATATTACCCCGAAACTTAAGAAAAATAATTCACAAAAACAAAGTGTAAAAAACTAGAGATGAAAATATATAGAAAAATAAAGAAGAATATTACTATAAAATATAGTAAAAATAACCCAAAAGCTGCTTGTATTATTCATCAATAAAAAGGCCTGTCACTATCCACTACTACTAATTCATCTTTTTACACTTTCAATCAGTATCTACCTATTTGAGAACCTAATTTTAATAGCAGTAAATTGTATCACCCATTAAAAATAGTACTAAAAAAAAGAATAATGGTCCAAACATATTGTAACAATTCTAGTTGTAATTTTTAGTTTTTGTAGATTTTTAAACATTTTGTCCATTTTCGTAATTGCTATATTCTATTAATGAGTTGTGGCATTGGTTGACATGGTCCCCAAAGTATTGAGGAGTGGTTTGATTGAGTTTGAGGTTCTGAGTAGTCTTGAAAGTAATTAGTTTGACTTTGCTCAATATTTTTTGATCAAAGCATCGGATGGTTCTTTTGTCAGCTTCATTAGATTCGAATATCAATTTTGAGTCATTAGCATAGTTGGTTTCGATATCGGGCCTAGTTATTTAGTCTTGACGTATCAAACAAGAAACTAGTTAAGTTTAGCCCAAATGATTCCGGGGCTTCACTTGTCGAAAATGACTTCTTTCATAAAATTGATGGTTTTATTTAGTCTAGAGAGTTAAAATTAGCCTAATAGCATTATTGATTAATTTTTGTGGGTCCCGATCAAATTTTGATGGTCCGTTTAGAGGATTAAGATCATTTCCCCTCAACACTTTGCTGGTATCTGGGGTAACATAAATTCCTTTATAATTTTATACATCCTAATAACTCACGTGAGTTATGCTTGATTTTTATCTATGGATTTATTAGGTTTCCTAACAGGTTCCAAAAAAAAAAAAGGCAGTAAATAATGAACATTATATTTTTATGTGAAAAATACATAACTCACAAAAGGTGTAAATAACCATGACCTATACCACTATAGGATTTAACCCCAACTTCACTAAATACGATAAGCCACTCAATAAAAGACTTTAAACTCTATCTCCTAAAGTTCACCGATCTCCTCAGACTATTGAATCTCACTTCAAGTTACAATTTAGATTACGAAACACTTACAATCCTCTGAACTAATTGAATTCCTATAAAACTCACAATCCTCGCAAGGTTTGTGTTCCCAAGTTTTTGAGTTTTCCCAACTTGAAGACTAAATCCCTAAGCCAGTTTATAGCATATTGGCTCTAAGAAATAATAGAATTTACAGCTCGGTTAACATCCTAATACACATTAACTAGAACAGACGATTGTTAGACACATGAATATAACATTTTCTCTTCTTTACTATATTAGGTTGCACTTAGATAGTTACACAAAACTCTCTCAAATATTTCTCTTTCTTATTTCCTCATGTTCTACCTTTTCGTAACCATATAAGTGCATGAATCTTATTATGGGGGTCTTTTAATATTTGAAACTCCTTTGGATCTTCACAATCATGTAGACTTTTAACTCCACAAGGACTTCCATGCTTCTTGAACTATCTTTTTAAGTATTGTAGTCCAATACTAACTCTTCTTTTAACTACATAATGATCTCCTTATGTTTATTTGAAGTAACAAACATTCGTTCCTTAATTTTTGCACATGTAACATTATCCACAAAAAGTCCTCTTACTACTTGAACTTTTTCGTAGCAGTTTTCATGAACCAGCTAAGATTCCTTATTCCATAACCTCTTATCAATCATCAAAACTTTACAAGTCCTAAAAAATTCCTCTTTTTGATGATGACAAACTCAGGACCTTGTGCATTCTATTTTGATATCAACATCTTAATATGTGAACGCTAAAGCATGTATTACTTGAATGAAAGCTCACACTCTTATGCATTCCATTTCAGTACAAACATCTTGACCTATGAAAATTAAATCATGGAGCACTTGAATGAACCAAGTTAGTTAACTAGTTTATAAAATATGCACAACTCTTATCTTTTCTATTTCGACATCATCAAATTTTTTAAGCATATGGATGACAAAGAATTATTGGCTTTGCATGATGGATCAGGTAATAAAAGCATGTTTAATGTATCTAGCTCATCACTTTGTCAATCAATGAAATGTATCAGTCCATTAAAAAACCTTGCTTAACATGGACTATGATCTTCTTTGATTCTTGAGCCAGTATATTGTGGACTCATTATGTAGATATGGTTTGTCAAAGTTTGTAAGAACTCTTTCTTGGTAAGGACTCCTATCTTTCTTTGATTCTTGAGTCTATACATTATTTGACTCCTATCTTATATATGCTTTATACAGACTATGTGGTCTTTTATTCTTGAGACTATTTTTATTTCAAAAATTCCATAAACAAGTTCGATTCTGGATGCCAAGAACATGTTGATCAACATGTTTTATGTACATGTTCCACTGCTTTGTCAATCATCAAAACATACAATAGCGCAATATTTTTTTTCTTCTTTTGATGATGAAAAACTAATGCTCCTTGTGTACTATGCTCAACCTATTTTAGTAAGTTTAGAGTCTAAATAAATTATTAAAAGATACACATTAAGTATACCATGTCATAAATATTACATAGTATACACACTTCTTCTTTTGGCATCATAAGAAACCTATGTCAATTATGCAAACAAAGTCTCTTGAGTTGGAAACTTTAACCTCTAGGCCACTAGGGCTATCATCCATACAAATATTTAAAAGCCATAAACTAAGTTAGATAAAATAAAAAAATTTTAAAAAAGGATGATATATAAGCAAGAGACTAAAATTAAACATTTCGATTGATCATTCATAAGATGTACCACTTATTTTTAACAAAATTTAAAATAATATTTAAGAACTTATGATGAGAGTAGAACAGGTTTGGGAAAGTGTAAGGATATGATGAATAGGATTTTGGTGAAGTTGGATTATGAGATGATGAAATAGGATCTTTCTTGTGCAAGTCAAAGCATTGTATGGTGCAGAGTTTGTAGACTTTTATTTTACTCATTTTTTTTCATCCTTAAGACATGCATTTTCCTCTACAAGAGTATCCTTCTCAAAATCATATTATACTTAAAGCATATTCAGAGTCTCAAGGTGAGAAGCACGAAGTGCTGCAATCTCATTATCTTTAGCAGTCTAGGTAGCCTTTATGCGCTATAAAAGAGCATTAGACCTTCTTAAGGAAGCGGGTCAAATATCTTGGTTCACAAGATTTAAGCGTGTATATATATATACATACAAACACACTATTCCTTTAGCTTGTATAATAATTTTCAATGATCTTCTAAGATGACATTACACCTGTATTGACATTACTATGAAAATGATACAACCTTTGTCATTAGCTCTGTCTGTTAGTACAAAAAAGCAGGTGTCATAACCTATTTCATAGATACAAATATTTCAGACCCAACCCTCAATTGTCCATCCTTGTTGAATAATGTTAAATCCTTTTATATAATGGGCCCAGTAGGAGAAGTAGGTTCTATAGAGGAGTCCATAAAATTTTACTCTAAATAGATACATCAATAAAATTAAACACATCATAGGCATATAGTTCAACTATGGTGTCACCCAGATATTTCCTCTCACACGATGCATTTTTCTTAACCCCCTCGGCTATATTAAAAGCCTCAGAGATAGATTTTCCCTGATTTACATCTCTAGATAATTTTCCCTCACTGAGTAGCTAAATGTTCTCTTGACCAAACACAATTAGAGGAACTTTATCAATAACAATTCTAGTTGCAGCTACTCTCTCAGATTCACTAATTACATAACCATCTCCTAAATCATCAATCAGGTTTAGCATTGAGAAGGCGTGTGAAGAAATTATACTGACAACTTAAAAAGGTTATCATTACCATGGATTTATTATTTTTGAAATATTATGGTTATGGAGTTCTTTTAGAAGTTAATATCTTTTGGACATTTTGGAAGAAACATGTAAGTGTTTTATAATTATTTTTTATATTTGAGAAATAACTTTAGCACACATATATTGATCAATATTTCAATGGGTGATCTTGTTTTAATTTTTCAAGACATTTTTTTGTTATATAGGTAAATATAAAGTTATACTGCATGAGTTATTTGAACTTGAAAATTGTATAGAAAAATACAACTAAATGTATGAGATTGAGCATAAAATTAAACTTCACATGCATATTGTATAGTCTTCTTTAGCAAATTGTCAAGGGTACTTGTAAGAGCCCAAAAAATTCTAAGCTTAACTCAGACCTTTAAAGCTTGTTAAAGGGTCCCATACTTAGAAAAATTTTAGCTAAGTATTCAGACTTAGTGTTATTTTAGCATTCGTAGGTTGGATACTCAATTTAACAATCCTCATGACCTTAATGTAATTATTTTTAGGTTAAATTATGACCAGGAATGTCAGTGGGTGTTCTCGAACAAGTTTCAGATTTTTTGGACTTCGTTTGTATCATATTTGAGAGCTCAAACCAGTGGATCGATGTGATCTCGATGCGCCGCATCGCCCATCATGTCGATGAGTATTTTCCTTCCGCTCCAAATGTAAATTCCAGTGAACCGACATAGTGCATTGGCCATTGTGTCGATGCCAATGACATAATGCATCGGTCTGCGCATCGCTACGTTAGTTTTTAGTCATTAAAAATCCGCATCCTAAAGGGTAATTGGGTCTTTTTTCCACGTCTACCAGCCCTAAAACACGAAATTAAACCCTTCTAAGAGCAAAAACTATTCATTCTTCAAAAGTTGCTCTCAAGAAAAAACCCTAGGAGATTTTAAATTTAATTCAAGGCTCAAGAACTTACCAAAAATCTTTTAGAATTTAATTGTTAAGGTATGTCAAGTGTTCATTCAAGGGTTCCTTCCACCCTTGGAGTTCAAGAATCTATTTTTAAAGCCTCAATTGTATCGATTACATGAATTTCATATTAGGTTTATTATATTCATAATTATAATGATTAATTGGGTTTCAAATCTATGTTTTGCTATAAGTTTCATGTGAAGTTATTTGATATACGGATAGAATCATGTAAATCCATGCTAAACTCTTCAAATTGTAAATGGGGATTTGAATTATGGTGCCCATATGTGGTTAGTGTCATATGCATGGAATATGTCCTCCAAGTGTTTAATAAATTGATCATGTAAACAAAGAAAATGGGAAAACAATCATGTCATGTTAGCTTATTCGCAAGTTATATAATAAAAGTGTTTGATGGAATATCTCTATGAATGAGTTATGATCAAGTGTATATGCTTATACCTTTCAGGTTAATGTTATGATTTATTTATCATGCTATCGAGTCCTGGGGATATCTAATACCCAAACACTTAGCTGTTTACCTAGAGCATTGGTAGTTACAGAACAGTCTCAGTAGTGTCACGAACAGTAGTCTCAGAAATCAATCAAAGTTATAGTTCAATATTCAGTTCAGACCTCATAAATCTAGCTGGTCGACATATCTCCATAGTATTTCATCAGTTAATAGAATTCAAAAGTACTCCGTTAGTTAATGAAGCTCAGTGAACTCAGTTCAGTTCAGTTAGAAAGTACGATTAGTAATAGTTTAGTCCAGCCTAGTACAATTTAGAAATCAGTCGAGTGTCTATTCAGTTGGGAGTAGGATTCAGAACCGAGCGAACCCAGGGATAGGGGCATTCTTACCAGCAGAGGATTTGATCCTTAGTAGCAGTCCCTACATTACAGAACTACATAGCTAGCATAGGTTGAGATATCTTCCTTCCAAACTAGGGTTGATATATCTCATATGAGTTTTCCTACCTACGAGGGTTGATGAAAGAACTGCACGTTAGAGAGGGTTAACTCACAACATATCTTTACCCATGGCATGCTACTGACACTCTTCCAGCTAAATATCTAGAAAGTGGTATGTAAGTTAGATGATTACCTACCACAGTCTCCGTTTTAGTTTCAGTCTCGGTATAGAACTCAGTTTAGTTCTACAGAATCATGACTATCAGATACAGTCATTTAGTTCAGTATGAAACTCAGCATAGTTGCACAGAACCCAGATAGTCTAATATAGTCATTCAGCTATCAATTATACAGTATCAGTAAGCTTAGATATCAATAAATCAGTAATTTAGAACTCAGTATCTAGTATCATTATAACCTTAGTTATAGTTTACGTATTTCATGCATATACTCTTATTCAGTTATACTCATGTTATTCAGTCAGTATTATTTATGCATATGAACCCATGCATCTCACCCTACCTCACTTAGTATACCAGTATATTCAAAGCACTGATGTATACCTTTGTTTGTGCTATAATGTCTTATATCATAGGTTCAGACGCACAGGCTCTTGATCATACTTAGCAGCCCGTTCTATCACCAACATACTAGTGGTGAGTCCTCATTATTCAAGGATAGATTTATTATTATAGTATTTCAATACTTAGTTTATTTTAGTAGTCGGAGTTAGTTGGGGACTTATCCCATTAACTTCTTATTCATATAGTAGAGGCTTTTCAGACTAGAGTATTTATAGATAGATATTCAGTTTTGGTATAGATGTACCATACTCAGTATTTATTTAAAGTTTTGAACATTATGGTAGATTTCTACCAAATTTCTGCATAATTATAGTAATACTATTCAGTTATATGCAGCAGGTTCCAGTCATGGGTTAGCTTGTGGTCCTTTGGGATTATGAGCACCGTGTAGCATCTGAGGTATAGACTCGGGTGGTTACAAAGTTGGTATCAAGGCCAAAGGTTTAACAAAGTCCTAGGATATCTAAAAGCTACATCTATTAGAGTCTTGAGCATGGGTGTGTAGTGTGCCACACTTATGGATAAGAGGCTATTAGATGTTATAGTAAAAGTTTCCTTTCTTTCTATAATCATGTCGTGAGGGTGAGCACAAACTCATGTTAAACACTCCGTTTAATCCCAGTTTCATTTCCGTTTATAGAATATGCCTCTAAAGAGGATTAGGGAAAGAGGAATGGGAGACCATGTAACACCTCAGCCCATCCAACCAAATCCTCTGGACAAATATGTCTCCCACTCTAAATTCAGAGCAGATTTCACCACCCTAGCTCATTTGGTGGCAGCCCAAAATGAACGCCTAGCTACCGTTTAGGCCAACCCAGTTGCCAATACTTCTTCAGTTAGGATTTGGGACTTCACCTAAATGAACCCTCCATCTTTTACCAGTTCAAAGTTAGATAAGGACCCACAGGAAGTTCTTAATCAGGTACAGAAGGTTACAAATATTATAGGGGTGACAGCTAGTGAGAGTGCCATGTTAGCTGCATATCAGTTGCAGGATGTGGCTCACTCATGGTTCAAAAAATGGAAAATAGAGAGGGTCATAGATGCAGGGCCCATAGAATGGGAGAAATTTGCTATTGCCTTTCTGAATAGGTTCTTCCCACTAGAGTTGAGGGAAGCAAAGGTGTAACACCCCGATTTGCTGAACTAGGATGCTACACGGTGCTCATGACCTCAAAGGACCACAAGCTAAACCATGTCTAATATTTGTACCTGTATACTGCAAATCATGAGGTATTAATATGGAATACATGGAACTATAAGGACATAAACTTCAACTGAATACAATCATGTGGGTGAAAATACCCAAAATAACTAAATTTGAATGTAAATCTGAAAGTAAATCTGAAAGCCTCTAAACTGTCTGAATGAGGAGCTGAAGGAACATGTCTCCAACTAACTCCGTAAAAATGAACTAACGAATAAATAAAGGAATCAAATCATATTTTCCTCAAATCAATGAGGACTTACTGTGTCTCTGCGACTGGAACGCTACCGCTATGCTGGCCAGGAGCTTGTGTCTCGAAACCTATAGTGTAACATGAAAAGAAAGCACCATAGCGCAAATGCGTCAGTACAACTGGAGTACTGAGTATCTGAGGAAGGTATGCTGAACATAAAGGGTTTCGTGCATGAACAACACTGACTGACTAATATGAATATCGGAGTGCAAACACACATACATAGAAACTGGGACCATGAATACGTGATAGCATGACTTGTAAGCTAATATATGGTTTACTAATAACTTTTATGACTGATACTGAAACTTATAACCTGGACGACTATATCTGACAGTCCTGTATATACTGAAATATGAAGAACGCTCTGAGTTCTTTTACAGAGACTGATACTTAAACTGATAACATGGATAACTGTATCTGACAGTCCTTTATATACTGAAATTTGAAGAATGCCCTAAGTTGTTTTACTAAGACTATTATTGAAATTATAGGAAGTAGTGTTTAACCGACATGCCCCATGTATGCCGTTATGGCTAGGCTGGGGTCCAATCCCTGCCCCAACCAGAGGGGTATCAACACCGCGCCACTAGTAAGGAAAACTGTGAGTGAACCTTATCTGGCGGGTACTCAATGAGAACGGTGGGAACCCTAAACTAATGGGTTAAACCACCTCATCAACCCTAAGCTGATGGGTTACGATGTCTCAACCTACGCTGGCTACGTAGTTCTGGAACACAAGGATTGCTACTAAGAATCACACCCTGAACCGGCGGGTGAGTTCCTATCCTTGAGTTCACTCAGTGCTAACCTCTACTCCCATCTAGAGGGAATGGACATGAATAACTGAATGTGCATGCAGTGGGAACCCTAAACTAATGGGTTAAGCCACCTCATCAACCCTAACCTGATGGGTTAAGATGTCTCAACCTACGCTGGCTACATAGTTTTGGAACACAAGGATTGCCACTAACAATCACACCCTGAACTGGCGGGTGAGTTCCCATCCTTGGGTACACTCCGTTCTAACCTCTACTCCCATTTGGAGGGACTGGACATGAATAACTGACTGTGCATGACTTAATCTTACTGAATTCCACCTAGTATTCCTCTCTTGTATCTCTTTCACCTCGAAAACTAGAGATGAATCTGAACTACTATGAATACATACACTACCCTCTAAAGAATTGACTAAGCAAACGCCTAGTCTGGCAAGCTGATGGATCTCCTGAGCCATATTTTTCTTACAATCCTCAATGTGAGAAATACTGCCCATAGAGAGTCGACTGAGAGCGTCGGCCACAATATTGGCCTTGCCCGAATGATAAAGAACACTCATGTCGTAATCCTTCAAGAGCTCTAACCACCTTCTCTGGCGAAGATTGAGATCTTTCTAGGAAAATACATACTGGAGGCTTTTATGGTCTATGAAAACATCTACATGAACTCCATAGAGATAATGCCTCCAAATCATTAAGGCAAAAACTACTGCTGCTAACTCAAGATCATGAGTTGGATAATTCTTCTCATGTCGCTTTAACTGTCTGGAGGCGTAGGCTATGACCTTACCATGCTGCATGAGGACACAACCTAAACCCACTTTGGATGCATCACAATTGACTGCAAAACCATCTAAACTATCTAGAATAGCTAGAACTGGAGCTGAGGTGAGTCGAGTCTTCAACTCTTGAAAGCTCCTCTCTCATTAATATGACCACTGAAACTTAATCTTCTTCTGAGTCAATCTGGACATGGGAGATGCAATAGAAGAAAATCCTTGACAAACCATCTGTAATATCCAGCCAAACCCAAGAAACTCCTTATATCTGATAGAGATACGGGTCTGGGATAGTTGCTTACTGCCTTAGTTTTTTGAGGATCTACTCTAATTCTATCATCGGAAATAATATGGCCTAGGAATGCTACTGATCTTAGCCAAAATTTGCACTTGCTAAACTTAGCGAATAACTGGTGATCAATAAGAGTCTAAAGAACAATCCTGAGATGGTCTGCATGATCACGCTCTATGCAAGAATAGACCAGAATTTCATCTATGAAGACTATGACAAACATGTCCAAGTACTTCTTGAACACACGGTTCATCAAATCCATAAAAGCTGTAGGGACATTGGTAAGACCAAATGACATGACTAAAAATTTGAACTACCATACCGAGTACGAAAAGCTGTCTTCGGAATGTCACATTCTCTAACTCTGAGCTGATGATAGCTTGATCTGAGGTCTATCTTGGAGAAGTAACTGGCACCTTAAAGTTGGTCGAATAGATCATCACTCCTAGGGAGAGGATATCTATTCTTGACTATGACCTTGTTGAGTTGACGATAATCAATACACCTCTTGAGAGAACCATCTTTCTTATGCATGAATAATACTGGCGCACACCATGGGGAAACACTGGTTTTGATGAATCCCTTATCTAAGAGATCCTTCAACTGATCTTTCAGTTCCTTGAGTTCTGCTGGTGCCATTCTGAATAGAGGAATAGAAGTAGGTTGAGTATCCAGAAGAAGGTCTATGCCGAAGTCTATTTCCCTTTTGGGAGGAATGCCTGGAAGATCTTCGGGAAAGATATCTGAGTATTCATTAACAATAGGGACTGTTTTGAGGCTATAATCTTTAACATGCACGAGATGATACAAAAGCCCCTTAGAAATCATTTTCCTTGCCCGAAGGTAGGAAACAAGTTGACCCCTGAACGCTGAAATACTACCCTTCCACTCTAGGACGGGCTCATTCAGGAACTGAAACTGAACTATCCTATTTCTACAGTCGACTGTGGCATAGCTGGAATAAAGCCAATCCATGCCGAGAGTGTCATCAAAATTAGTCATCTCTAACTCTACTAAATCTGCTGATGTGGATTTCTAAGATATCATAATTGGGCAGTTCCTGTATACCCGTCGGGCTATGATGGTTTTACCCACTGGGGTAAAGATCGAGAAGGGCTCTGCTATGACTTCGAGACTGATTTTGAAATCGCCTGCTATGTATGGAGTAACAAAATACAAAAATTCACCTGGGTCTAGCAAAGCATAAACATGAACATGGAAAATCTGTAACGTACCAGTAATGACATCAGGAGAATTTTCCTGATCCTGCCGAGACTGAAGAGTTTAACTTATGATTATGCTCACTAGCATGACATTAATAATGAAGAAAGGGTACTGTTCCTAAAACATCTTATAGCCTCCCGCTAAATATGGGTTTCAGACTTCCTAGGACTCTATTGAACCTTAGGCTCTTATACCAAGTTTGTAATGCCCCGATTTACTGAACCGGAATGCTACACGGTGCTCATGACCCCGAGGGACCACAAGCTAACCCATGTCTGATAGTTGTACCTGTATACTATAAATTATGAGGTATTAATGAAAAATACATATAACTGTAAGGCCATAAGGTTCAACTAAATACAATGATGTGGGCCAAAATACCCAAAACAACTAAATCTGAACGTAAATCTGAAAGTAAATTCAAAAGCCTCTAAACTATATGAATAAGTAGTTGAAGGAACATGTCTCCAACTAACTCTGTAAAACTGAACTGAAGAATAAATAAATGAATCAAATCATATTATCCTCAAATCAGTGAGGACTCACTGTGTCTTTGCGACTAGAATGCTACCGCTACTACTAGGCTAGAGCTCGTGTCTCAGAACCTATGGTGTAACATGAAAAAAAAAGCACCATAGCACAAATACGTCAGTACAACTGGAGTACAGAATATACGAGGAAGGTAGGTTGAACATAAAGGGTTTCATGCATGAATAATACTGACTGACTAATATGAATGTGGGAGTGCAAACAAACATATATAGAAACTGGGACCATGAATACGTGATAGCATGACTTTTAAGCTAATACACGGTTTACTGATAACTTTCATGACTGATACTGAAAGTGATAACCTGGATGACTGTATCTTACAGTCCTATATATACAAAAATCTAAAGAACGCTCTGAATTCTTTTACTGAGATTGATACTAAAACTGATGACATAGATGACAGTATCTGACAGTCCTGTATATACTGAAATTTGAAGAATGCCCTGAGTTCTTTTACTAAGACTGTTACTTAAACTGTGGGAAGTAGTGGTTAACTGACATGCCCCATGTATGCCGTTATGGCTAAGCTGGGGTCTAATCTCTGCTCGACTGGAGGGGTGTTAATATCGCGCCACTGGTAAGGATAGCTGTGAGTGACCCTTATCTGGAAGGTACTCAATGAGAATGGTGGAAACCCTAAACTGACGGGTTAAGCTACCTCATCAACCCTAAGCTGACAGGTTAAGATGTCTTAACCTATGCTGGCTACGTAGTTCTGGAACATAAGGATTGCTACTAAGAATCACACCCTGAACTGGCGGGTGAGTTCCCATCCTTTGTTTCACTCGGTACTAACCTCTACTCCCATCTGGAGGGACTGGACATGAATAACTAACTGTGCATAACCTAATCTTACTGAATTTTGTTGACTGGTGAAATGTTACTGTCTCTCACACTATGCATGGTTATCAACAATGTATTGCATGGAAAGGATTTCATATCACATGGAAGTACTTGCACAATCTTAATATCATGTTCGTTGCATAATCATATTGGCAACATATACTAATAGCGTGGAAATTCATGTGGATTGCATGGTTATCATACATCTTGTTCATAAGTAGGATTTGCAATTAAACATAGCATAATATCATAAGAAAAGTTCATGAGTATTCCAACAACATTTACAAGGCACATTAACAACATAGAAGTCATTGGAAAGTAAGGGCATATCATGAATCCTTCACTTGGTCACAATTTAGCTATATTGTGTGATTTCTAGTTCCTTAGGTATTTTATCAAACACCTTACATGCACGTCTTAAGCATAGGTGAATTCATCAAATTATACATCATGAACAACCAAATTTACATGTTTCCAACTCATATGATATCTTGAATTCACAACAACATAAATAAAGATTTCACCTTGGGCATCACCCAATATCAACAACATGATCATCAACACCCAACAATATAGAAATCATACTTTATAATGAAAAAGAGAAAAATAATCAAGCATCAACATGGGTATGATCATATCACCACAAT
This sequence comes from Capsicum annuum, assembly GCF_002878395.1. Taxonomy (NCBI): domain Eukaryota; kingdom Viridiplantae; phylum Streptophyta; class Magnoliopsida; order Solanales; family Solanaceae; genus Capsicum; species Capsicum annuum. Next base: position 172,513,326 of record NC_061121.1, on the reverse strand, counting down.
CAACCAAGCTTTTGTATTTTAAAGATTGATTCTTGAACTCCACGGACTAAAGGAATCCGTGGATGAACACTACGTATACCTTAGAAGGAAGATTCTTGATGATTGATGGAGGGATTTCTTTGAAATCGGATCTTCAAGATTAATTATGTAACCCTAGTTGTTTTTCTCCTTTATTTCACTTGGATGATGTTCTTTGAGATGAAAATAGGGTTGCAATATGTTTAGAAGATATATATTTTGTAGGGTTAAGTTTAGGGACGTGTAAGAAGTATTTAAAGACTTAATTACCTTTAAAATAACTCAAGACAGAGTGTTTTTGACACCTGGATTTCGCTTAGGTGGCACCCAAGTGATCGCCTATGCCTGGGTTGGGCGGCGCCTAACCAATCGCCTATGCTTACTGTCTCTCATGAAAATGGGCATAACTTTTCAGTCGGGTATTGGATGAAGGTGAAATAGGTATCGTTGGAAAGCTAATTTGATTCGCTACAATTCAGTGGGTCTATATCAGCCAAAATACCACATTAATATCGAGTTATACTCTCTCAAAGATGACCCTTGCAAAATCAAACACTAAAACCTGATGGATTTAAAAACTCTTAGCTTGTATTACCTTAAGTGACTCATATGAACATGCTTAATGGATCATAAGCTATCCTATAACTAGGATATTGATTGTAAGTCATATACTCAAGTATGAATCACAGGATTAGAAACATACGGGGTATTACAATATCTCCCCCTTGGGAACATTCGTCCTCGAATGAGAATTTACTGAGAAGGGATACAAGACAATATAACCTGAACTAAACATGAAGAATTGAAACTTGATATCATGACTGACATGCTAAACATATTGAACTCATGCATATCTAATGCACGTACAACTGATACATGAATACATGACTGAGCATGAAATGGTTAATAGGTACCATGTTTATACTGGAAACATGAACATGACAATTAATAAGCTTAAGAAGAACTGTTACCTTGAGCTTGATCTGAATTGGCGGGGAAAAGGTGAGGATACTTGGTATGTATATCTGTTTTCTTCCAAAGTAGCTCCCTCATGAGACTGATTTTGCCTAAGATCCTTGACTAGAGGGACTTCTTTGTTCCTCAATCTACGAGTCTAATAATCTAAGATTTAAACTGGAATCTCTTCATAAGAGAGGATGTTCTGAATGTCGATGCTCTGAATAGGGACAACAAATGCTAGGTCACCTATGCACTTATTTAGCAAAGAGACATGGAAGACTGGATGGACTGATGCTAGATTTGAAGGCAACTAAAGGTCATAAGCTACCTTGCCGAAGGGACAAAGAATTCAGAAGGGACCGATATACCGAGGACTGAGTTTCCCTTTCTTGCCGAACCTCTTCATTCCTTTCATGGGAGAGATCTTAAGATAGACATTGTCATTGACCTCAAACTCAAGATCCTTTCTACGAACATCTGCATAGGACTTCTGTCGGCTCTAAGCAATCCAGAGTCTCTCTCTAATCAGCTTAACTTTCTCTAAGGCGTTGAGTACTAGGTCAGGACCTATGACTAAGGCCTCACTAACTTCAAACTAACCAACCGGAGATCTACATCTTCTACCATAGAGAGATTTAAATGGAGACATCTGAATACTAGAATGATAGCTATTGTTGTATGCAAACTCAATCAAAGGTAAGTGGTCATCCCAACTTCCCTTGAAGTCAATTGCACACGCCCTTAGCATATCTTCAAGATTCTGAATGGTCCTTTCTGCTTGACCATCTGTCTGAGGATGAAATGCTATGCTGAGATGGACTTGTGTACCAAGACCCTTTTGGAATGCTTTCCAAAAGTGAGAAGTGAACTGGGTACCTCTGTCTGAGATAATAGATAGTAGAACAATGTGTAATCTGACTAACTCCTTGATATAGAGTTTGGCATAATCCTTGGAAGAATAAAAAGTATGAACAGGAAGGAAATGAGCTGACTTAGTCATTCTAGCTATAATGACCCAGACTGAATCATGCTGATGACGAGTTTTAGGCAAACCTGTCACGAAGTCCATGTTAACTTCTTCCTACTTCCAAGTAGGAATGGTGAACTCTTGCATGGAACCACTAGGTTTTTTATGCTCTATCTTAACCTGCTGATATGTAGAGCACTTAGCCACAAACTCTGCAATATCTCTCTTTATCCCACTGCACCAATAGATCTCCCACATGTCACAGTACATCTTAGTAGCCCCTTGATGAATGGAGTATCGTGCACCAAACGCTTCTGCAAGTAATCGCTACCTTAATTCATCTACACATGGAACGCATAGACAACCCTGACAACGAAGAACACCATCTCCCCCTTGGGAGAAAACCTCGACATTCTGATTTTGAACTGACTCTTTGAACTTGACAAGGCTAGGATTCCTTTCTTGTATCTCTTTTACCTCAGAAACTAGAGATGACTCTGAACTACTATGAACACATACACCACCCTCTAAAGAATTGACTAAGCGAACGCCTAGTCTGGCAAGCTGATGGATCTACTGAGCCATATTTTTCCTACAATCCTCAATGTGAGATATACTACCCATGGAGAGTCGACTGAGAGTATCGTGTTTAACATTACCCTTGAACGGATGATAAAGAACACTCATGTCGTAATCCTTCAAGAGATCTAACCAGCTTCTCTGGCAAAGATTAAGATCTTTCTAGAAAAAGACATACTGAAGGCTTTTATGGTCTGTGAAAACATCTACATGAACTCCATAGAGATAATGCCTCCAAATCTTTAAGGCAAAAATTACCGCTGCTAACTCAAGATCATGAGTAAGATAATTCTTCTCATGTGGCTTTAACTGTCTGCAGGCGTAGTCTATGACCTTACCATGCTGCATGAGGACACATCCTAAACCAACTCTGGATGCATCACAATTGACTACAAAACCATCTGAACTATCTAGAATAGCTAGAACTGGAGCTGAGGTGAGTCGAGTCTTCAACTCTTGAAAGCTCCTCTCGCATGAATCTGACCACTAAAACTTAATCTTCTTCTAAGTCAATCTGTACATGGAAGATGCAATAGAAGAAAATCCATCGACAAACTATTTGTAATAGCCAGCCAAACCCAATAAACTCCTTATATCTGATGGAGATACAGGTCTAGGATAATTGCTTACTGCCTCAGTTTTCTGAGGATCTACTCTAATTCCATCACCGAAAATATGATGGCCAAGAAATGCTACTAATCTTAGCTAAAATTTGCACTTGCTAAACTTAGCGAATAACTGGTTATCCCTGAGAGTCTGAAGAACAATCCTGAGATGGTCTGCATAATCACGCTCTATGCGAGAATAGACCAGAATATCATCTATGAAGACTATGACAAATATGTCCAAGTACTACTTGAACACACATTTCATCAAATCCATAAAAGCTACAGGTGCATTGGTAAGACCAAATGATATGACTATAAATTTAAAGTGACCATACCGAGTACGGAAAGCTGTCTTCAGAATGTCACATTCTCTAACTCTGAGCTGATGATAGCCTGACCTGAGGTCTATCTTGGAGAAGTAACTGGCACCCTAAAGTTGGTCGAATAGATCATTAATCCTAGGAAAAGGACATCTGTTCTTGACTGTGACCTTGTTGAGTTGACAATAATCAATACACATCCTGAGAGAATCGTCTTTCTTGTGCACAAATAATATTGGCACACCCTATGGGGAAATGCTGGGTCTGATGAATCCCTTATCTAAGAGATCCATCAACTGATCTTTCAATTCCTTGAGTTCTTCTGGTTCCATTCTGTCTGGAGAAATAGAAGTAGGTTAAGTATTCAGAAGAAGGTCTATGCCGAAGTATATTTCCCTTTCGGGAGAAATGCCTGGAAGATCTTTGAGAAAGATATCTGAGTATTCATTAACAATAGGGACTGTTTCGAGGCTGGAATATTAAGAACTAGGATCTTTAACATGCACGAGATGATACAGAAACCCCTTAGAAATCATTTTCCTTGCCAGAAGGTAGGAAACAAGTTGACCCCTGAACACTGAAATGCTACGCTTCCACTCTAGGATCGGCTCATTCGGGAACTAAAACTGAACTATCCTATTTTTATAGTCGACTGTGGCATAGCAGGAATGAAGCCAATCTATGCTGAGAATGGCATCAAAATTAGTCATCTCTAACTCTACTAAATCTACTGATGTGGGTTTCTGAGATATCATAATTGGGCAGTTGCTGTATACCCATCGGGCTATGATGGTTTTACCCACTGGGGTAGACACTGAGAAGGGCTATGCTAGGACTTCACGACTGATTGCGAAATCACCTGCTATGTATAGAGTAACAAAATACTAAGATGCACCTGGGTCTAGCAAAGCATAATCATAAACATGGAAAATCTGTAGCATACCAGTAATGACATCAGGAGAATTTTCCTGATCCTGCCGGGACTGAAGAGTTTAACTTATGATTATGCTCACTAGCATGACATTAATAATAATGAAAGGGGACTGTTCCTAAAACATCTTATTTCCTCCTCCACATAAATGTGGTGCGCAACATACCCATGTACAAGACACTACTAGATGCGACTTTCAGTCATCCTAGACTCTATTAATCCTTAGGCTCTCATACCAAGTTCGTAACACCCCGATTTGCTGAACCAGAATACTACACGGTGCTCATGACCCCGAGGGACCACAAGCTAACCCATGTCTGATATCTGTACCTATATACTATAAATCATGAGGTATTAATGCGAAATACATGGAACTGTAAGGCCATAAGGTTCAACTGAATACAATCATATGGGCCAAAATACCCAAAACAACTAAATCTGAACGTAAATCTGAAAGTAAATCCAAAAGCCTCGAAACTTTCTGAATAAGGAGTTGAAGGAACATGTCTCCAACTAACTCCGTAAAACTGAACTGAAGAATAAATTATTGAATCAAATCATATTGTCCTCGAATCAATGAGGACTTAATGTGTCTCTACGACTGGAACGCTATTGCTACTGCTGGGCTGGAGCTCGTGTCTCAGAACCTATGGTGTAACATGAATAGAAAGCACCATAGCGCAAATGCGTCAATACAACTGGAGTACTGAGTATAAGAGGAAGGTAGGCTAAACATAAAGGGTTTCATCCATGAACAACACTAACTGACTAATATGAATGTGGGAGTGCAAACAAACATATATAGAAATTGGGACCATGAATACGTGATAGCATGACTTGTAAGCTAATACATAGTTTTTTGATAATTGTCATGACTGATACTGAAACTGATAACCTGGATGACTGTATCTAACAGTCCTATATATACTGAAATCTGAAGAACGCTCTAAATTCTTTTACTGATACTGATACTAAAACTGATAACATAGATGACAGTATCTAACATTCCTATATATACTAAAATCTGAATAACGCCCTGAGTTCTTTTACTGAGACTGTTACTGAAACTATGGGAAGTAGTGTTTAACCGACATGCCACATGTATGCCATTATGGCTAAGCTGGGGTCCAATCTATGTCCTAACTTGAGGGCTGTCAATACCGCACCACTCGTAAGGACAGTTGTGAGTGACCCTTATCTGGCGGGTACTCAATGAGAACGGTGGGAACCCTAAACTAATGGGTTAAGCCACCTCATCAACCCTAAGATGGCAGGTTAAGATGTCTCAACCTACACTGGCTACGTAGTTCTGGAACATAAGGATTGCTACTAAGAATCACACCCTGAACTGGCGGGTGAGTTCCCATCCTTGGGTTCACTCGGTGCTAACCTCTACTCCCATCTGGAGGGACTAGACATGAATAACTGACTGTGCATAACTTAATCTTACTGAATTCCGTTGATTGGTGACACCTGGAATTGGCTTAGATGGTGCCTAAGTGATCGCCTATGCCTGGGTTGGGCGGCTCCTAGCCAATCACCTATGCTTGGGTTAGATAGCGCCTAACCAATTGCCTATGCTTACTGTGTCTCACGAAAATTGGCATAACTTTTCGCTCGGGTATTGTATTATAGCAAAATTGGTATCGTTGGAAAGCTAATTTCATTATCTACAATTTGGTTGGTCTAAATCAGCCAAAATACCATACTAATATCAAGTTATACTCGTTCAAAGATGACCCTTAGAAAATCAAACACTAAAAATTGATGGATTCAAAAACTCTTAGCTTCTATTACCTTAAGTGACACATATGAACATGCTTAATGGATCATAAGCTATCCTATCACTAGGATATTCATTGTATGTCATGTACTCAAGTATGAATTACTGGATTAGAAACATGTGCGGTATTACAGAAGGTTTTAGATTTTATAAATTTTAAGTAGGGCAACATAATGGTACAAGAGTATTCTGTTAAGTTTACTCAATTGCTAGATACTTTCCTCTTGTTATGGCAGACAGTAGATCTAAGATGAGTATGTTTATGTCTGGCAAGTCTAATAGTTTAGTCAAGGAGTGTAGGACCGCAATGTTGATTAAGTAAATAGACATATCATGGATCATGGTCCTTGCTCAGCTGATAAAGGAGGCTAAGAATAAAAAAGAAGAGGGAGAATAAGTAAGATAGAATAGGTATCTTCAACTTTACCAAGCCTAAGTCAGAGGGTGGTAATCGTTCTCAGTTCTAGCCAAGAATTGTAGTCCCAACTCTATCCTATGTCAGTGATCCCATTCCAAAATTCATAGGTGGCAATAGAGATAGGGAGTCAGGAACTAAACCCTAGGTTAGTATTAGTAGTGCCCAAACAAATCTGCTCTACCAAAAGTGTGGCAGAAACCATCAGGGTTTCTGCAGAGCTAAAAGAGATGTATGTATTTGATATGGCAAGCCAGGCCACAGAGTCATACAATGTCCAAAGGTGGGTTTGTAAAGTCAACATAACTAGCTCTTAGCTCAATCTGGTTGCCCAAATCAACAAGGTACCACTTCTAGTACCACCAATGGTCAACACCCAAACTAACTCTATGCAGTTCAGTCCTAAAAAGATCAGGAAAGGTCTCCTTATATGGTCACTGGTACGTTATAAGTTTATCATTTATATGTTTAAGAGTGGCAAAATCTAGGAACTTTTTTATCTTTTATAACTCCTTATGTAGCTATTGTCATCAGAGTCAGTCCCAAAATTCTAGTAGAGGCTTTCTCAGTCTATACCCCAGTGGGTAAATCTATCATAGCCCAATAGGTATACAGGAACTGTTCATTTATGGTATCATAGAAATTCACTTCAATAGACTTAGTTAAATTAGAGATGACCTATTTTGATATCATTCTCAGCATGGATTGGCTTCATTTTTTCTATGCCTCAGTCGATTGTAGAAATAAAATTGTCTAGTTTCAGTACCCGAATGATCCCGTCCTAGAGTAGAGGGTAATACTTCGACACTTAGGGGTCATTTTATTTTCTACCTTAGGGCAAGAAAAATGATATCTTAGGGATGTGTCTACCATCTTGTTCGAGTCTGGAACTTTAGATTAGAAACCCCTACTTTTGAGTCAGTATCAGTAGCATGTGAATTCTTAGACATATTTCTTGAAGATCTTCCTGGAGTTCCTCCTAAAAGGGAAATTGACTTTGAAATAAACATTCTTCCAGATGCTCAACCAATATATATTCCACTGTACAGAATGGCTTTATACGAACTTAAATAATTAAAAGAATACTTGACATATCCCCTAAATAAGGGATTCATCAGACCCAGTGTGTCCCTGTGGAGTGCACTAGTTATATTCATGCATAAGAAAGACAGTTCTCTTAGAATGTGTATAGACTATAGTCAGCTAAATAAAGTCATGATCAAGAACAAGTATCCACTTCCCAGAATCAATGACTTGTTTGACCAACTTTAGGGTGCCAGTTATTTTTCTAAGATAGACCTCAGATCAGGCTTTCATAAGCTCAGTGTCAGAGAATGTGACATTCTAAAAATAGCTTTTAGAACTCGATATGGTCATTTTAAATTCTTCGTTATGTTATTTGGTCTTATTAATATCCTTGATTTTTTCATAGACTCGATGAACTATGTGTTCACTTAGACATGTTCATTATAGTCTTCATAGATGACATCCTTATCTACTCCCACAGTACGCATGTCACGTAGATCATCTCAGATTAGTATTACAAACTCTTAGAAACCATCAGCTATTTTCCAAATTCAGTAAGTGTAAATTTTGGGTAAGGTCAGTGGCCTTCCTCTGCCATATCATTTTCGATGATGGCAATAGAGCTGATCCCCAAAAGACCAAAACAGTGAGAAACTAGTCCAAACCCATCTCTCTATCAGATATCTAGAGTTTATTGGGTTTGGCTGGCTATTATCGATGGTTTATTGAGGGATTTTCATCTATTTCATCCCTTATGTCTAGATTAACTCAGAAGAGGGTCAAATTTTAGTGGTCAGATTCTTGTGAGAAGAGTTTTCAGGAGTTGAAGACTCGACTCACTACAACCCCAGTTTTGACTCTAACAAATAGTTCAGAAGGATTTGTGGTATATTTTGATACTTCTAGAGGTTGTTTTGATGTGTATTTTGGTACAGAGAAGTAAGGAAATAGCCTATGCCTCAAGACAGCTAAATCCCAATAAAAAGAACTATCCAACTCATGATCTTGAGTTTGCAGCAGTAGTATTTACTTTATAGATTTGGAGGTACTACTTGTATGGTGTGCACGTCGATGTGTTCACTGACCATAAGAGCATACAATATGTGTTCTCTCAGAAAGACCTAAACCTCCATCAGAGAAGGTGGTTTGGGTTATTAAAGGACTACGACATGAGTGTCCTATATCATCTGGGTAAAGTCAATGTAGTGGTTGATGCTCTAAGTAGGATGTCTATAAGTAGTGTTGCTCATATGAAGGATGGTAAGAAGAAGTTAGCTCAGGAAATTCATCAACTTACCTGATTGGGCATCCGCTTAGTCGGTTCAGCAGAAGGTAATGTATGGGTGCAGAGTAGTGTAGAATAATCTTTGGTTTCCGAGGTGAAGAAAAAGTAGGATAGGGATCCGATCTTAGTTAAGATAAAAGAATTAGTCAGATATTAGAAGATAGAGGTTTTCTCCTGAGAGGGAGATGGTGTATTGCATTCTGAGGGTCAGATATGTATGCCAGGTGTAAATGAGCTAAGACAGCGTATTCTTGCATAAGAGCATGGTGTGCGTTACTTTATTCATCCAAGGGCTACTAAGATATATCATTATTTGTAGGAGATCTACTAGTAGAGTGGGATGAAGAGAGATATTGCAGAGTTTATAGCAAGTACACAATATATAAGAATGTTAATATCGAGATCAGAAGCCTAGTGGGGCTATACAGGAGTTTAGTATTCCTACTTTTAAGTGGGAAGAAGTGAAGATGGATTTTGTGATGGGTTTTCCTCGTACTCATCATCAGCACGATTTAGTTTAGGTCTTGTAGACAGGATGAGCAAATCAGCTTATTTCCTTCCAGTCCATACCTCTTATTTAGCCGAGGACTATGCTAATCTCTATGTCAAAGATTTCGTCAGTTTACACAGAGTTTCATTGTCCATTATCTTAGATAGAGGTATGCAGTTCACCTCTTATTTCTAGAAAGCCTTCCAAAAGAGTCTTGGTACCCAAGTCTACCTTAGTACAGCTTTCCACCCTCAGACAGATGGTCAACCAAAAAGAACCATTCAGACTTTAGAGGATATGCTGAGATCTTCTGTGATAGACTTTAAAGGTAGTTGGTATGACCACTTATCTTTGATTGAGTTCACATATAACAATAGCTATTATTCCAGCATTCAGATAGCTCTATTTGAGGTATTCTATGAGAGGAGATATAGGTCTCTTATTGGTTGGTTTGAAGTGGGAGAGGCTACAGTGGTAGGGGCTGACTTGGTGTTTGACACCTTAGAGAAGGTTCAGCTGATCAGGGAAAGGCTTAAGACAGCTCAGAGCCACCAGAAAACTTATGCAGATGTGCAGAGAAAGGATCTCGAGTTCAAGATTGGTGATTATATGTATTTAAAGATCTCTCCTATAAAAGAAGTGAAGAGGTTTGGCAAGAAGGGGAAACTCAGTCCCCGATATGTCAGTCCTTACCAAATTCTTAACAGTTTTAGAAAGGTAGCTTACAAGCTTGAGTTGCCTTTAGATTTAGCTTTGGTCCATGCAGTGTTCCATGTATCTTTGCTAAAGAAATTTATAGGTGACCCAGCATTTGTAGTCCCCGGAGGGAGTGTAGCCGCTTAGAACAACCTCTCTTATAAGGAGATTCTAGTCGAAATCCATGATTATCAGATTTGCAGACTAAGGAACAAAGAGGTCTCTATAGTCACAGTTTTTTGGACGAATCAGTCCATTGAGAAAGATACTTGGGAATTTGAAACAGATATGAAGACCAAGTATCCTCACCTCTTCTCCGTAAACTCAAACTCAGCCGAAGGTAACAGTTTTCCCTTGAACTTACTAAATTCCAAACTCAGATTCCCTTATAGGCTTAGTATCAATTACCATTGCATTTTTTAGTTATGTATTCATACATCAGGTATGCATGTTTAGTATGAGAAACTCAACTTATCCGCAATTCCAGTCATGTATTCATAAATTTTGTTTAGCCATGTACTCATGCATCAGATATGCATGTTCAGTATGAAATTTTAGCATATCAGTAGTATCAGTCATGAAATCATATCACAATGTGCACGGCCTATATCTAAATTTATTCAATCAGTATTCTTAGCTCAGTCAGCCTCATACAAGGATAAATATTTCTAGAGGGGAGATATTGTAAGACCCCACAGAATCCTAAGCTTAACTAAGACCATTAAAGCTTGTTAAGGGGTCCCAAACTTAGAAAAAATTTAGCTAAGTATTCAAACTTAGTATTATTTTAGCCTTCGTAAGTTGGAGACTCTATTTTACAACCCTCATGATGTTAAATTAATGATTTTTAGGTTGAATCATGATCAGGAATGTCAGTGGGTGTTGTTGGACAAGTTTCAAATATTTTGAACACTTTTGGATCACATTTCAAAGCTCAAAATAGTGGATCGATGAGATCTCGACGCACTGCATTACCCATCCTGTTGATGAATATTTTTATCCAATTCCCAGAGCAAATTCCTATAATACCACGGGAAAGTTTTCGTTGAAATTTTGTGCGTAAACGTGTTGGGTTTTATCTTCTAGAATGAATTATAAATTTTTCATGTGGAAAGTCTTAGATTATGAGCCACCATTGTGTAGAGTATCTAATAATCTTTCCAACAATATGTGGATCATCCAAAATGGACACCCGAGCAACGAGTTATGAACATTTTGATTGAATCGTAAATAGTAGTGTACAGAAAAACGTGCAGGAAAAAGTACTGAGGCTAGGGGTATTTTTGCTCCAACTTTAAATGATCATAACTCCTTGTACATAATGATCTGATGATCTACTATATATCAATGGAAAGCTCTGCGAGTCCTCTTTCCAATAAAATTGATTTCATCCAATTTGTCTATCGGAGCAAAAAAGTTATGGTTGATCTACTTCAGCCTATCAAAAGAGAATTTTTGGTTCAACTTCAAACAATCATAACTCCTCGTACACAATGATCTGGGTGATATACTATGTATCAACGGAAATATATCAGAATCCTCTTTCTAATGAAATTTGTTTCATCCAATTTGGATATCGGAGTAAAACGTTAAGGTTGATCTACTTCAGACTATCAAAACAATCCACCAAAGGACATATTTGAGAATTATATGATTTTTAGGGGCATTTTGGTCATTCCTCCTCACCCAAAATCCGTCCAAACCCTATATTAAAGCCTATTAGAGGAATTATATGTTATATCTTATCAAATTCCCTCAAAAAGAAAATCCTAAGCTCCTACATCCAACTTCAATAACCTCCAAAGTTCACCATTAATTCTACAAATTTATTCAAGATTCCAAGTTCCTAGTTTATGAACTCCAAGAACCATTATTCAAAGGCACGATTAACATCTCAAAAATGAGTATCGATCTAAAGTTTATCATTCAAGGTATGTGGCATTTTTCAACAAGAACTCTCTTTCATTCTTGTGCCCAAAAGTAATTTTCTTTACAAAAGCATGATTTTTATAAGATTTTTATGAATTTGAAGTATGAACCCATATCTTATGATGATTATTATGAAATATTTATGTTTATGATTTTGAAAGATGAATTTACATGTGTGGAGATATAAATCATAAATCTTGAACGATATTTATCTTGATTATGATATTTAGGTCGTGAATCCCTATTGGAAATTGTGTTTTTTGAGAAAGTGTGTGTTATAAGCACGTTGATGTTGAATATTTGAGATATTTTGAATGATTTGACCTTTTGATCTTAATTGAGTAGTTTTGAACTCGAGTGTGAAAGAAATCCACAACGTGGTTGATTTTGATAGATGGGAAGCATGATGGCTCCCGATGTATATTTATATATTACTAAAATTGTTTTGTTGTAGATTATCTTTGAAATGATCTGAGCTAAGTTCAGTAGAAATATTTAGCACCGAGTGGGAGGTATAAAGCGACCTTAGTTCCCTAGAACTCGTGCTCCCGTAGGAGTGAGCCTGAGGCTGATTTATATAGTGATCACTACTTTGTGTGAATTTGATATCGATAGTCCTACTCCAATGGCAAGGATAGGACAGCTCTCCCCAACGTTGGTTGTACGTTGGACTCTATGTAGCTCACATGGTTTATGTCAGTTATAGGATGTCCCAGTGTGTGTATTTCCTTATGTCTATGGTGAATGGTGAAGTGATTTGAAAGTGGAATTGTGAAAGTTATGAGAATTGATATTCTTGATGAACTACAAGTTATTGACAAATTATATGATGACTCACATGTGTTATTGTACTTATTTCATCCTCTCATGATTATGATGATTTTCTTCGGGCTATGTGAGTATTTCATACAATCTGCATATTTCTTATAAATATTTATGATGATTATTTTTATACAACTGTATACACCCCCATATACTCGGTTCCTTTCGATGGTACTGACCCACATCTTCGGATGTGGGCTATATTTTCTCAGAATGTAGGTTTAGGTGCTCAGTTCTAGGTTCGACAGTGATTCTTCGGGCACGTTGTTCTACATCCTCTATTGTGGTGAGTCCTCATGTTCCGAGGACGTGATGTCTGATGTTAGTTTCACGAAATCATTTACATTTGATAACTGAGTATGAGTCAGTTGGGGCATGTCTCAATGGCTCGCTGGTTTTATTGATTTTCTTAGAGGCTTGTCAAACTAGTATAGATGTTGGGAGTTGACTAATAATTCATATTTTGTTATCTTCCTGAAAATCTTTTATTCTTGGATGATGATTACTCTGTTGATATTTGTGTGTTATTTATGAAAACCTCATTGATTTGTGTTGAACTAAATAAAAATAGCTCAAAGGGTTAGCTTGGGGTTACTCGTAGCCTCAAGCACCGTGTGATGCTCGAGGACCCATTTTCCAGGGCATTACAAACTTGGTATCAGAGCCTAAGATTTTAAGGTATCCTAGAGAGTCTAACAAGTCGCGTTAAGTAGAGTCTTGATCATTGGTGTGTAGAGCGCTACATCTATGAGAAAGAGGCTACAAGATATTTTAGGAAAAAGTGTGATTCTTTCTTTCAGAAGTTTATCGTGCTTAAAGTGTCTCTCTCTGCTATTGATTCGTGCTCTCCTTTTTCAGAAATATGCCTCCACGTCGAGTGAGAAGAAATAATAATGGTCAGCAACCTCAACCCGCTTACCCATTAAATGAAAATGTGTCTCATACTGAATTTTGGGCAGCCTTTCAGGCGCTGGCCCAAGCTGTTACTGCAAATGTTCAGGCCAACCTGGCCCCGACTTCATAGCAGTAGGGAGTTGATTCAGCTACTGCCAGGATCCGTGACTTCATGCGGATGAATCCACTGGAATTCTATGGGTCCAAGTCTGAATAGAATCCATAGTTATTTTTAGAGGAGGTGCAGAAGATTACTCAGCTGATACATATATCTAAGGAACAAAGTGTGGAGTTTGATGCGTATAGGTTGAAAGACCTTGCTTAAGACTAGGTTGTTTCTTGGAGGAAAGGTAAAGGCGAGGGAGCTGTCCCTACAACTTGGCAAGAGTTCCAGGATGCATTCCTGGATAAGTTTTTCCCTTTGGAGATTAGGGAGACAAAGGTGGAAGAGTTTATGAACCTGCGACAGGGCTCTATGACTGTTAGGGAGTACTGTCTAAAGTTCAATCAGTTGGCCAAGTATGCTCCTGACTTAGTGGCTGATAATTATGCTAGTATGAGTAAGTTTGTGACTGGAGTGTCTAGTTATATGGTTAAGGAGTGTAGGTCTGCTATGCTGAATAGTGAGATGAATCTTTCTAGGCTAATGACTTATGCCCAATAGATTAAGGCAGACAAGATTAAGGAGAGAGATAGAATGAGAGGGAATAAGAGAGCTAGGTCCGAGCAGCACGGACAGGGTCAGACTAGATCGCAGGGAGGGAGTCATCCTTAGTATCAGGATTATTCGTCTTTGCCAACACTATCATCTATTGTGCTCCCGTGCCTAGAGGTAGGCAGGAGCAAGGTAGCAAGTCATACACATCCAGGTCCCAGTACAGTGTTGGCAGTAAGCCAAATCATCCCCTGTGTCCTAAGTGTGATAGGTCCCACTCTGGTGAGTGTTGGGGTGAGAAGATGGGTTATTTTCGGTGTGGTGACATAGGTCACAGAGTTAGAGATTGTCCACAGGATGGACAAGGGCGTCGTGACTATCGCCCTCAGACCCAGACTCAGACTGTTAGTACTCCAGTTCCAGCGACTCGCCCAGCCCCAGCTTAGGGAGCCTCTTCTAGCAATGCTAGCGAGGAGCGCCAAAATAGATTCTATGTTTTACCATCCCGCCAGGAATAGGAGGAATCTCCCGATGTTGTTACTGGTATGCTTCGTATATTTTAGTTTGATGTGTATGCTTTGTTGGATCCTGGATCCAGTTTCTCATATGTTACACCTTTGATTGCTGTGAATTTGAAATATGTCGTGAGATTATTCCTAAGCCTATCCTAGTTTCAACCCCAGTGGGTGATTCAATTGTTGTCCAGAAAGTGTATAAAAAGTGTCTTGTAACCATTCTTCATAGAGTCTTGTTGGCTGATCTGATTGAGTTAGACATGGTAGATGTTTATGTGATTTTGGGTATGGACTGGTTGTATTCTTCTTATGCATCTATTGATAGTCGGACCCGAGTGGTCAAGTTTCAATTTTCGGGTGCATCCATGTTTGAGTGGTCTGGGAATTCTGTGTCACCCAAGAGTAGCAGTCCCTACATTACAGAACTACATAGCTAGAGTAGGTTAAGATATCTTCCTGCAGACTAGGGTTTATATTTCTCATACAAGTTTTTCTGCCAGCGAGGGATGATTAAAGAGCTTTTTGTCAGAAAAGGTTAACTCACAACTTGTCTTTACTCATGGCATGGTACTGACATACTTCCAACTAGGGTTATAGGTTTGGCGTTAATCCATCTAGAAAGGGGCATGTGGATTAGATAATTACCTCCCACAGTCTTAGTTTCAATTTTAGTCTTGGAATAGAACTCGTATTAGTTCACCAGAATAATGACTATCAGATACAATTATTCAGTTTAGTACGAAACTCAGCACAGTTTAATAGAATCAAGACTGTCAGCTACAGTCATTCAGTTATCAGTTATATAGTATCAGTAAACTTAGATATCAGTAAATCAGTAATTCAGAACTCAGTATCCAGTGTCATCATGACCTCAATTACAATTTATGTATTTCATTTATGTACTCTTATTTTGTTATACTCATGCTATTCAGTCAGTATTGTTCATGCATATGAACCCATGCATCTCAGCCTATCTCACTTAGCATACTAGTATATTCAATGTAGTAACGCATACCTTTATTTGCTCTATGATGTCTTATACCATAGGTTAAGACGCAAGGGCTCCCGATCATACTTAGCAGATCGATTCATCAACAATAGACTAGTGGTGATTCCTCATTGTTTGAGAACAGATTTATTATTACAGCATTTTAGTACTTAGTTTATTTCAGTAGTCAGAGTTAGTTGGGGACTTGTCCCATCAACTCTTTGTTCAGAAAGTAGAGGCTTTATAGACTAGAGTATTTATAGATAGATGTTTAGTTTTTGTATAGATGTACCGTACTCAGAATTTACTTACAGTTTTGAACCTTATGGCAGATTTTTGCCTAAATTCCACATAATTACAGTATTACTATTCAGTTATTACAGCAGGTACCAGTCATGGGTTAGCTTGTGAGCACCGTGTATCCTCCAGGGTATAGACTCGTGGCGTTACAATACTCATGTAATATTATTTATCCCCATTAAGATTTCTACAATGGACCAGGTTCATCCACATGTTTCATTCATAGTTTACCCTATCATAAGGGTTTTAGTCTTTTCGATGTCCTATTTGTGAAATATTGATGTTGCTCTAGTAAACAGGTGTTGATGTGCTTGGTAACCCTATTTAATAATTTAATGTCCCCTTTGTCATTGAGATTTTCTCTTGTTCATCTTATGGAATGGGTGGCAACCTGTTCTAACATACTCTCCTTAGTGACAATATCTTTATTCTGTAATCTCCTTCACATGCTATATTTTTCACTCTTTACATTAGTAAGTGAGAGGAATATTTATTTATCTCTAGTCATATATCTTGATCTACAGCTACTATGTACCAATTCTTCCTTCTTTCTCTCAGTTTTGCCTACAGTTAAATCAAATGTTTTCTAGGCACCTAGACAAGCTTGGATCTTTTTTTTATCATAAAATGGATGAATTAAGTTACTTTTTGTGCACATTGGCACAATGTTGGTATTCCAATTTCTCATATTACTTCTAAAAAATTTCTTTTCTACTAATTTTATGTTCTTGTTCCTAATTAGAGTTTGGAATTTTCGTAATGGGGTGACCTAGGGTTTAACAAATATAACATAAATCTTTTGAGGAAATAGTTTTTTTGTGAAAACATATGCCAACTCTTTCTTCTTGATTCTTACTACTTAGATGATTAACAATTCTTGATGAGTTAGTCCAGCGGTTAGCTCTTTCAAGATCAAGTTTTATCCTAGAGCATTCTTGAGTTAGCTTCCTCGACTTTTCTCTTTCCTAAAACAATTCATCTTTTTTTATTTAAGTTTAGACTCAATTCTTTGATAATAATCACAGGCAATATTTTTCGTTTGTCAGTCCCAATAAGATCAATTATTTCAAACTTTAAAGCTAGGATTGTTGAAACATGTTGGTGAACCTGTTCCTTCATGTTGCAGTTCTCATTCTTAATAACACTTTTACCCTTTTCAATATCATATATTCATACTCAAGACTAGAAAAAGAACTGAGTAACTAATCTATTTTAGCAGTTAAGTCATGAAAATTATGAATTGGTTTATTCATTAAGTTGATTATTCTTTTCGTCAGACAATTGTAACTTGTCCTTTAAATAAAAAATACTTACCTTAGAGTTTGCTGTTTTTTTTTGTTCTATATCTGAATCTATAATTATTATGAGTACATTTTTATCAAATCCATTATAATCAGATTCTTCTGAGCTTGATCTCATGCAGCCATCATAGAAAATAATTCATTCTTTTTGAAGTCAAATGTTTGTTTTGGCTTCAACAATTTTTCAGCTTTTTTTCTTTTCCGCTCAATTATCACAATGGACAATCTTTTATTATGTGATCTATCTTTTCATACTTGAAGAAACTAGCTTGAGAATTATTATTGGAACAACACCTACTACTAATTTCTTTTTTGTCCTACCATTTTTATTTCTTAAAACCCTTTTAAAGTTCTTGGCAAGATTTTTATCATTCCGATTTGGTTTTCCATTGTTAGACCTAGTTAATGCTAGTGAATTTTCCTTAGTTACCACCTCCTTTATAATTTCTTCATATTCATCTAATACGTGTCCCAAAACTGTTTTGTGGTGGTACAGTCTGAGATCCTGTTTTATTCATGTAATCCAAGTCCACAATAAGAATATGCCTATTTTTTCCGCTCTTTCCAAGCATCTTAAATTCAACCTCATCATACTCATGCTTATATTTTAGTACACTCTTAGTTCCAACATCCTTTTTCATGGGTTATTGAGGTTCATCAATACTTCCATTCTAGAGTTTGTACTCCTCGGAACACTTTCATCCTTTATTTTCATTCTGATTAGTATTGTCCATTGAACTATGGGCCTGCAAACAACTAATTTTTTATCAAACCTACAGTTTTACGTCATTTATTGTTTAAATAATTTTTTAGGTCTAAATTGAATATTTTGATTTTATCATATTTTTACTAAGTTTATTTTAAAAGATTTGAAACGTAGAAAAAAAAAAGAGTCACATTTTAAATAAATTATGTTTTAATCAAGTAGGTATTTAAAGTTAAAAGAAAACAATGATACTATAAAAATAAAATTGTAGAATTAAGTTTAGTTGGATTTTGGTATGTTATTAAATAAATATCTGGTTATGTTAAAATCAAACTGTGCATGGTAGAGTTTTCTACACGTTTTGTTCTTAACATCAATGATTATGAATTTTCTCTACCGGAATTGGTAATTACTATATGTGTTTATAGGTTGTTTGGGTAATGAAAATTATAACGACACATGAGCTTGTTCATGAAAATTCAATGTTGTTTTATTTTTGAAGCTTTCTGTGGTTTGGGTTTCTTTTTGTAATTGGTTGGCATTAAGCAAGTATAGTTAGCTTCTTATAAGTTATTTTTGGGTTTGTAATTGAGAGGGTGTCATGCAGAATCTTATAGTTTGAAAATCAAGATGGTGATAATTCAGACGACAAATAAAAATATATTAAAAACATATTATTGATATTATTTGATCAATTACCTACACATGGAAATCTTACCTACAAGAAAGAGGCTTGACAAATATGAAAAAGTTTTATATTTTCCTTTTTATGAAAAGTAAAAGTTATTAGGGTATTAATTTTATTTTCCTTTCAAGGAAAGTATAACTTAAATTTGTTAAGAAAATCAGGGCAAAAAATTAACAAATCTCTCCTTTTTGTCTTAATTTTATGGAAAAATAATTTGGATCCTCCTTTTTCACACGTTCTTCATATACCACTACTGCTTACCATGGTTAAAAATTGATATGGGTTAAAAATAGAAGCTCTATGTGTTAAAAATAAAAGCACGGGTTATGTTAAGTGCACTTGAAACATGAGGATAAGAAGAATTTTATATCCTTGATTGAGGAATGATGAACAGACCTTGTCAAAACTCAAGTATATTTGAAGTACCATTTGAAACTTATGGGGTTTCTTTTAAGTTGACCTTAATTTTTGTCAAAAAATAAATAGAGGTGATTCGTATAATACTAATTGTTGGTACCAACTGAGGAAAAGAAATAAATCAACTTCATTTTCTTTATTTTTGGCATTGTTAATAAAGTACATGCTTTTTTAAAAAAGAAGGGTAAAAAAATTGTGTTTTTGTGAACTATGTTAGACCGGATTCTTGCTATACAAGATATAGGGGCAGTCCTACAATAGGGTTTGAACTTGTTGCATATTTTTTTTTATATATATATTCCCAAAAGGTATAATACTGAAGCAATTTTAAAAAAAAAGTCAAAAAGAATTTCAAAGTTCTGCACATTCAAGACAGGGGAATTCTTTTTATTTCAAAGTAAAAATATATTATAACTTGTCTTAGTAGGGTACAACATCCCCTGATTGTGCATTATGGAATGTATCCCTCTAATCTCCTTGTTTAAGTCCTCATCACAGGGTACAACCTTACTCGGTTATCATTTTAGTAAAAAAAATCTCTTAATTATCTTCTTGAAATCTTTATAGGGTACAACATTCCCTAGTTGCATTCCATGTAAAACACTCCCAGATAATAAATTCAGGGAACAACACTTTTTTTTCTTCTTTATTACTTCATAGGGTACGATATTTCCTAGTTGCCATTTTAGAAAACCAACTCTCCTACATTTCTTTTTTTAGGTCTTCATAGGGTACAACATCCACTATTTGTTATTTTATGGGAGAAGTTTTTTCTATTTTCCTTTATGTCATCATAAGGTATGACATCCCCTAGTTGACATTTCAGGGAACAAAAACCTCTATTTTCTTCATTATGTGCTCATAGTGTACGATATTCACTAGTTACTATTTTAGGAAACAAACTTTTCAAATTTTGTTTTTTAAGTTTTCATAGGGTAAGACATTCCCTGATTGCCATTGTAGGAAATAAAATTTTCTATTTTTCTTCTTTAAGACTTCATAGAGTACGACATTTTCTAGTTGCCATTTTAAGAGATAAAGTCTCCTACTTTTCCTTTTTAAGTCTTTGTAGGTTACGACATCCCTTAGTTGCCATTTTAGGAAACAAAACCCCTATTTTCTTATTTATGTCTTCATAGGGTACGACATTTCCTAGTTGTAATTTTAGGAAACAAACTCTCCTATCTTTATGTCTTCATAGGGTACGACATCCCCTATTTTCCATTTTAGGAGGCAAACTCTCCTATCCTAATATCTTCATAGGGTACGATATCTCATAGTTTCCATTTTAGGGAACAATTTTTTCTATTTTTAATTCTTTATAGGTTATGACATTTTGTAAGACCCCGTAAAGTCCTAGTCAACTTCAATCCTATATAGCATGCCAAAAGAGGTCCCAAACTTAGAAAAAAATTTAGCAAAGTGCTAAGAATTAATCTAATTTTTGGCCTCGATATTTTAATGGTCTTATTTTCGATCTTCCTGGCCTTAGATTGTCGATTCTTAAATTGAATCATGATTAGGGTTATGTCTAGGTCATCTCGAGTGAGTTTCAGAATTTTTGGATATCATTGGAGACATGTTTAGATGACCAAAACGGTGAGCCAATGCGATCAGGATGCGTCGCATTAGCCATTGCATCATTACCATCAATGTAGTGTGTCTGCAATCACGTTTACACCTTTGACGCAATACATCATCTGCAATATCACTAGGCACATTTTGTATATTTAATTCCAAGTCTAGAGGGATATGTGGGCCATTTCCCCTATGTTAAATTAGTCAAAAATACAAAATTAAGCATGGGAAATGGAAAAACACATTCATTCTTCACAAAACCTCTCAAGAATAAAACAATAGGTTCATCAAATTCAAGTCCAAGACTCTCAGTTTTAGTATTCAATATTCAATAATTCGTACAAAACAAAGTTCAATTCTACGCGATTATTACTTATAGTTTTCATTTATCAAAAATTCAGTACTTCAGTTTGAGTCTAAACTTTAATTATCAGTTATTCAATTACCAGAACTTTGTACTTTAGATTTAGTCTAATTTAGACAGACAATATATGCTTGGTATTGCATGTTTAGTACTTTTAGTAGTCCCAGTCTTGCATATACTCTCATCCAATTACTTCATTATATTTAGTTATTATTACTCATACACAAGAACCCGTGCATATTAGCCTAACCTCACCTAGCATACAAGTACATTCAAATTACTGATGCGTACTTACACTATTTCAATATTTTAGCTATTTTCAGACAATAGTTGGAGTTATTTGGGGCCTATCCCATAAAATCTTTTATATCAGATATTTAGAGGCTTTCTGACACTTTCAATTAGCAGTTATTCCAAAGATGCACATAATATTTTATTTAGTATTATGGACCTAATGGCATTATCATCTTCAGTTCTGCATATGTTTTATGATTATTATTCAGTATTCCTAGAATGTACCAATCATGGGTTAGCATATGGTCCTTCGGGGATAAAAGCACCATGTAATGCTCGAGGTGTAATCTTGGGGAATTACAAATTTTGTATTAGAGCCTAAGGTTCTAAAGTGTCCTATAGAGTCTGAAAGCCACTTCAAGTAGAGTCTTATGCATGGGTGTATAGCACACCATACTTATGGAAAAGAGGCTACGAGGCATTTTTTGGAAAAGTTCCTTTTTCTCAAAGTTCTTAAATTGATTCATGATTAGGGTTATGTCTAGGTCATCTCGAGTGAGTTTAGAATTTTTAGACATCATTTGAGATAGGTTTGGATGACCAAAATGGTGAGCCAATGCGATCAGGATGCTTCGCATTGACTATCACATCGTTACCATCAATGCAGTGTGTCGCAATCACGTCTACACCCTCGATGCGATGCATCATCTGCAACATCACTAGCATATTTTGTATATTTAATTTTGAGTTTATAGGGATATGCGGGCCATTTACCCTATGTTAAATTAGTCAAAAATACAAAATTAAGCATGGTAAAGGGAAAAACACATTCATTCTTCACAAAACCTCTCAAGAACAAAACCATAGGTTCATCAAATTCAGGTCTAACTCTCAAGAATTCACCGATAATTCTCACAAATTCAAAAATCAAGGTATGTTAGGTGTTCTTCCTTGGGTTTCTTCTACTGTTGGAGTTCAAGAATCCTTTTTAACTTAGATTATGATTTACATTCATGAATGGAATTGTGTTCATGTATGTGTTTTTAAGTGGGTTTAAAGCTGAGAAGATTTTGAGTTTCATGTAAATAAACTTGAATGTGTGCTGATTTATGTAATCCTCATGATATATTGTTGAATTATGATGTTGAATGTGGTAGTCATAACATTAATATATTACTCATTCTCATGTACAAGAATTATACATCCTAGGTGTTCGAAAAAATGTCTATGTAAGTAAATTGTTTATGGTAACCTATGTCTAATGCTTTTATATTTGAGATATGGCTCCATTATCTATGTTATCGAGTCATGGGGTTATTGGATTCCTGAAATTAGCTATTTACCTAGTCTCTATTTGAGATAGAAAGGTTTCATAGTATCTCGAACAGTAGCATTCATTTAGTTAACAGAATCAGTATGAGTTCAGTCAAGCCTAGTAGAGTATACTGATAAGTTATAGTGTTAATTCAGTTTGGAGTAGGATTCAACACCGAGCGAATCCATATATGGGGGCATTACTTCTACTAAAGGGTTTGACCCTTAGTAACAGTCCCTAAGTTACAGAACTACTTAGCCAGCATAGGGTAAATTGTCTTCCTGTTAGACTAGGTTTGACGAACCATATACATTTCATAAGTCTTTCTGCTAGATTAGGGTTGACCCAACCAGTGTTAGTAAACTGTGGCACGGTGCTAACTCTATTCCAACTCAGTTATAAGTTGGACCCTAAATCAGTCTATAATTAGGGTATGTCAGTTTGATGATAACTCTCAGACTCTCAATTTCAGTATTCAATATTCAATAATCCGTACAGAACTCAGTTCCGTTCTACACGATCATGAATTATTGTTATCAGCTATTCAGTTATCAAAAATTTAGCACTTTAGTTTGAGTCTAAACTTTAATTGTCAGTTATTCAATTACTAGAACTCTATACTTCAGATTTAGTCTAATTCAGACAGACGATATATGCTTGGTATTGCATGTTCAGTACTTTTAGTAGTCCCAGTCTTGCATATACTCTCATCCAATTACTTCATTATATTTACTTATTATTACTCATACACAAGAACCCATGCATATTAGCATAACCTCACCTAGCATACAAGCACATTCAAAGTACTGATGCATACTTACAATATTTTAATATTTTAGCTATTTTCGGACAGTAGTTGGAGTTATTTGGGGCCTGCCCCACAAAATCTTTTATATCAGATATTTAGAAGCTTTTAGACACTTTCAGTTAGCAGTTATTCCAAAGTTATACATAATGTTTTATTTAGTATTATGGACCTTATGGAATTTTCATCTTCACTTTTGCATATGTTTTATGATTATTATTCAGTATTTACAGCATGTATCAGTCATGGGTTAGCATATGGTCCTTCGGGGATAAAAGCACCGTGTAATGCCCGCGGTGTAATCTTGAGGAATTACAAACTTTGTATCAGATCTTAAGGTTCTAAAGTATCTTACGGAGTCTAAAAACCATGTCAAGTAGAGTCTTATGCATGGGTGTATAGCACACCATACTTATGGAAAAGAGGCTACGAGGTATTTTTGGAAAATTTCCATTTTCTCAAAGTTCATATAGTGTGAGTGAGCATTAAATCAAGATAAACTCTCTGTCTAATCTAACTTTTCCTTCTATTTACAGAACATGCCTCCCAAAAAGACTAACGAAAGGAGAACCCGAAACTAACCAGCACCCTGACCGTTCAGGAAGATCCCCTGAATGAGCACATTTCTCACGTAGAATTCAGAGTAGCATTCACCACTCTAGAAAATTCTGTGGAAACTCAGAATGTTTGGGCAACTACTATTCAGGCCAACCTAGTGGCCAATACTCTTGCAACTAGAATTTGGGACATCACCCAAATGAACCATCCTTCATATTTGTGGTCTAAGTCTGAAGAGAAACTATAGGAATTCCTCGACATGGTGCAGAAAGTAACAGACATTATGGGTTAGCTGCCTATCAGCCGCAATATGTATCTCATACATGGTTTAAGTGGTGAAAAGTAGATAGAGGCACAGATGCAGGGCCTACAGAATAGGAAGAGTTTTCTACTACTTTCTTAGATAAGTTCTTTCCATTGGCATTTAGGAAGGATAAAGTTTTAAAGTTCATCAACCTGAAGTAGGGCAACATGAGTGTTAAAGAGTATTCCCCCAAGTATACTTAGTTGGCCTAGTGCGCTCCTCATATTGTAGATGATAGCAGGTCTAAGATGAGTAAGTTCATATCCAGTATTTCTGATAGTATGGTCAAAGAGTAAAGGACCACAATATTGATTAAGAAGATGGACTTGTCTAGGTTGATGGTCTATGCTCAACAGATTGAGGAACAAAAGAGTAAGGATAAAGAGAGGGAGAACAATAAGGCTAGAATATGTAGCTTCAGTTTTCTCAGCCAAAGTATGAAGGTGGAAACCGTCCTCAGTTCCTCCTAAAATCATTAGTCCCAACTCCATCTTTGAATAGTGCATGGATGCCCAAATTCAGGAATGATAATAAGAATAAGGCACCAGGATCTAAATCTCAGGGTATTGTGAACAGTGCTCTAATAAATCCTCTTTGTAAGAAACATGGTAAAAACCATCAGGGTATCCCAGGGCTAGTAGCGGCGTGTGTTTTAGGTGAGGTAAGCCAGGTGTGTTTTGGGTGAGGTAAGCCAGGCCATAGGATCAGAGAATATCCTCAAATGGTTTTACAGAGTCAGCATAATCATCCTCCAATTCAGTCCGATTATCTGTCTCAATAGGGTTTCGCTTCTTGTGCCACCTGTGGGCAGCGCCCAAACAGGACCTATGTACTTCAGTCCCGATAGGATCAGGAGAGTTCTCCTGATATGGTTACTGGTACGTTGCAAGTATTTTATTCACATATTTATGATTTGATAGATCCCGGGGCTTCTCGGTCTTTTGTAATTCCTTACATAGCCATCGACTTTGGAGTCAACCCCAAAATTCTAATAGAGCTTTTCTCAGACTCTACCCTAATGGGTAAGTCTATCATAGCCCGATGGGTATACAGAAACTGTTCGGGTGTGGTGTCTTAAAAAGTTACTTTAGTAGACCTTGTAGAGCTATAGATGACGGATTTTGATGTGATTCTCGGCATAGATTGGATCTATTCATGCAATGCTTCAGTTGATTGTAGGAGCAAAATTATTTACTTTCAGTTCTCGAATGAACCCATCCTAGAATGGTGGGGTAGTACCACAATACTTAAGGGTCTAATTATTTCATGCGTTAGAGAGAGAAAAAAAATATCAAAGAGGTGTGGTTATTATCTCTTGTAAGTCAAAGACTCTAGTTTCGAAACTCCTAATATTTAGTCAGTTCCAATCTCAAGTGAATTTCAAGATGTGTTTTTCAAAGATATCCCCAGAGATCATTCTGAAAAGGAAATTAACTTTGGAATAGACTTTCTTCCTGATACTCAACCCATCTCTATTCCGCCATACAAAATGACTCCAGCTAAACTTAAAGAGTTGAAAGAACAGTTGAAATACCTCTTAGACTATGGGTTCGTCAAGTATATCATATCTTATTGGGGTGCACCAATTCTATCCATGCGAAAGAATAATGGTTCTATTAGAATGTGTATAGATTACTATCAGTTGAACAAAGTCACTATCAAGAATAAATAACCACTTCCTAGAATTGATGATTTGTTTGACCAACTTTAGGGTTCCAATTACTTTTATAATATAGACCTCCGATCTGGCTATCATCAGCTTAGAGAAAGAGAATATGACATTCTGAAAATAGATTTCAGAAGTCGGTATGGTCACTTTGAATTTCTAGACATGTAATTGGTCTTACCAATGCCCTAGCAGCTTTCCTGGACTTGATGAACCATGTGTTCAAGCACTACTTAAACATGTTCATTATAGTCTTCATTGATGAGATTCTTGTTTACTCCTGCAATGAAAATAATCACACAGACTATCTCAGAATAGTATTATAGACTCTCAGAGTCCATCAGCTATTTGCCAAATTCAGTAAATGCAAATTTTGGTTAAGTTCAGTAGCTTTCTTTGGTCGCCTAGTTTTCAGTGATGGCATTAGAGTTAATCCTCAAAAGACCGAAGTATTGAGAAATTGGCCCAGACCAAGTTCTCCATCATATATGAGGAGTTTCTTGGGTTTGGTTTAAAATGACTGATGGTTTATTAAAGTATTTTCATCTGTTTTATCCCCCATGTCTTGATTGACTCATAAGAAAGTCAAGTTCCAGTGGTTAGATTATTGGGAGAAGAGTTTTCAAAAGTTGAAGACTCAACTCACTACAACCCCAGTTTTGACTTTGCCCAATGATTTTGATGGATTTGTTGTATATTGTGATTCTTCCAGAGTTGGCTTGGGGTATGTTTTGATACAAAATGGTAAGGTAATATCCTACGCCTCTAGAAAACACAAGCCTTATGAAAAAAATTACCAACCATGATCTTGAACTAGTTGAGGTTGTGTTTGCCGTAAAAATTTGGAGGTACTATATTTATAGGGTGTATATTGATGTATTCAAAGATAACAAAAGCCTGAAGTATATGTTTTAGCAGACAGACATGAACTTATATCAAGAAAGGTAGTTAGACTTGTTAAAAAACTATGACATGAGTGTTATATATCATTCGGGTAAGGCCAATGTAGTGGCAGACACCCTCAGTAGGTTATCCATGGGTAGTATTTTTCATGTTAAGAACGGTAAGAAGAAGTTTGTTCAAAAAGTTCAACATCTTGCAAGACTAGGTGTCCGTTTGGTTGATTCGTCTGAGGGTAGTGTTTGGGTGCAGAATAGTTTGGAATCTTCTTTAGTTTCCAAGGTGAAGGAAAAGTAGGACAGGGATCCCAGTTTAGTTATGCTAAAATAGTCAGTCAGCGACCAGAATGTAAAGGTTTTCTCCTAAGGGGGAGATAGTGTGTTGCATTGCCAGGGTAAGCTATGTGTACCATGTGTATATAATGTGATATAGTGAATTATTATTGAAGCGCATGGTGCACATTACTTTATCAACCAAGGTCTACTAAGATATACCGAGACTTACGAGAAGTCTATTGGTGGAGTGCGATGAAGAGGGACATTGCAGAGTTTGTGGTAAGTGCTCTACTTATCCGCAGATGGTGATTGAGCACCAAAAGCCTAGTGGTTCCATGAAGTAGTTCAGTTTTGATACATGGAAGTGGGAAGAAGTGAACATAGACTTCGTGATAGGTTTTCCTCATACTTAACGTCAGCACGATTAGATTTGGGTTATTATAAATAGGATAACCAAGTCCGCCCCAGTCCATGTATCCTATTTAGCTAAGGACTATGCCAAGATTTATATCAGAGAGTTAGTTAGGTTGCACAGTATCCCATAGTCCATCATTTCAGATAGAGGTATGCAGTTTACCTCTCACTTTTAGAAAGCCTTCCAAAAGAATCTTGGTACCCAAGTCCACCTTAGTACAGCCTTCCACATTCAGACAGATGGTCAAGCAAAAAGGACCATTCAGACTTTAGAGGATATGTTAAGTTTATGTGTCATTGACTTTAAGGGCTGTTGGGATAACCACTTATCTTAGATTGAGTTCACATATAGTAATAGTTATCATTCTAATATTCAGATGGCTCCGTTTGAGGCTCTTTATAAGAGAAGATTTAGATCTTTGATTGGTTGGTTTGAAGTAGGTAAGGCCATAGTGGTAGGACTTGACTTGGTTTTTTATGCTTTAGAGAAAGTATAGCTGGTCAGGGAGAGGTTTAAGATATCTTAGAGCCGACAAAAATCATATGCAGATTTGAGAAGAAAAGATATTGAATTTAAGAGTAGTGACTTTATGTATTTAAAAATCTCTCACATGAAGGGAGTGAAGAGATTTAGTAAGAAGAGGAAGCGTAGTCCCTGATATGTTGGTATTTATATGATTCTAAGTCATTTCAAAAAGTTAGCCTATGAACTTGAATTGCCTGTAGACTTAGCATCAGTGCACTCAGTATTTTATGTCTCCTTGCTAAAGAAGTTCATAGGTAACCCAGCGGTTGTAGTCCTCATAAAGAATGTAGATGTTCAGAATAGTCTTTCTTACGAAGAAGTCCCAATCGAATTCCTCGATCGTCAGACTCGCAGACTAAGAAATAAAGAAGTTCCATTGGTCAAAGTTTTTTGGCGGAATCAATCTATTGAGGGAGTCACTTGGGAATCAGAAGCAAACATGCGAACCAAGTACCCTCATCTCTTCTCCATAAACTTAGACTAAGCCTAAGGTAATAGTCTTCCTTTAATTTGCTTCGTTCAATTCTTACTTCCAATTGGATATCATTCTCATATCATTCATGCATTCATGAATAACATCAGCCATGTGTCATGTCTCAAGATTCAGTAATGTTTCAGCTATGCACGTTAGTATAGTCGCAGTACCTTAGTGCCTCTCAGCTTAATCAGTCTCATTTAAGGATGAATGTTTCCAAGGGGAAGATATTATAAGACCCCGTAAAGTCCTAGTCCACTATAATCCTATATAGAATGCCAAAAGAGGTCCCAAACATAGAAAAAAAATTATTAAAGTTTTAACACTTAGTCTTATTTTTAGCCTAGATATTTTAATAGTCTCATTTCCAATCTTCCCGGTCGTAGATTGTCGATTTTTAAATTGATTCATGATCAGAGTTATATATAGGTCATCTCGGGTGATTTTTAAAATTTTTGGACATCGTTTGAGATATGTTTAGATGACCAAAATAGTGAGCCAACGCAATTAGAATGCGTTGCATTGTCCATCGCTTCGTAACCATCGAGGAGATGCATTGGTAATAACATCGACACCCTCGATGCAATGCTTCATCTATATTATCACTAGGTATGTTTTGTGCAATTAATCCTAAGTCAAGAGGGGTAGTTGGGTCGTTTACCACATGTTGAATCAGTCAAAAACTTGAAATTAAGCATGGGAAAGGGCAAAACACATTCATTCTTCAAAAATCTTCTCAAGAATAAAACCCTAGGTTCATCAAATTCAAGTCAAAGTCTCAAGAATTCATCAACAATTCTCATAAATACATAAATTAAGGTATGTTAGGTGTTCATCCTTGGGTTCCTTCTACCATTGGAGTTCAAGAATTATTTTTCAAAACATAGATTATGATTTACATTCTTGAATGGATTTGTGTTCAAATATGTGTTATTGTGTGGGTTTCAAGCAAAGAAGATTTTGAGTTTCATTTAAATAAACGAGAATGTGTGTTGATTTATGTAACCCTCATATTAAATCTTTGAATTGTGATGTTGAATGTGGTAGTCATGATATTCATATATTGCTCATTCTCATGTACAAGAATTATGCATCCTAAGTGTTTACCAAATGCCTATATGAATGAATTATACATGGTAACCTATGTGTGATCCTTTTAAAGTTGAGATGTGGTTCCACTATCTATGCTATCGAGTCTTGGGGGTATTGAATACCCGAAATGAGCTGTTTATCTAGTCTCCAATCAAAATAGAAGGGTTTTATGGTATCCCAAACAATAGCATTCAGTCAGTTAATAGAATTAGTATGAGTTTAGTCAAGCCTAGAACAGTCTAGTGATCAGTTCCAGTGTCAATTTAGTTAGGAGTAGGATTCAGCACCGAGCGAACCCAGGTATAGGAGAATTCCTACAAGTATATATTTTGACACTTAGTAGAACTCCCTGAGTTACAAAATTACGTAGCCAACATACGGTAAATCATTTTCATGCCAGACTAGGGTTGATGTAATCATATAAATCTCATGAGTCTTCCTTCTAGATTAGGGTTGACCTAACCAATATTAGTAATCTGTGGCACGGTGCTAATGCCCTTCCAATTGGGGTTATTGATTGGACCCCAAATTAGTCTATAATCGGTGTATTTCGGTTAGATAATAACTCCTACAATCCCAGTTTTAGTATTCCGTATTCAATACATAACTAAGTCAGTTCAATACAATCATGACTTACAGTTATCAATTATTCAATTATAAAAAATTTAGTACTTTAGTTTTAGTCTAAAGTTTAGTTATCAGTTATTCAGTAACCGTAACTCAATACTTCAGTTTCAGTCTAATTCAGACAGGAGATATATGTTTTGTATTGCATGTTCAGTACTTTCAGTAGTCCTAGTCTTGCATATACTCTCATCTAGTTACTTCATGATATTTAGTTATTATTACTCATGAATAAGAACCCATGCATATTAGCTTAACTTCACTTAGCGTACTAGTACATTAAAAGTACTGAGGCATACTCTCTTTGCTCTATGATGTCTCACATCATAAGTTTGGATGCTCATGTTCCTAACCGTACTTAGCCAGATCAGTCGATCATCTGCCGCTTCAGTAGTGAGTCCTGATCCATCGAGGAAGTGATACTTATCTAGTCATTGTATTACTTATAGTATTTCAGTTACTTTAAGACAATATTTGGAGTTAGTTGGGGCATATCCCACCAACTCTTTTATTTTAGATGCTTAGAGTCATTCAGACACTTTTAGTTAGTAGATATTCCACAAATGTACTCAATAATTTGTTTAGTATTATGGACCTTATGGCGTTTTCAGCTTCATTTCTGCATATATTTTATGATTATTATTTAGTATTTACAGCAGGTACTAGTCATAGGTTATCTTGTTTTCCTTCAGGGTTGGAAGCACCATGTGATGCCCAGGGTGTACTCTCGAGTAATTACATGTTCCCTCGTATCAATTTTAGAAAATAAAATCCTATTTTTTCTTTAAGTCTTTATAGGCTCTATACAGTTTTGATTAGCTCCAAACCATTTCCTAGAAGGCGAAGCTTCAAAGGATCCAATGATTTTTTATGAAGTGGGAGGTACTTGAAAAAGACTCATTACCATCAAGGAAAGGAAAAATGGTGCTAGAGATCCTCTTTGAAAGGACTTGTGCCCAAGGCACTTTGGATTTACTCTAGAATTTCAAGAGCGGATCAAAATAGCCCCTATTGGTCCTTTTCTTGCAATTGGGTCACTTTTTGGCCCTTACAATGTAATAATTAGCCTAAATTATAAATACCTTGAAGGCTAGCCTTTTTTTCTTAGTTTTTCTTGATTATTAATGAATTGATGAATGCTTCCCCATTAAGTGAGAGTGTTGGATAAATTTTTTTGAAACTTTAGTTCAGAAACATTGGTTGATAGGGTGGTAATCTCCCTCTTGGTCACATAAGATTTAGGTGTTTGAATTGGATTGTAATTAAGGGTAATTGAGTTGGATATACTCTTTTCTTCTTAGTTACTTCTTCTTGTGTAAAATTTCTATCCTTATCCATGATATCCTTACTTTTTTATATCATTTTTAGTTTTCGTTGTTTATCTATATCATTTGGTATTTGAGTCAGGCATGATTTCATTCCTACAAAATCAATCTTAGGTCCAGTCATCTTAGAAAATAGAAAAATAAAAAAAAGGTTACTATTTATATTTTAGTTCTTAGGTCACATTTTGAGTTTTTGATTTTTGAGTTTTCTTGTGTTTCTAGTGTTAGATTTGAGTTACCTAGCACTATTAGAGTCCATATATTAAATTCGAGCAAAAACAATGTGAAATTGAGCTTTATACTATCATTGGAAGCTTGGGTTTGAAGTAGTTTAAAATAGATTGAAGATTTCATAGTTGGTTGCAATATTTGAAGTGTTGGGTGAGGAATATGAGCAAAATATTGTGTGGAATGAGTTTAGAATGTTGAAAAGTGCACAATTTTGAATTTTCAACTCATTCTGAGCTAAGGTGTTCTTAGCGTGTTCTTGCAAAAATTGTTATCTTCATATTGAAGTTCATCAAAAGGGCGTGTTTGATCCCACAAACAGAAGAAAAGGTGTTAAATATGTTGGTAAGAAGCACTTTTTGAAGATCTTAAAGAATATTCCAAATAGAGGACAAGGGAGTGACCATTTGAGATGCAAAGGTACATTGCAAGCTATGGGGTAGGTCATGTGCGCCTGACCTGTGTTGGAAGTATGCCTGACCTTTTGCCATACCCCAGACGTAGGTCAAAATAGTGATCCATCAACCAGTTGCGTCCAACTTGGCCTACACCTGTGTTTGCTAACTACCTAGGTGGGTGAGGTGCACTTGACATGCGTTGGATATGCAACTGAAATCCTGCAGCATCCTTATCACAATGCAAACCAGTCAGCAAATACCAAGGTATATCCAACCTATGCAAAGGGTGTGATAGACCTTCTAAAGAAAGTCCCTAAATATAGAACAACACATTCCCAACTTAGATCAAGCAAACCCACGTCCAAACAAGTTTTCAAACTCAATTAAATAGTTTAATTACTCTATTTCTAAATGTTTCATCCCTAAGGTTAAATTTCTTGATTGCTAATCCCTTCTTTTGATTCTTAAACTACTCAACAACTAAGTAATTCATCCAATAAGTTGATTGATGAGTTATTGAGTCCTACTTTTTTCGACGTCCCTTTTTTGTTTCAGCTTTTCTTGTTTTTAATTTGTTGTAACTTCTTAACTCAAGTCCGTACATATTTTCTTTGAGCTAGTTCAAAAAAGAATCCAATACGATCAAGAGTAGCACTGAACACCTCGATTACCATACAAAAGTATAAACTATCTTTCAATATTTGCGATCCACGTGTGAGGTAACCAAAGCTAACATATTTTTCATTTTTGTAAGTATCTTTATTAATTGATACAGTGGCTACAGAAGGAGAAACTTTGCATACCATGGATAACCACTCAACAAATGCTATGTTAGTAGCCATTGAAACTCTTAATCGTAAAATTAATTCCATGGATTCTAAGATAAATTCACTTAACCTTAAGGTGGATTCTCTTGAAGGGGTTGTATCCCTCATTAGTGAAAGAGTGGATATCATGGAAGGTTGATAAAATACATACCTATCCCCACCTCAACACTACCATTCTTTAATAAGTGGACATGCTCCAATCCTTTCATTCATATTTCCTCATATAACCATCACTAAATGATCAATCCACCAATAAAATAACATGATTCCATTCCTCAAGCCAGTAAATATCCATAAAGCCGAAATCCCACTTGACTTCTCCAACCTCAATTCAACCTACCACAAAAAGATGAATCTTAAACCGAAATACCCCAACCTCTACTAAATGAAATTCCCCAATTCCAAACACCCTATCACCAAAACCTACCTATCCAAATAGACGCAGAAGTAAAAGAAAAACAATAACTGGAGTTTGGAGAATTCGATGAAGCCGACATATTGGTAGGGAAAATAAGAGATAGACTAATGGATCAAAGAGGTTATTAAGGTAGGGTAGGAAGATTTGGTCTGACACCTAATGGTAGAGAAAACTTAGGAAACAGTCTCAAAGGTTAAGACCAATGGAACCAACAAGGTAATAAGGATCAAGATGTGGGTATAAATTTAATTAAGGTTAGTCTTATGACTATTAAAGAAAAGAGTGATATCAAAGCTTATTTCTCATGGGATTCCTCTTTTTAAAGTATCTTCCAAGTTAATGATATCACTAAAGAGAAGAAGAGTTGCTATGCGATAGCCTATCTTTGGGGGTATGCCAATACATGGTGGGATTATGTCAAAAGATTTGGAAATTTGCTGAATGAAGGACAACCCCCTCCATGGGATGCATTGGTGGTATTCATAAGATAATGGTATGTTCTAGAAAGGTCTAGACATGAGTTACTTGACAAGTTGTACAACTTGAGTCAAGGTAACAAGAGTGTTGTGGCCAATTATGATGAATTCCAATAATTGATCTTGAAGCTCAACTATCGAGAGAATATGAAACATGACATTATATGCTATAAGTTTGTATTAAATAAAAATATCTCCTCATGCATGACTATGCACAAGTTTGAGATAATAGAAAAAATCTTCCAAGCAGCCTTGGAGATTGAAAGGGATATCAAAGAAAGGGAAACTTACAAATCAAAAGGGTACTCATCTATTATCAATTGTAGTTATAGTAAATAGATAACTCAATCATCATCAGGATATAACAAGGATAAGGACTACAAGTTTAATTAAAAAAATCTAGAAGAGAATACCCCTCCAAAGTCCCTACCAAGGAATGAAGGTAACAAATATCCTACTCCCAATCCTAAAGGTTTTTAATGTTTTAAATGTAAGATGATGGGGACATAAATCAAGTAAATGTCCCACTCAGTGAAATGTGATCCTTAGGGAAGGGAAATTGTGTTACTTCGAAAAAAAAGTGGGATTGAAAGATGAGAATGATGAAAAAGACCAAGATAGAGAGGGTATGAAAAATATGAGGAAGTAGTGAAGGATATTAAAGATACTTCGCCTCAATATAGAGCGTATGATGTTCTAAATTTTACTATGAGGCAATAGATGATCCTATTCAAATTTAAAATCTATTCTATACTAAATGTCTTATAAATAAAAATATGTGTTGTTTGATCTTTGATAGCGGAAGTTATGATAATGTGGTTAGTTCTACGTTAGTT
Source organism: Capsicum annuum (assembly GCF_002878395.1). Lineage (NCBI taxonomy): Eukaryota > Viridiplantae > Streptophyta > Magnoliopsida > Solanales > Solanaceae > Capsicum > Capsicum annuum. The sequence goes on along the minus strand of NC_061121.1, from coordinate 172,478,395 downwards.
TATTTCTTAAATAATCTTAAATGGTTAAATGATTATGGTGAGTTGAAGGTGACTATGCAAGTAGCGATTAGGTTCAAAGTTTGGAATTGTCATAATGAGGTGCATTGTGATGTGATAACTATGTAAGCTTGTCATTTCTTTCTTGGGAGGCCATAGAAATATGATCGTTCAACAAACCATGATAGAAAGCCAATTATTATTCTTTTTAGTTGAGTGGTCATAATTTCACTCTCCATTTACTTTCTCCATCTCAAATGGATGAGGTTCACCAAATGTTCACAGAGTTGAAAAAGATGGGTAAGAAAAAAGGTAATAATGAAGACCAGTCCAAGGAGAGAAATAAAGAAAATAAGAAGAGAAGGTTGATGGGGAAGAGTCCCATGGTGATGTTGGCTAGGAATAAAGATATTTTCAAATAGTATGATGACAATACCCCCATATTCCTCGTAGAACATGCTTTTTATGCTAACTACTCTACTTCTTCTATCCCCAATTCTATTTCCCTTTCTTTGTAGGATTATAGAGATGTGTTCCTAATGGAGCTTCCACAAGGATTACCCCTACTTAAGGGAATTGAGAATCAAATTGATCGTGTGGTAGGTTCTAAATTACCCTACAAGTTATCCTACCAAAGTAATCCAATCGACAAAAAAGATCTCTAAAGGCAAGTTAAGGAACTTCTCAACAAAGGATACATCAAAGAGAGCATGAGTCTATGTCTGGTTTCATTGTTGCTAGTACCAAATAAAGTTGGGACATAGCACATGTGAGTTGTATTACTGAGCCATCAATAAAATTACAGTAAAGTATCACCACCTAATTCCCAATTTGGATAATATGCTTGATGAGTTAAATGGTTCTTGTTTGTTTTCTTAGATAGATCTTAGGAAAGGGTACCACCAAATTAAATTTGGATACAACAGGGTGATAAGTGGAAGATCATACACAAGACTATATTTGGTCTATATGAATGGTTGGTCATGTCTTTTGGCCTCACCAATGCTCCTAGTACCTGTATATGGTTGATGAACCATGTGATGAAACCATTCATTAGAAAATTTGTTGTGGTATATATTGATGATGAACTTTTTATTGAAAATCCCTTGAAGAACATGTCTTCAAAAATAACAACATACCCAGTGTATTCACACATAGTAGGGCCTGGGAGGGTATAGAGTACGTATACCATACCACTACCTTAGATGAAGTAGAGAGACTGTTTTTGATAGACATTTGAAAAATGTGTTTGAAGTGCTTAGAAAGGAGAAATTATATGCTAATCTTGAAAAATGTTATTTTAGCGAGAATGAAGTTGTGTTCTTGGGATTTTTATAAGCTTAAGAGGAGTTGAGGTGTATGAATCTAAGATAAACTCCATCAAGAATTGGCCAACTCTGATATCCATTGGTGAAGTAAAATATTTTATGGGTTGGCTAGTTTTTATAGGTGATTTGTCAAAGGATTTAGTAACATCACCACTATCTTCACCGAGATGATCCATAGGGAGAAACTTTTAAATGGGGTGATGAGCAAAACAATGCATTTGAATCTTTGAAGACTATGCCTAGCTCCACCCCTTTATTATAATTATACAATATTTATAAGATGTTTAAGATTGAATGTGATGCATGTAAGGAAGGAATAGGTGTCATCATAATGCAAGATAAAAAACCTTTTGCCTATGTTAGTGAAAAGATAAAGGGCGCAACTCTATATTATTCCACCTATGATCTAGAGTTATACGTCTTGATTAGAGCCTTGGGTAATTAGGAACATTACTTATGGACCAAGGATTTTGTGATTTAAACCAATCATGAATCCTTGAAACATCTCCAGGCCCAAGATAAACTCAACAAAAGACATGCCAAGTGGATTGCTTTCCTAGAGACTTTTACTTATATAATTCAATATAAAAGTAGAAATAAAAATCTAGAAGCCGATGCATTTTTCTAGGAATAATATACTTATCTCTACATTATCTTCTAAATTGATTGGATTTGAGTGTCCAATAACAATGTACCCCGAGGATCCCAAATTTACTCAAATCTACAAAGATTGTGAGACATGGGGTAGGGAAAGGGGGGAGACAAATTTCTATGCCCTACTCTAAGTTGATGGTTTCTTGTTCAAAAGAAGATGGTTGTGAGTGCCCTATAGCTCATGGAGAAAATTGTTTGTAGGATAGGCACATGATGGTGGAATGATGGGTTACTTTGGAATTGACAAGACCCTCGGAATCATAGAGGAACAATTCTATTTGCCCAAGATGCGTCAAGATATTGCTAAAATTTGTGGCCAATGCATGGATTGTATAACTACAAAATCTCACCTTCTTCCTTAAGGATTATACACCCTACTATCTACTCTATAATGCTCATGGCTTACATTTGTATAGATTTTGTTTTGGGATTTTCTAGGACAAGGAGGGGTAGAGATTGTATTTTTATTATGGTTGATAGGTTCTCAAAAAATGGCCCATTTCATCCTATGCCATAAAATTCATGATGTTTCTAATGTGTCTTTTTTTTTATTGAGCATGTTGTTAAAATACAAGGAATTCCTTGGACCATTGTTAGTAATAGGGACTTTAAGTTCCTTAGTAACTTTTAGAGGTTATTATGGGGTAGGCTTGACACCAAATTGATTTTATCAATATCTTTCCACCCACAAATGGATAGGAAAACAGAGGTGGTAAAAAGAAATTTGAGCTCTATGTTGCACACCTTAGTTAAGGGGAAAAGGTCCTCTTAGGAGGACCAGCTATCTCTGGTTAAATTTACTTATAACCATTTTTTTCATTCGACTATTGGAATGACTCCCTTTGAATGTGTATATGGTTTTAACTCCTTTCTTCCTTAGGTCTCATTCTTTTTTATCATGATGTTTTGATAAACTTAGATGGAAATAAAAGGGTTGAAACCATGAAGAAGTTGCATGAAAAGGTGAGAATTCTCCTTCAGAAGAAGATTCAAGAGGTGGCCAAAAGAGTAAACAAAAGAAGGAAGTAGCTTGTGCCTAAGCCAGGTGATTGGGTGTTGGTGCACCTTTGGAAGGATAGATTTCCAGCCCAAAATAAAATCTAAATTGATGCTACGAGGTGATGGCATATTTTAAGTGCTTGAAAGGATAAACAATAATACCTATAAGATTGACCTTCCTCCAAAATATCAAGTGTACAATACCTTCAATATGTGTGATTTTTCACTATTTGACATGATATACGATGATCATCTCTTGAATTTGAGGTCAAATTCTTCCTATGTTAGAGAGAATGATACCATTCGTATTAAATCCAAGTCATTAACTATATGTCAAGCCTGGGAACTTCAAAGGATCCAAAAATTGTTCAATAAGTAAGAGGTACTTGAAGAAGCCTCCTTATCACTAAGAGGGTTTCACTTTTTGATGTCCGCAATCAATTTGGTCCAATATTTGTTGGAGAAGGCAAGGGAAGGCAAAAGAGGGCTAAAAAGTCCCTTGGAACGGACATGCGCCCAAGACGCATTGGATCTTCTCTACCATTTCAAGAGTAGATCAAAATAGACTCTATTGGGCCTTTTCTTGCTATTAGGTCACTTTTGGGCCCTAAACATGTAAGAATTCGCTTAAATTATAAATACTTCAGATTCTAGCTTATTTTCTTTGTTTTGCTTAATTATTGATGAATTGATGAATGCTTCTCCATTGAGTGAGAGTGTTGGATAACTTTTGTTGAAAATATGATTTAGAAATGTTTCTTGAGAGGGAGATCATCTCCCTTTTGATCACTTAAGAGATAGGTGTTTGAATTAGATTGTAATTTAGGGTAATTCAGTTAGCTATACTCTTTTATTCTTAGTTACTTCTTCTTTTTGTGTTTAATTTCTATCCTTATCTATTATATATTTACTTTTTCATATCATTTTTAGTTTTTATAGTTCAATTCGGTATCAGTACGATATTACCAATCCCATTTTAAGAATCAAAATTTCTCTTTTTCTTTTTTCATGTCTTCACAAGGAACAACATCCCCAAATCGTATTTTAAGAAAAAAAGATTGTAATTTTTTTTCATGCATTTACAAGGTATAACATCCCTTGGTTGCATTTTGAGAACAGGAATATTATTTTATTTTCATGCCTATCTTAGATTTTTATTATTTTCATCTTTTTCATTGAAGCAATTAGTTTATAGCTTTCCTGATAACTCACAAAAACTTTCTAGTGCAAACTAGGCCAGAAAATTTTGTTTGTCAGTGTTTTATTTTCCTTTGATAGCTTGCCGATTTTTATGCAAAGAACAAATTTGATTTCCAAGAATGGAATTCCATCTCTTTTTTAAAATATATAAGAATGTTCAATCTCAAAGATAGTTTGAGTTAGATTTGCATATGTTTCAGCCTAACTTCTCAAGAGTTATCTTCTTAGCTTCTGATTAACAGAACAAGCATCCAAGAATATTCTATGAATTGTCCTTTGGAGGAGTATCAATGACTCAATCTACGTTTCAAGTTCAAGTCTCAAATCCTAACTTCAAGATAAAATTTTGAGATCAGGGTACCTACCAGAAAAAGGTGAGGCAATAACTGAAGATCCAAAAGAAAAATTTAAACGAAGAGAATCAAGACAAATAGAATAGATAGAATCTTCTAATTTTCCTTTCTAGTTTTATTTTGTTTATCTATGATGTAATAAAGGAGTCGTGGACTGGAACCTCGATGAAACCTAATTCGACTCTCTAACTCATCCTTTTATTTCTACACCTACTTGAACTACACATGACCGCATTCTCTTAAAACCTGAGAAATGCAGGCTGCTCAAAACCTGGACTCGGTCTTACCTCTTTCTTATTATTTATTTTCAAACTTTTGAATAAACTGTGTGGTAAAAAATAAGTCGTGTTCATTTCTTTTCTTGAAACCTTTCCATGTTTCCAAGCAAAGACAGGCATTCTATAAACACCTAAATTTTTTACAAACTTAAGATTTTACACCATTTTAGTATTTAAATATTTTTCTAGGTCTAAATTGGATATTTTGAGTTTATCTTATTTTTGCTAAGTTTGTTTTAAAAGATTTGAAAAGTACAAAAAAAAATAGAATCGCATTATAGATAAGTCGTGTTTTTTTATTTTTCAAAAGAAAAGAAAACTTTTTAAAAATATAGTTTCTTTTAATTTAAGTCTTAATAAATGAGATAGTAATTTTAATAATTTGGCTAAATATATTTTTACTACCTTTTTAATTTAGGTCATACTGAAGGTCTGAAGTTCACGTGTTCGATCCATGTTCACTACATTCCTTTGATATCCTCCCTTATTTTATTAAAGTTGTTGTCATGTGAGCAGGAGGTCGTGGGTCAAGACTAGGAAATGACTTCTAGCAGGAATGGAAGGTAAGAATTCGTAGAATACACTATTGTGGTAGGGCCCTTCCCCAAACACCACGCATAGCGGTAGCTTTAGTACATTAGACTGCTGAAATATCCTGGGTTTTTACCCTTAGAAATTTTTTGGATTTTCCATTCTCTGAACCTAATACGACTCATGGGTACGAGCCGTATGTTGAGGTACGAGTTGTATGGTTCTGTTGTATGCTGACCAGTGTTAGTTGGTGGGATGATTTTGGTCACTGGAATAGATACGAATTAGGAGTATGAGTCGTAGGACTTGGAACGAGTTGTACCAGGGACTCGTATTGTGGGTAGTATTTGATCCTCCTAGTATTTCATTCTACCAAGGATATGATTTAAAGATACGGATCATATATTATGGTTACGACTTAGCTAGATGAATCATATACTAGACAATATTTTATCCAAGGGTTGAGGATTGAGTACGAGTAATGGGTACCAATCGTATTGGGAGG
>NC_061121.1:172433080-172469550 GCF_002878395.1 Capsicum annuum | reverse complement strand
GGGTTGAGGATTGAGTACGAGTAATGGGTACCAATCGTATTGGGAGGGTACAACTCATATTGGTCTGTCGTATCTTTGTGACGAGTTTTAAATAGGTTAAGTGAGGGTATTTGGATATTTTTCTACTTACCCTAATTAGGACCCATAACTTCTAATACAGTTAGAAGGTTATTTACCCAATTATTCTATTCATTAAAACTTTGAAACTATTCCAAAACACTCCATAATTCTCTCAATAGCTTTTGGGGAAAGAGAGCTAGGGTTTCATCTTGAGGATTGCTTTGGGGCTTGTCTTGGTAATTTATTTCCATCAGTTCTTAGGTATAAGGCATTATTCTATTCCCTTATTATAATTTCAACTAATGGAATGGTTTATATGATTGATTTTATGGTTTTACTATTTCATGATTATGGTTTTAAACTATTATTTAGGGGTTTTGATATTAAATTCTTGGTTATGATTTCTTATGGTTTTAATTATGATTTTATATGTATTAATGGTGATTTTGGATAATTAAATTACATGGTAATGGTTTAATGGTCTTTAGAATTGATTTTAGTTATATTATGCCCCCAATGTGTTTGATAAAATGCTTTTAAAGGTATATTCCTTGCATTGACTTCTTTTAATGGAACTCTTGCTTGTTTTTGGCTTATGTAATAAAGCTTTAAATGTTTTGAAAAGGCTAAATAGTTATGCATGTGGGGAACATGGAAGTCTCCCAAGTGGTTTAATATGGTATATGAAAGGGCATTTGAAAGTCCCCTTAACCTAAATGGTTTAGCTATGGATATTACTTGCAAGTAAGGGGTGGTATGGCGATACCACTAATATTTGCCTTGGTTAATAAAATGGCAAATAGATTGGTTGGTCATTTGTAAATGGTTTTAATTAGGAGTTAATGGTGAATATCTAGCAAAGCCATGGAAGGTCGCGATCTCGGGGAGACAAAAACTGAAAACTCATTTTTACCAATATGAGGATTCGTCTTATGGACCGTGTGCATGATGACACACTATTGGGGGATGTACTAGTCATCCCATTAGATACTTCCCTGGTCATGCGGCTACACGTGTTGGGGCCCTTTCAGCTGGGAAAGATAAATCCATATAACCCATGTGTGGTTTAGGAAGACCAAGCTACACAAACCAGGTAAAGTTTTAAAAGAATGCTAAGCCTGAATTTCCTTTCCTGACATGGTTTTATATATTTATATATATATATATATATATATATATATATATATATATATATGGTTATGTGCATTGGATGGTTTTACTTGTTTTTTATAACTAGCATTATTTTATCCTTATCGAGAGATTCATGCTAGCAGTCACTCGCTAACCCATCTACTGGTGGCTGTATACCCACGCTATACATTAACTAGTCGTTTGACTCCTCCTACATAGTAATTGACTCGAGGATAACATTTAGACTAAAGTGGTGAGCGTCCATCCTTTTGGAAGGTATCATTTCATGTTATAGATATTGTTAGACATATTGACTTTATTTTGGATATTGATTTTGGCTATGGTTGGGGGCATCTCCCAACTAGATTTATTTACTCTTTTGGATAGAGGCTTTGTGGTACTTTTGGGGGTTGGTATTGGCGGGATCGATATTGGTGTTTGTCTTGGCATCGGTAATGGTATTGGGGCTTACACCCTAGGACGATTTTATTGTTTGTTCCATCGTATTATTTTTGGGATTGATTATCATATTATGTTTTGGTGTTTTCTTTTGTTAATGCCTGGCTTATGGCCTATGGTTTGGTCGGTATGGTTGGGTGGTTCGTGTGGTACCGGTGGACTATGTTGGGTCGGTCATAGTTGTGAGCCTATCCCAGTGTCTTCATGAAGTCATTTACGCTATCTTATTATATGGTTGAAATTCAATCCATCTAAGGATGGATATAGGTGGTTGAGTTAGGTAACAGGGGGCGGTCATTGGTCTTGGTTTGACTTGGAATGCCCATTACGACAAGGACCGGGTGTCGAGTCATGTCAGCTGCCCTGTTTTAACTTTTAAATATTTTGAATATAAAATAATTAGTTAATACTTTGTAATTTTTATTTTTTAAAACAAAAATAATAATAAAAAAAAACTTATCCCAACTTCCCTACCCCATCGCAATTCCCCATTTCCTTTAACCTCTCCCCATGTTCCCCCACAATACCCAACATGCACAACACTCCATATATAACACAAAAACACACGCACACAATGAAAGAAGAGGGCAAGAAAACTTTAAAAAAAAAAAGGGAGATAAAAGTAAGAAGAAAAGGGAGTATAAAGGAAAAATAAGAAAAACAGTGAAACAAAGATCAAAAAGTAGTAAAGAAGAGTGGGGAATAAGAAGCAAAGGAGAACGAGACGCCTGGAAACAAAAAAAAAACTTGGTAGAAAACAAAAGCAAGAAAAAGAAAAGCTGCAGTAGAAACTCAAACAAAAAATAGAAAAAAGAAAGCAAATGGATACACAACAAGATGGATTTTGAGGTTTAGTTTGTGATTCCGAATTCGTGGTTCTTCCTTTTGTTGTGAATTATTTTTACAAAAGATAATTCTAAATCTTTCTTTGTATAATATGACATCATGATTACATGAAAGCTTGACCAAGGTGATTCTAACCATAGCAAAAACTCGTATTTTTCTTTGGTAAATTCGTCTTCATGAGTGTTTATAATAATCTTAGCATTTTGACGATATAAGTTTAATTCGAACGGAGTAATGTAATACCAAATAGTAAGTTATGAATTATCTCTAATTAAGTAGGTGCTTAAAGTTGAAAGAAAATATTGATACTATAAAAATAAGATTGTAGAATTAAATTTATTTGGATTTTGTTATGTTATTAAATATATATCCGGTTATGTTAAAATCAAATTGTGCATGGTAGGGTTTTCAACACGTTTTTTCTTAACAATAATGATTATGAATTTTCTTAATCGGAATTGGTAGTTATTATATCTATTTATAGGTTGTTTGGGTATATGAAAATTATAACGAGGCATGAGCTTTTTCATGAAAATACAACGTTTTTTTATTTTTGAAGCTTGCTATGGTTTGAGTTTCTTTTTGTAGTTGATTGGCAATAAGTAAATATAGTTAGCTTCTAATAAATTGTTTCCATCATTGTTTCATGCGCCACTAATAGAGTTTCATCACATGTTTATAATCTGTTAGTCAGTCTGGAGCCATGCATTTTCAATATATTTTGATTATACTACTTTCGTTAGTTTCCTCTACCATTGTTGGAACACTTTTGAGCCTTGATTGTATTAAAACCCCAAATTAATTAATGTGAGGTAAAGTGAGATAGATTACGTATCTATTAAAGACTCCAATACAAAAAGATTAAAAGGGAGGAAAATTCATTTGTAAGGAAGCGGGACGTGTTGTGAATTAATTTAGGATAAATTGAAATAATAAAAAATAGAGGAGCATCAATTGCGAGAAGCGAGTGAAATATGTCACAAAATAGTAAAATAGAAGAATGAATTTAATTTAATAGATTGCGGTGGATCATGTGTGTGGTTACGATCCTTGGCCAACTTCCGTAATTACAAGGGGCTCCATGTGTGGTTACGCTCTTCAGCCGAAAACCTAAGTCACAATTGCTCTCATAATCATTAGGTAAATAAAGCAACTAGTCAAATATAATTTATACAAGATTTAATTCAAGTCAGTATAAGTGAATAAAGCGAATGTGCTAAAATCATGAAATTTGAGGAATGCCTAACACCTTTTCCTCCGTCAATAAAACTTCTTACTTAGATTTTCTAGTTTGCAGACCAATAAAGAGCCATTTTCTTTTAATCTGAGATTCAATAAGGTGATTTGGAACACCAAAACTCAATTTCAAGTGACGATTCTGTAAAATAAATAATTTCTTTCCAAAACATCACTTTCATTAAGAAACTCATTTTTTCTCTAAAACCAACTCCTTTGCGGGGGTTGGGGATAAAAATAGGGGTGCCGTAGGGACTATTGATTTCTTGTCCCTCACGATGTCTTAGTGGAAGTGCGGAATTCATTTTGATCTTATTTTAGAGTGTTAGGATTTATAAGATAACCCACTCTGATAACAAATGATTTTTTTGCATGTCATAATAACTCACGTGAGTTATGCCTGATTTTACCTATGGATGGACCAAATTTCCTATTGTGATTCAATAAAAGTAGTAAAGATAGTAAATAATGAACATGATATCTTTTACATGGAGAACACTTCGCTCACAAAAGGTATGAAAATCCATGACCTGTACCTCTACAAGTATTAACCCAAACTTTACTAAACACAGTAAGCCTCTCAACAAAAGATTATAAACTTTCTAACCTAAGAAATTATAAACTCTAATTTATAATGTCCAACAATCTCCCTAGATTATTGAATCCTACTTCAAGTTATAATTTAGATTACAAAATTCTTTCAACACCAGAAACTAATTCTAATTCCTAAAATACATGCAAGCCTTCCAAAGTTTGTGTTTTCAAGTTTTCGAGTTACCCTAACTTGAAAACTAAACTCCTAAGCCAGTTTATAACACACCGGCTCTAATAAAGTATTAGCATTACAACTCAATTGACGTCCTAATACACATTAACTAGAATAGATGATTGTTAGACACATGGATGAAACAATGTCTTAAATTTGTTTTATCAATCTTGTTCACTATATTAGGCTACAGTTGGATAGCTAGGCAAAACTCTCTCAATTTAGGTTGTACTTTTATAGCTAGAAAGAACTCTCTAAAAATTTTTTCTTGCTTAGTTACTCGTGTTCTACCTTTTATCTCCCTATATAAGTGCCTGAATCTCATTTTGAAGATCCTTGAATCTTTATAACTCCTATTGATCTTTACAACCAAGTAGACTTTTAACTTTACATGGACTTCTATGCATCTTGGACTCTCTTCTTGAGTACTGTAGTCAAACACTTACTCTTCTTTTAAGCACATAATGATCTTCTAATGTTTAACTTAAGTAATAAACTTTCTGTCCATAATTTTTTTCACGTGTGACTTTATCCACATATAGTCTGCTGGTAAGTTGAAATCTTTTGAAATAGTTTTTCAAGAACCATCTAAACTTACTTGTTCCATGGCCTCTTGTCAATTATAAAAACTTCACAATCCCTAAGATTATTTCTTTGTATTTGTAATCCAACCTTTACATTTGATGAGAAGAATTCTTTTATTCAATGTAATAGTGGTGGAGGACTTGCGATTACGAATGGTTAGAATCTTTAGTCATCGCGAACAAAAGGTGGTGGTTAACTAGATTGAATTTGGGTCGGATACTCATTGAATTAGTGATGGACCGCTTCAATTACGAGGTTTACGATTAGGCTCATGTCATGATTGTGATCAGGTGCCCGCATTTGCAAAAAGCAATTTATACGCAAATAAAATTTGAATTTTTTTCTCATCCAAAACATTATTATCACCATTATTAGACTTAGAGAGTTCGGTTCTTATTGATTTCAAGGAGATATTTCATCAATATTGTGTGGGTAAACTTGAAGCTCCTATTTTATCATTTTCTATTGATTTTGTTTTCAAAACATAGATTTTAAACTAGAAACTAGTAATTTTAGAGTTTTTACACGGTATTGAAAAAATAGCTTTTCTTCAATTTTAAGGTTGATTTAAACTCATTTTCCAAGAATTTTCATAATTAGAGTCTTTAAAGTATGAAAAACTTGATTCTCAGATAAAATTTTGATTTCAATATTTCTTCTTCGAAGTTAAATTTTTAACTATTTTTGGATCTAGAATAGAAGTAGCTAATATGGATATCCTTAGACTCCTTTTAATGTGTAGATTATATTTTTGATAGATTTGGTTTATTTCAAAGTTATGCATAAAATAAAAGATCCAAGAATGGTCCAGGCTCGTATTTTGACTTTTTGAGGTAGGTTATGGCTTGAATTTATTTTGGGATAGATAGTTAACCATTCAAATAAAGTATGATATGGTTTAGGGATACTATCGTGAGAATCATATTTTGCGATAGTTATTTTCTCATGTTGCCAATTTGTACACCAATTTTAGCATAATTGTAAACTTAAGAGATTATGATTATTGTGATGCCCGAGCAGGGGCTTATGTGAACATTATATTTGACTTGAGATGAATATTCTGGTGATACTCGAGTGGGGATTAAAATTTGTCTTGTTTGAGAATTATTTTCCATCTATCATTATTGTGATGTTCAAGCGGGGGCTTGAGTTGATATTATTGGTTAGAGTAAATAATTTTTTGATGTATTTCTTCTCAATAACAATCACCTTGCTTTGGATTTTATCAAATTTTTATCCCAAAACTCAATTTTTGTAAGTGCCACTTTATTACAATGATGTCCTTATTTCTATTTGTTGTGAAAGAAAAATAATTTCACTAATAAAATAACAAAAATTTCAAATTAACTATTTTTATAATCGACTTTGAAGAATCTAAATTTTTATGATTTACTGGGACTGTCGGCTTGGTTCTCGAACTGTTCATTTTTGTTTAAAGTCTATTATATTATTTGGGAGCTCTTAAAGTTGAGAAATTTACTTTGGACCACAACCTCTAGTAAACGGCCTTGGATGAGAATTTCAACAGTTTCATTATCTCCAGAACATGGATTTTAGGCTAGGGGATCCTTGGTTGAGGTACTGAGTAATTTGAACTCATTTTAGGATTTTGGATGGATTTTGATAAAAAATAAAACAATAGGTGTGTGGCCCACTTGTTATCAATATGATCTAGGATGGAACTTTTAGTGGTTTCATGGAGTCCAAAATGTAGAATCTGATAGGTAGCATAGTTTGATTGAATGCATATGTTCTAAATGAATCTCAAGCACCATAAGCTCTTTTGTGGCCAAATGGACAATTTAGCGGTGGCTAACCAGCCAAGGCACAATAGCTTTAGCGATCATTATGTTGCTTTAGTAGTCACCGTATTAACGGTCATTTGACACTTTAAGAGCCATCATTGGTGGTTTATATAAATCATTTTACTCAAATTTCAGCTTTATTCTATAAGTGTAAAACCCCATTGGAGAGGCTAGGAATCTTGAAAAATATAGGTATTTCATCCCATTAAGCTCAGGTATGTTACATTTTCGTTCCTTGTTTCTTTTTCTCCTAATTTTGTCTATAATTCCATTTAAATTCTTGATTTTACTCTTGTTTTTCTTTCTCTGCAGGTTGTTTTAAGCCCGAATTTAGACTCCATTTGGGCTCAAATTCAAACATGCATTTTGTGTCCTTCGACGAACCCCATGATGAATTTAATTAAGAATTTCTTTAGCAAGACCCACAACCTTAATTTTTGCTCAATCTTTGACTTGGAGATTTATATTGCAATATGGGTTAGTTTACTCATATTAACATATAGATTATGTTTTTGATATCGCAATATGATTTAGATCTTATAGAATGAAGACGTGTAGTTCGTGGATGGTTTGAGACTACAGTTTACCTACAATGTAAAATTTGGTCTACTCTTATCAATGAGATGGTGTATCATATTGATTATATTCTAGGAATGGGTTATAGGATAGGCTTATGAAAATATGTATTTCAATAATAGTATTTGACTTGTTTAGGGGATTTAGATTAGAAATATAAATTGTGTTAGCCTAGAATACCTACTAAGTTATGGGACTCCAGTATGACTGATCATAGACTTATTTGACCTTAGGTTTACATGAAGTATCCCTTAGTATAAATCATATTGTGACACTTAGTGATTTGGGAAATATCCCTCAATTAGATACTTTAAATAGATAGATAGTTGTATTTACCTTATTACTTTAGAGTTATATTGCTGTTATTTTGGTAATTTATATATTGTTGTCCCCGAAGCCTTTTATATAAGACTATGGATTCCGGGTTAGTTTTTTATGCTTTAAAGGAGTTGTGACATAGTTTATAGATGCTTAGGAACTTAAGTTTGATTTGTTTGGACACTGGTGATGTTATGCATATATTATCTACATTTTTATAGTTATTTTAGCTTGCTAAGTCTTGTTTTTGTTTGAATTTGATCTTGTTTTTCATTAGGCTAGTATATGATCTAGTTTTAGGACTATACTTAGCTCTTTTAGTGCCTTGGTATGAGATTTAGAAACCTTAGCCTAGGTTGAGGTTGGTGCTTGTATTTGGTTGGTTATCATGGTTTGATAGTGGGCCCTACCACCTTTTTTAGATAAAATGCTTTGAATGACCCTCTTTTAGGCTAGAAAGGCTTTTGACTATCTTAGGCTATTAACTTAGGTTTGGGTTAACATGGACTTAATTGCATGCCTATTCACCTTCACTACCCTTGGAAAGGTTGTAGTTGATCTTTGACTACACCTCTTTGATGTAGTACTTGGAATTTTCCTAGACTTAGATGATTTGATCGCTAAAGACTGGATTTTATGAATAAATGTATTGGTGATAGGCTTAAGAACATTGGATTATCTCTAATTATGTCATGCTTATGAGTTCCAGTTTGAGTTTCACATTTATTTATGGTTATGATTTGGGAACTCTAACACTTGGTTACTATTATTGCTTGGGATTTTAGGTTGTCGTGTATGGTTCTTGTATTGGAGTTGTAGTAGTTGTAAATGGATCATTTGGTCTCTTATTATTATCCACTAGTTTTGATTTATTGTATAGTTATGGATCATATGACCTCTTGTTATTATCTACTTATTTTGGTGGAATTTTATTTCTCGTTATTAATAATATTATTGATATGGGTTGTAGAAGTACTAGTTGGGTACTAGGTAGCGCATACAGATATCCTGACTCTCCTATAGGCCCCTTCATTTGATGAGTCATTATACCAGAGAAGGACGATTGTCGTAGGTCCTATCTTTGGTTATCTAGGTTAGCTAGTTACATTATTGTTTGGTTATTATTGTACAACTCATGGCGGGTTGGTTATGGACTAGTATCAGATGTTGTCATTACTCTTGTAATTCATTTTCCCTTAGTATGATGAGTTTACTATTATTAGACAATCTTATGGATATTCGTACTATGATTAGAGGACCTAACTATGCTATATTATCTTTCTGGTGCTAGTCTATCTCCCTCATAATAGTATCTTCATGTTGAGTTATTTGTATAGCTTGGTTGTATATCCATCCTTCTCTAACTACACTTGTATATCATTCCCTTCTATCTTACTATTATTATATATTGTATATCTCCTTATTCACTATAATATCATATACTGACTAGCTACTTATGGTTTCATTCCTGACTACTAGTAGCACATGATAGCTTAACCTTATTTCTTCATTAGCATTATTATGTTTCGTTGCGTATATAGTTGTCTATAATGTATATTTCTTCTTTCCATGGTAGTTATACTTGTATTATCTTTGGAGCTCAATCGACTGATGCCTACTTAGTACCTTGTTTAATGGAATACCCGTGGTTCTTGAATCTTAATTTTTCTCAATGATTGTGCTTACTGCCCAGGTTATGACTAAAGTGATGAGTGGTGAAGACTCCTTACAAGTTTTGTACTGACAATCGTGGTATAACTTGTGAGAAGGTCTAATATTCTACCTTGGGTATGACTAAGACTGTACGGGTCATAAAGTCTGGTTATGAGTCATAGGGTATGTCATGTGACTAAACTAGTGAAGTTTCCCTGAGTTATTATCTGGATTATGAGTCCAAGAAATGACTTATATCCGGTCATTATGAGTCGTCACCTTAACTATAGTGACTGGGAGTTATTTTTCTTCATGTTTTTCAGTAAGGGTAATTTGGTCTTTCCCCTTTCTTTACACTATTTCCACCACTTAAAATATTCTCTTAGCCCTATTTCCCCCATTAAACATAACATAAACACTGTCTTCTCTCTTAAATTCCCAGGTCCAAAATAAGTTAGGGTTTCTAAGGATTGGTTATCTAGGGCTTAAAGTGTGGTTTCTTCACCAAATTCTTTGTATTTTCAGTCATGTATGTCTTCCTTAAACTTGTATTTTATCTTGGCATGCAATGGTTTTGTATTCATATGGTTTTAATGTTTTTTTTTGGAATATGGGTCAAGGGTTTTGGATGATTATTGTTTAAATGGTATTCTCATGGTGTAAATGCAATTGTTTATGCTTTATGGATGGATTTTAGAACTCATCGAGTACATGGGCATGGTTAATGGAAAGGGGGTTATGGATTCGCCCAAATTTATGGTTTATGGTTCGGAATTGGTATTAACCTCAACCTACTTGTATAATTGATTTTAAAATATGGACAATTACATGGTTTTGCATACTTTACTAAACTATTGCATTGCTTAATGGATAAATGGATAAAAATGGTTTTAAAAGGCCTTGGTGGCAATGGATTGATTTTAAATTAGAACTTTGGAGTCTTATAGATAATTGGTTTGGTTTGGCATAATGGAATTGGCTTGCAAGCATGATTAATTGGTATGACGATTCCATTTGATAAATGACTAAATGGATGACTCCTTGGTTAAATGGATGAGTTATGTGTAAATATTTTAATTAAGACTTAAAAAATGGTTATGTATCTCGTCGTGGAAGGTGCAGGTCCTGGAGGGATAAGTACTTGAAACCATATTTGCCAGTGTAGGGGCCTTGGTGGTCGTGTGCATAGTTCACACTATATATATATATTTGGGAATGTATGGGGTCGTGGATTCTCGGGCCCTTCTTTTGATTTCTATGGTTCATGTAACTTACACGTGTTGGATCCCTTTCAGCATGGAGGCTGAAACCATATAGACCATGAGTGTCATTGGGATGGTTAGAGCTACACTGTCCAGGTTAATGATTTTGAATCTCATGCTAAAATGTGTTTCTTATACCAACATCTTATATATATATATATATGCATGTATGTGAACATATACATTGAGTTTGGACTTGATTTTGAAATACCATTATTTTATCCCTTATCCTGAATTACATGCTAGATCTTACCACACTAACCATCCTAGGACGCCACATATTTTTATAATGTAGTATCCAAAAACACCTCTTTTACCTATGCGCAACGTTAGGTGGGTTTTGGTTTATCGGTTGGTTCGAGGTGAAATGGTCAACTCCCATCCTCTGGAAATCTTAGTCATTATTTTAAATTTAAAGGTCTCATATTAACGTTCAGATTAGTTTAGAGGCTTTTATAGACATAAATAGGTTGAATGTTATTGTTGTCTCTTAGAGCATATTCTTGAGTTACATTAACAGCTTTATCTTCAATCTCTTATCGTCTTTTAATTTGTTGTAATGTGGGTCATGCTTGGATTGGACATGCTATGGGGGTGGTCTCTGGCCCTTGATGGGCTTGAGATGCCCATCATGGCTAGGTGCAGGTTTAGGTTGAGACAAGATAGGTATCAGAGCATAAGTTTAGGTTCATTGAGTTTCCACAAATCAATGTTGATAAGAGTCCTATATATAGGTGTGTAGGGTGCCATACTTATAAGGAGGACGCTACAAGATATTTAGGAATGTTTTCCTTTCTTGTGTTCTATATTCGAGCTATAGAGTCTAGGGTCATAGAATATCTCTAACTCTTGATTTTCTTGCATTTTAGATCTTGCCTCCCCGAAGTTCTAATGTTCATAGGAACTCTGTCGAGCCCTCTTTCCTACTTGAGGACAATATAGATGGAACTCGGTATGCTTATGGGGTGCAGACCCAGTCTAAAGTCATTGTTCCTGGTTGTGTTGCCCCACGTGGAGTTCCACCGGTCCCCACTAGTCCTTCTTCAATTGTAACACTCATACTCAGTCTCCTCAAAGCGACATCTATAATGCAAGTTTTGTCATTTTATTCATCTGTTGACTCGGTAGCTAACCTCCCTGTCTCACCAGTATTACCTGGGTGGTTCTATTGCTCTTTCTTTGGATGTTACTTATTTTGGTTAGTTCATGAGGTTGAATCCCCCAAACTTCACTGGCTCTAAGATTGAGGAGGACCCTTAAGGATATATTGATGAGATGGAGAAAATCTTTAGGGTGATGCATGATTCTAATTTTAAGGGTGTGGGGTTTGCTACATATTAGTTGAAGGATGCGGCATATCAATGGTTTAAAGAGCTGGAGCAGTTCAGAGGTGATGATGCTGAGCCAGTTATATAGGATGAGTTCTTTGGTGCCTTCCTTGATTATTTCATTCCCCAAGAGGAGTTGAAGGAAGAAAAAATTATAGGAGTTTGCAAATCTAAAGAAGAACAAGATGAGTGTGAAAGAGTATGCCTTGAAATTCCTTCAGTTTTCTCTCTATGCCCCAAAGTTAATGTCTAGAATGAGAGCTAGAATGAGGAAATTTGCTTATTGGTTGTCTCATACTCTATATTTGAGTGTAATGATGTGATATTGAATAGTGATATGGATATCTCAAGGCTTGTGGTTTATATGCAACAAGTTGAGGATGAGAAAATGAAGCAGGCAGATATGGGAGAAAAGTAGAACAATAAGTTCAAATATTCAGAGCCGGGTGGGGATTAGTAGAATAGTGGAAGGGATAGTAGACAGTGGAGCATAAAGAAGACTTGGGGAAATTCTAGTTCATATTCTTCGGCTAGTGCTCCTTTTCTAAAGACATTCGGTGATCATTGTTTTCGGACTACTAGTTGTCCAAAAGCACTAGGTGCCCAGTCTTAGTCTAGTGGAGTTTATTATGCCCTGCCATTTCCTCCTTGTCAATTTTTTGGTTGTAGCACCCAAGCACACACGCAAGTGTATGTTTTCTTACCAAGAAATATAGTGTCCTTTTAAAATCCAAGTATTGATCCCTCAAAGACTTGTGCTGACAACTATCCAATTCTAGTTCACTATTGGGATTAAATTAGTGCAAACATAACCATGAGACTTTGAGAGTTATAACAAAAGGTAATGTAAACAATGTGGAAAAGCAAAGGTTCTTAGAAAATCAACAGGAGTAATCCAAGGTTAAGTCTCTACCAACAATCACATTATGCTATTAAACTTCATTGGTTATGTATTTATCTTGGTTTTTGATTCACGGGGTTGATATTACAATTAAAGTCTTCCGAGCCTATAGTCACCTATCCAACTTAGACCCACAACTACATCATTGAGCAGGGATGTGAGAACCAACTTAAATACATTCATATTTCATGCCATAAGTGAACTAAATAGGTCACTTACATATATTTCTATCCTAAATTCAAATTATAACTTCATACTGTAGAAGATTACAATCCTATTCTATTTATCCCCACGTACCATCCTCCTCAGGTTCCTCCTTCCGAGCTCATAAAATGACTATGGATTTATTATAACGGTTGAAAATCCTCAAAATAGTGATAAAAAGGATAAATAAATAGCCAAAAATGATAAATAATCAAAACCAAGTCAATTCATAGCATGAATAATCATGTTCTTTGCCTTAACCTCGGAAAAGGGATTTTAGCCTCTCATGGATATAACTATAATTTTAATGATAGAATACAAGTTAAAATCCACAAACAAACATAAGTAAAGGAAGAAAAACCCTATTTAAAGTTTTATCCAGCCTCCCTCCAAGATTCATGGTCGTCCAAAGTGTATATCATAGTGTTTAAGGGTCCTATTTATAATAGGACAAAACTGTCGATATGAGCTGGGACTGCGTCACACCCTATATAGTGGTGCCCAGTGTCCATGTCGCACCATAATCATAGGAACACACTGGAAATGGTCTCTTAGGAAGCTCAAAAATCCATGGCATAGACCCCAATGCGATTGACTCCAAGATGTCCATTTTACGTCAAATCTTGTCCCGTTCTTTTTTTCCATCCATTACAAGGCTTGTGGTGTTGTTTCCACTTGATTTTTTCATGAACCAAACTAGGTCCTAGCCGTTATGGGCATCCCAAGTCCAATAGGACTGGGGACCGCTCCGTGTTACACAACCCAACCACCTATATCCAGCCTTAGATGGGCTGAATTGCGAGCGTATAACAAAATAGCATGAATACTTTCATGAAGACTCTGGGGTAGGGTCACAACCTTGATTAACACAACCAAGTCTAACCATATTTAATCAATCATCCAACTATATCAAGCTAAACTAAAGGCCATAAACAAGGCTATAACCAAAGAGAATACCAAAACATAATATGATAATTAATCTCAAAATGTAATATGATAGAAAAACAAATAATACCATCCAAGGGTGTAAGCCCTAAAACCAATACCAATGCCAAGGTAAACACTAATACCAATACCTCCCATACAAACCCCCAGAAGTACCAAAAATCTTCTATCCAAAAGAGTAAGAATATCCTGTTGGGACATGACCCCAACCATGGACAAACCTAATATCCATAATGAAATAAAATGTCCAAAGATGTCCAAAACGAGAAATGGAGACTTCCAAAAGGATGGAAGCTTACCACTTTAGTCCAAATACTGATACCAAATTTGTATGCTAGACAGAAAGAGTAGAATGGCCAATTCCTACATAGTGTAGGTATACAAACGTCAGTAGATAGGTTAGCAATGCAGTCATCAGTAGACAAGTTAGCAAGGGATTGCTAGCATGAACTCAAGATAGGGATAAAATAATGTCATTTATAAAACCTTCTAAAACCATCCATAATGCATACAATCACACACACACATACACACACACACATATATAAGTGACGGCAAAGGAAATCCGGGTTTAGCATGTATTTAAAACCTTTACCTGGGCTGTGTAGCTTTTCCATCCTAAAGTACCCACGGGCAATATGGGTTCAACTCCCCTGCTGAAAGGGCCGCAGTGTGTGTAGTCACACGACCAGGGAATATCCCATTGGGATTACTAGTAAATCTCCCAATATGAGGTATGGCATCATTCACACGGTCCACCAAGACCAACCTCATACCGACAAATATGAGTTTCTAGTTTTAGTTCCCCCGGGACCTCCACCTTCCACGGCTTAGCGACACCTTCCCCTTTAATGCCCAATTAAAAAAAGTTTCCAATAATCAATTTACCATTTAATAACTAAGGATATTTTGTGGAGGTATCATCATACCAACTATAATTGCAAGTACTATCCATAGCAAACCACATGTAGGTATACGGGACCTTAGGTGCCATTTCAATTACCATATTAAATCCACTTTGGGGAATTTGTACACCACAAGCATAACCATTTAGCCATTTACGTTTCCAAACCATTTACTCCATGCATAAATCCTTTATCAAGTTTAAAACAAGTAAGAGTTCTATTTAAAAGAAGTCATTGCAATGAACATATCTTTATAAGCATTTTGTCAAACACATTGGGGGCATAATATATATCCAAAACCAATCCAATTACCAACAACTATTCCCATATAATTCAATTATCCAAAATCACCATTAATGCATAGAAAAGCATAATTAAAATCATGGAAACTATAACCACAATTCATAAACAAAACCCCCAAATCATATTTGAAAACCCAAAAGAACTCAATAATAAAATAATGAAAACCAATAGTAAAATCATGCCTTTAGTTGGAACTAACAATGAGGGAAGAGAACATGGCTTATACAGAAGAATTGACTGAAAGAAATCACCAAAGAAATCCTTAAATTAGTCCTTAAGATATAACCCTAGCTTTCTTTCCCCAAAGCTTTTGTGAGGATTTATAGATTGTTTAGGGGTAGTTTCAAAGTGTTAAAGAGATAAATAATAAAGTAAATTGCCTCCCAAATAGGCCAGAATTCGTGGGATCCTATTAGGGTAAGTAGCGAAATGTACAAATTACCCTCAAGTTTCATAAAAATCCCATCACACATATATATCTGACCTATATAAGTCGTACCCTTCCGATACGAGTGGTACCCACCACATGTACCTTACCCTTACCCCTGGACCAAGCATTGTCCAACATATAACTCGTCTAACCAATCCTTATCCAAAGCATACGATCCATATATTCCATCTGTATCCCTGGCAGAATAGAATACAAAAAGGATTGAGCACTATCCCCTGTATGAGTACTAGATACGCCTTGTGGCCATCCATATGATTCTGATCCCTCCCAAGTCGTAGCCATTCCAGTAACCCATCCATCCCACCAATCCACACTGGACAACATACGATAGGACTATACCACTTATACCCCAACATACGACTCATACCCATGGATCGTATTGGGTTCGTAGAACAAAATTCTAGGAAAAATTCTAAGGGACAAAACCCAGGATGTAACATTCTCCACAACTAGAAACATTCGTCCCCGAATGACGGACAAGGTAGGGGTAACCACACACAGAGTCATTTGAATTATCAAACATATTCCCAATCTTCGTCAATGTTCGAAAAGAAAGAGACAAAGGTATTAATCTTTCCTTTAACAAACTCCAAAAATAAAGATGTGTTCAAGAACATATAACTTCTGCATGAATCTCGGGAGCAGAAAACAAGAGCGGATATTTAGACTTCATGTCCTCCTCGGCTTCCCAAGTATCTTATTTCATATTATGGTTCTACCACAGAACCTTAATCAAAGCCACATCCTTGGTCTGCAATCGACAAACCTGCCTATCCAATATCTCAACCGGGACCTCTTCATAAGACAAAGAATCCAAATATCCAATCCCTCAAAAGGAATAATCAACGAAGGATTACAGATACACATTCTCAATATAGATATATGAAAGACCGGATAAACCAAACCCAAACAAGAAGGAAACTCCAGTTCATTAGCAATATTGCTAACTCGCCACAAAATCACATATGGATAAATAAATTGGGGACTGAGGTTCCCCTTTTAGCCAAACCGTACTACTTCCTTCATGGGAGATACCTTTAGGAATACATTATCCCAAACCTCGAACTTCAAATCTATATGGCTAACATCTGCATAAGACCTTTGGCGACTCTAGGTATCCTTAGGCTTATCCCGTATTATCTTCACCTTCTCCAAACCTCGATAAACCAGATCTAGACCAAATATATCTTTCTTACTAAACTTAAACCAACCAATATAACACCTACACCTCCTACCATACAAAACCATAAAAGGGGCCATACCAATACTCGAATGATAGCTATTGTTGTATACAAACTCCACCAAAGGTAGATCCTAAATCCAAATTCCACCATAGTCAATCACACAAGCCCAAAGTATATCTTCGAATCACTGAATAGTTATCTCTTCTTGCGTATCCGACTGTTGTTGAAAAGCAGTACTCAGGCTGAACTTAATCCCCAATACTTTCTGAAAAGACCGATAGAAATGAGATGTAAATTGCATACCATGATCAGAAATAATTGAGAAAGGTACCCCATACAGCTTCACAATCTCCTGAAGATACAACTTTGTATAGTCCTCCACCAAAAAGGTAGTCCTCACTAGTAAAAAGTAAGAAGACTTTGCCATCCTATCCACGATGACCCAAATAGAATCAAATTAGATCTAAGATAGAGGAAGAACGATAATGAAATCCATATTGATTATCTCCCACATCCATTCGAGCATCTCTATTTCTTGATGTATTCCACCAGGCCTCATATGCTTAACCTTAACCCTTTGACTCACCATGCACTTGGCCACAAGATCAACTATATCTCTTTTATTACCATTCTACTTATAGATCTCATTGAGATCATGATACATATTTGTCTAGTTAGGATAAATAATATAGCGTGACTCATGTGCCTTAGCCAAAATCCTTTGTTGCAAATCATCAACATCAGGAACACACAACCTTCCCTAGTACCGTAAAGTAAAATCAGCACTAATCTCAAACACCATCACCTTTTGCCTACCAATATCACTCTTGATTTTCATCAAGGCAGGATCCAACACTTGTTTTTTCTTAATCTCTATACCAAGAGATGATCGAACCACTTCTTGCACCATCACACCACCATCTTTAGAGTCCAAGAGACAAACTCCAAGATTGGCCAAGTGGTGAATATCTTTCACCAATTCCCATTTTCCTTCCTCCACTTGAGCTAAACTTCCCATAGATAACCTGCTAAGAGTAACAAAAATCACGTTAGCCTTATGTAGGTGGTAGTGAAGAATTTTCTCACAGTCCTTGGAAGCTCAAGCCATCTTCTTTGCCTGAGACTAAGCTTATTCTGCATGAACACGTATGCTAGACTCTTTTCATCAGAAAAGATATCTGCGTGAATACCATAGAGATAATGCCACCATATTTTCAAAGAAAATACAATCGCCAACAACTCCAAATCATGAGTAGGATAATTTCTCTCATGCATCTTTAACTGCATAGAAGCATAGGCAATCACCTTCCCATCCTACATCAAAACACAACAAAACCCTACCCGAGATGCATAATATTAAACCAAAAACCCATCATTTCCTTTTGGAAAACTCAGAATTAGAGCCAAAGTGAGAATATAACTTCTCAAAACTCCCCTCACAAGTATCCAACCAAGAAAACTAATCCTTTTTCTGAGTCAACTTAGTCAAAGAAGCCGCTATCGATAAGAAATTTTTCACAAACCTCTTATATAACCTACTAAACCAAAGAAACTTTAGATGTCGAATTGAGTTGTGGGCCTAGGCCACTCCTTGACCGCAACAACCTTTTGAGGATTAACCATTATCTGCTGACTAGAATTAATATGACCTAAGAAAGTCATGGCATTCAACCAAAACTCACACTTAGAGAACTTGACATACAACCATTGTTCCATTAAGGTCTGCAACACCACATAGAGGTAATTATCATGGTCCTCTAAATCTTCAAATAAACTAAAATGTCATCAATAAACTTAATGACAAAGAGATCTGAATACTTCCTGAAAACTCTGTTCATTAGATATATATTTGCTGCTGGGGCATTGGTCAATCCAAATGACATCACAAAGAACTTAAAATGCACATATCGAGTACGAAAAGCCATCTTAGGGATATCCACCTCCCTAATCTTAAGCTGATGGTACCTCGATCGAAGATCTATCTTAGAAAAAAACTTGTCACCCTGTAACTGATCAAACAAATCATCTATCCTTCGGAGAGGATACTTGTTCTTTACCATTATCTTATTCAACTACCTATAGTCAATGTATATCGTCAGGGTACCATACTTATTACTCACAAACAACACCAGTGCACGCCACGGAGAAATACTAGGACGAATAAACCCTTTATCTAAAAAATCCTTAAGTTGATCCTTGATTTCCCTCAACTCAGTTGGAGCCATTCTATATGGAGGAATAGATATTATACGAGTGTCTAGAAGAAAATAAATATGAACTCTATTTCCCTATCCATGGGAATACCAGGAAGATTATTCAGAAAGACCTTTGGAAACTCATTAACCACACAAACCGACTATAAAGAAGGACATTCTGAGTTAGAATCTTTAACCTAAACCAAGTGATAAAGACACCCTTTGAAGATTAACCTCTCAGCTCTAAGATAAGAAATAAACCTACCCCGAGGAGCTAAAGAACCACCCACCCATTCTATAACCGGTTCACCAGAAAACTTAAAAATAACCTTCTGGGTCTGACAATCTAAAGATGTGTAATAGGAGTGTAACCAAAAGATACAACCACATAAGGAGTCACGTAAGAAACAGTGGACCCTAGATCAAGCAAACAATATATGTCATGAGAAAAGAGCTATAATCTACTAATAAAGACATCAGGTGATACCTCGGATTCCTGTTGGGTCACAAAAGCATACAACCTATTTCGACCAACATTAGAACCAGGAGAAGAAATAAAAGCCGATGCACCACCACCAGGTATAAGAGTAGAAGATAAAGCCACATAAACCTTGTTCATCCCTATAGTAACCTTATTAACTAAATAATCCATGAGCCAATGACCTAGATGGCCACACCTAAAGCATTTATCCTTCACTTTTTTGCAATAACCCCAATGAGATTAAAGACAGGACTAATAAGTACAACACGCAGAGACAGACTGAACTTCGCTCACCTACGATTAGACATCCTGTACCTAAAAACTATCACCACCTTGATGACGCCTGTCTCCCAACTACTTTGGGTAAGGGACACTGATAGTAGAGAAGGAACCCAACCTACCCAACTTTTTCTTCTACAATTTACTACCATTTCAACCACCCTAGGACTACACACCTCCTTGATTAGAAAATATGCCCCTCTTTCCCATCCTACCATAAAACTATGCCTGCCTTCTCTTTTCATCCTCCACTTGTTGCATATAGATAGTCAACTAAGAAATGTCCATATTTTTCATGAGAAAAATAGTATTGATCTCCAAGATCAAATATCTATTCAACCCAGAAACGAACTTTTTCATTCTCGTTCTCATATCAGCCACCAAGTCAGGAGCATACTTTGATAGCTGATGGATGTTCAAGGCATATTCCTTGACAATCACTCTCCCTTTCGTACGATTCATAAACTTTTCCATCTTAGCATCTCTCAGCTCTTGAGGAAAGAAACGATCCACGAAGATATACAGAAGAATTCCCATAATTCAAATACTTCCACATTAACCCTATCTCTGTCCTACTCCTCATACCACTGATAACCAATATCTTTAATTTGATAAGCTGTTAAGTTGACCCCCTCTATATTGGTAGTTAGCATCGCTCAAAATATCTTCTCCATTTCATCCAAGAAGCCTTGGGGATCCTCTTTTACCTTTACTTCAGTAAAAGTAAGAGGACCCATATTCATAAATTGGCCAACCCTTATGGCCTCAGCAGACAACCAACCAGATGCATCCTGCTCCGCTTGAGTAGCAACCAACTGACCAGTAATATGGATAGAGTAATGGAATTCCATATTCATCACACTTCCCTGAGGGACCTGAGGAGAACTGGTAGGATTAAGAGGATCCCCAGTACTATCCAGCATAGGACCCTGAGATTGAAGATGTACCCCCATTGTAGGACGTACCCCTTCAGCATTCTCCCTAGATGGGACAAAAAACTTTTCTTGTTTTCCTGATCTACAAGGCATAATCTAAAAGACAGACAAACAATGATAATAGAAGATTTCTAGAATTTAGACTAGAAGCTTTAAAAGAGAATATCGAGGAAGTAAAACATTCCTAAATATTTTGTAGCCTTTCTCTTATGAGAGTGGAACGCTACACATCCTTTATAGAGGCTCTACTCGACACGGCTTTATGGAATTCCCAGTTGACCATGAACCTATAGCTTTGATACCATCTTGTCACAACCTAAACCAAGGCCTAGACATAATAGGCATTCCAAGTCCAACACGGACCAGGGATCACCCCCTGTTACCTAACCCAACCACCTATATCTAGCCTTAGATGGCCTGAATTTTAAGTATATAACAAGATATCATTAATTTTGGGCGTATAACAAAATATCATACCCCCAACCATAGACAAAATCAATATCTATAATAAAATAAAATAAAATGTCCAAAGATGACCATAACATGAAATAGAACCTTTTGGAAGGATGAAAGCTTACCACTTCAGTCAAAATGCTGATGCAGAATCCACATGCTAGACAGAAGTTGTAGAATGGCCGATTCCTAAATAATGCGGGTATACAATGACGAATATATAGATTAAGGAGAGATCGCTAGTATGAACTAAGGGTAAGGATAAAATAATGCCATTTAGAAAATCAAGTGAAACCATACATAATGCATACAACCGTACATATATATATATATAGAAGTGCTGGGAAAGGGACTCCAGGTTTAGAATGCATTTAAAACCTTTTCAGAGGCTATGTAGCTTTTCCATCCTAAAGCACTTTGGGGCAATATGGGTTTAGCTGCCTCTGCTGAAAGGGCTCAGTGCATGTAACTACATGACTAGGGAAATATCCCATTGGGATGGCTAGTACATCCCCCAATACGAGGTGTGACATCATTTACACAGTCCACTAAGACCAACCTCATACTGACAAATATGAGTTTCATGTTTTGGTCCCCCTAAGACGACCACCTTGCACGGTTTAGCAAAACCTTAACCTTTAATGCCCAATTAAAAACCATTTCCAACAATTCATTTACCATTTATTAACCAGGGCCTTTTTGTGGTGGTATCTTCATACCAACAATACTTGCAAGTTCTATCCATAGCAAACTATATGTAGGCATAGGGGACCTTCAAATTGACATATTTGATCCACTTGGGGGAATCCACACCCCACAAGCTTAACTATTTGACCATTTACCTTTACAAAATATTTAATCCATGCATAAATCTTTTGTCAAGTTTAAAACAAGAAAGAGTTCCACTTAAAGGAAGTCACTACAATGAACATATCTTTATAAGCATTTTGTCAAACACATTAGGGGAATAATATAATTCAAAACCAATTCCAATTACCAATAACCATTCCCATATAATCTAATTATTCAATACCACATTTAATGCATTAAAAATCATAATTAAAACCAAGGAAAACCATAACCAACCACTCATAAACAAAGCACCCAAATCATATATTAAAACCCAAAAGCATTCAATAATAAAATCATGAAAACCAATAGTAAAATAATTCCTTTAGTTGGAACTAACAATGAGGGACGAGAACAAACTTTATACCAAAGAATTGACGGAAAGAAATCACCAATACAAGCCCAAAATTAGTCCTCAAGATGAAACCCTAGCTTTCTAGCCCCAAAGCTTTTGAGAAGATTTTTAGATTGTTTAGGAGTAGTTTTTCAGTGTTAAATTGAGAAATAATAAAGTAAATAGCCTCCCAAATAGGATATAAGTTGTGGGATCCTATTACGGTAAGTAGGGAAATCTCCAAATTACCCCAACTTAAGATACATAAAAATCCCATCACAGGAATACAACTGACCCATACGAGTTGTACCCTTTCGATACGAGTGGTACCCACCACTCATACCTTACCCCAACCCCTGGATCCAACACTATCCAGCTTATGACTCATCCAACCAAGTCATATCCAAAGTATAAAATCTGTATCCCAGGTAGAATAGAATACTAATAGAATTGAACACTATTCCCTATATGAGTACTAGTTACGACTCGTACCCAACCATACAAATTTTGTCCCCTCCAAGTCGTATCCATTCCTGTAATTTATCCCTCCCACCAAAAAATAGTATTTAGCATACGATAGAACCATACCACTTGTACCCCAACATATGGCTCATACCCATGAGTTTTATTAGTTCAGAGAAAAGAATTTCAGGAAAAATTGTAAGGGCCAAACCCCAAGTTGTAACAAATTTCCAGCTTGTGTACCATCCATATATCATCATCATGAACTCTCCAACCATCCTATTGCATCACACACCATGAATTAGATCTTACAACACCACCATGGATGTTTTTACACTAAGCATGTTATACACATAATTGAAATCTCAAGAACACTACTCAAAAACATCCTAGACTCAAGAATTGACTCACCAAGTTGGAAAAATCATACATATTCCTCAATCAAAGATATCATACAATTCACCCAACTATCATCATAAATGTTCCTCCACCATATTAGTGTTACCCATGCTTACTCACATAGATGCAATTTATTAAAAACAGTGAATAATATTCAAATTACACTAACTCTCACAAAGAATTTAGAAGTCACACGTAATTAACCCGAGGCTTTACCTTAGTGTAAATCTCCACTAATATCAGAATGATGAAGCTTAAGATCAAATGATTTTTAAGGGTTATAATGTAGGTTAAGGGACAGGTAGGAATTATCTTCCCTAAGAGCTTTAATACATCACCCTTTTTATTCAATTCACGTCTAACAAACAATTTCCACCACTTTATTCTACCCATATCTTTTGTTTTGTCCCATATCATTAAGCTCACTCACTTACAATATGGAAGGAAGGATTGCCTATTAATTCAGGATTCAAATATTAGTAAAAATTTCTTTCACTCCAAACCATAACACATTAATTATACACACCAATAACTATTAATTTAGGGATTCAATTTCACCTTTCTCCTTCCTCAATTTTCAAACTCCTTAACTTATTAAATTTCCACCAAAGCTCTTAGGAGATTTGGATCAAATTATGATCGATCAAAGCAGGGGGTACAAGCTATATATAAGGTTGCCAAAGAAAATAAGCTAAAGGCTCAATAGGGCTAACTAAGATTATGCATAAGGATAGGTAAAAGAGGGTATGAAACATAACTAACAAAGAAATGCCTATATCATCTCCTAAACCCACACTTTATTTTGTGTTGTATAAACACCAGGCAAATTCTAGACATCATATGCAATAAGAAATACAAACAACCTTACACACACATGGCACATGCTTAACTCAACTCGGATCATTATAGAATCTCAATAAAATAATAACATAAATTCAATGTTAAGCCAACAATGTACGAGAATAATAATCATGAGCCTAGGAGTCTAAAAAGTGGTAATTCACAAAGTCAACATGATCTTACAGCCAAAACACTTGCATTATGCAATCACACATAGAACCAACAACAAAATATTAATTACCTAAAATAAAAAATTGAAAAATTTACTCATAAAAAGAAAAAAAGATATTGGGTTCAAAGGGCACCCCTATAGAAAAGAATAGAAAAGAACAACCAAGGGGTGGGTGAAGTGTGCAACTACTTGACTGGCCTAAACAACTAAAATTAAAAAGAGTAATTTTTTTTAACTTTTTAAAATTTAACCCAAAAACTAAGAAAACAACTAACACTCATGACCTTACAACATCACTTCACCCAAAACAATAGCAATTTCCCTCCCCATATTTAAAAATCTAATTTATCCCCAAAGTAAAATTAAAAGGAAGATAGAAATACTCCCTAGCTAGTAGCATCTTTTATCATTAAAAGGGTTTGGGGACCTCACACTTAGTCTTCGCCATGTTATTTAGCTCAAGTTCTGGTGCACAGACTTCCCATTAACCTGTGACTCACAAAACCAAAAAATCTATAAAGTAAAAACTAAAAATATAAAAAATAAAACCTACCTTAGCTTAGGTTTCCTCCCATGAAACATTTGATTTAGTGTTTCGGCATGACCCCACATCACACTTAACAATTTTCCTTTATCCACTTTCTCCTATTTGGTTGCAATCTTCTTATTTGTTTCTGACTTTTTGAGTGGAACTCTCAAGGTCAACAACTTTATCAATAATAGGCTATATAGGCACATCAATCAACATCCCTTTGGGCTTAGGAATTGGTGACTCGGGAAGATCAACGAGAAAGTTTAAAGAGGTTCTTGGTGGATTATGCTCCACCAACCCACACTCATCCATTTCCAACACTATAATCATGCATAAATATTTGTAATGGGATAGTGTATTGAGTGGTTTGTAAACCTTGAAGACCACCTCTTCATTATCTAACCTTTTTGTGAGTGTGCCCTTACTATTATCTATTAATGCTCCTCCTGTCACTAAGAATGGACGTCCTAAGATAACCAACACCCTTTCATCTACTTTAGAATAAAAAAATAAAGCTAGCAGGTATAATAAACTTACCAAACTTGATGAAAATGTCCTTAATGATTCCTTCAAGATAGACTTTAGTCTCGTCTTCCATTTGGAGTAGCGTAGAGCACAGTCTTGTCTTTCCCAAATCAAAGGTGTCAAAAAATAATAAGGTTATCAAATTAATAGTTTCCCCAAATCACTCAGTGCATGAAACACCTTGATGTTACCAATATAAATTGGGAGAGTGAACCTCTCAGGGTCCTTAAGATTTTTGGGCATCTTTTGCATCACCACAGAGATGCACTCCACCATTAGTTCTATTGTCTCAATATCCCACAACTTAATTTTATTAGTTACCATGCCCTTCAAGTACTTATCATACTTAGGCATTTCCTGCAAAATATCTAAAAGAGGAAGGTTAATATTAAGCACTCTAAATATGTCAAATAATTTCTTGAAGCATGTATCCTCATTTTTTTTTCTTAGCCTTTGTGGAAATAGTGATAGTGGTCTCTTCTTATTAATAACTTTTGTCTTAGGATACTCAGATTTCCACGAATAGTCAGCAACTTTGTCTATAATCGGTTGAGAAATCAACTTTGCATCTTTCTTCTTATTTGTCTTTGGAGGTCTGTCAATCAAATCTTTACCACTTAATATGATTTCCATAACTTATTTAGGAGGTCCGTTGTAACTTGACAAACTACCCTGAGGCCTGGTATTGTATGTCTATCCATTTTCCTCAACTTATACACCAACTTCTTTTAAAGTACTTGTGGATTTTTAAGTGTAGCATCCATTTATTCTTGGGTGGCCATGATCTTCTTTAATATGTACTCTATAATACTGGCCTATGTGTTTTGCAGCTGCTAAATTTGTTGATTATTATTCCACGAATAATTCAGTGCCTAAGTTTGGCACGTTTGGTTGTAGGCATTACCATAATTTGGACTTTGAGCATTGCCAACAAAATTTACTGACTTAGGATTTGCACCACATATATCTATAGAGATGTTGATATTTCCAAAAATTTCACACCATGCCAGAGTATTTTGCTCTAGATTCACCTAAGCCTGAGACTGCTGCACAACTAACTTGATAAATTGTGTTATCATTTAGCTTTGTAGAGCTGATAGTTGGGTGGCTAAGTCTATAATACTATCAACTTCAATCATGCTTGTAACCTTTTTTATTGATATTCTTAAGGCATCACCATGAAAATCAATATTTCCTTGTGCAATATGATTCAACAAAGTTATGACTCATCATAAGTATTTTTTAGAGGATTACCACCTACAACTGAATCTAGCAAAATTTGTGTGTTATAGTTAAGGTCTTCAATAAAGGTATGAGCTAATAACTCATTGTACTATTCATGATATGGATAGTCCTGAAGAACAGACTTGACACTCTCCCAAGCATGATACAGGTTCTCATTCGGCTTCTGTTTGAAGCTAAAAATCTTACTGCAAAGTCTTACAGTCTTCCCAAATAGAAAAAACTAGATGAGGAACTTCTAAGCTAAGTTATCCTAGGTTGTGATTGAATCAACTGGCTCAGCATTCAACCACTTCTTCTTTCTCTCCAACAATGAAAAGGAGTAGAGTGTCAGCCACACATAATCAATCGACATACCTATATGAATGAGTATGTCCCTGATCTCTAAAAAGTTCTATAAGTGGACTTATAGATCTTCATGTAATAGCCTATTAATTTTCCACTACTATGCAGGAGCTGCACCATGTGGTTCTTCTGGTCAAATCTACCTCTATAAGCTGGTTTTTGAATAGAGGAGGTCAAATTTGTCGTAAGTGGGATTACCACTTCGCAAACTTTCATTCAGGATGCTGGGTTCTCATCCATAGGGGTAGGAATATCTTGTTCTTTATTGATTTGAGAGATAAGGTAGAGAAGGACTACTTCTCTCCTATTTTTGTGTAAGCATTGTTTGGGCTTGGGATCTGGTTCAACCAATTCCCAATACCTTGCCAACTATTTACTTTGTAAACGTGTGACTACAGACTCAAAACTAAGATCAAGTGAAAAACACCAAATAAATTAAAAAGAAAAACTAAAACTAAAGTAGTTGCCAAATTAAAATTCCCCGACAATAGTGCCAAAAAAATTGTGGCACCCTAGCACACACACAAGGGTATGTGGTCTCACCAAGTAATATAGTGGACTTTTACAAGACAAGTATCGATCTCTTAGAGACTTATGTTGAGAACTATTTAATTCTAGTTAATTATTGAGATTAAATTAGTGCAAATGTAACCATGAGAGTTTGAGAGTTATAACTAAAAGTTAAGTAAACAATCTGGAAAAGTAAAGGTTCTTGGACAGTCAATGGGAGTGACCCAGGGTTAAGGCTCTACTAACAATCATACTATGCTATCAAACTTCATTGGTTATGTTACTTATCTTGGTTATTGATTCACGTGGTTGATATTATTATTATGTTCTTCAGAGCCTCTTATCACCTATCTAACTTTAACTCAAAACTACATCATTGAGCAGGGATATGAGAACTAAGTTAAATACATTCATATTTCATAACATAAGTGAACAAAATATTTTACTTAGGTTTAGTACTATCCTAAATACAAATCATAACTTTATTTTGTAGAAGTCCTATTCTATATATCCCCACGTACTATCCTCTTCTTCCTCTTTTTGGGCCCACAAGATGACTATAGATGTATTTTAAGGGCCAAAAATCCTTGCAATAGTGATAAAAAGGATAATAAACAACCATATAATATAAATAATCAAAATCAAATCAATTACTAGAAATAGTAATCATGTTCTAGGACCTAACCCCGTAAAAGAGCATTTACCCAGTCATGGACATAACCGTAATAACAATGATATAATGCATGTTAAATTACATAAACAAATAAAATTAATTTAAAAACCCTATTTAATGAATTATACATCCTCCATCCAGGTTTCAAGGTCGTCCAAGGTGTATAGCATAGTGTTTGAGGGTCCTATTAATAATAGGACAAATCTGCCGACATAAGCTAAGGTCCGCATCACACCCTCTATAGTTGTGCCTAGGGTCTGCATCATTCCATCATCATGGAAATACAATGGAAATGGACCTTTAAGAAGATCCCAATTTCATATCATGGATTCCAATGTAGCGGCTAAGGTCTTCTACGCGCCATTGACTACAAGATGTCTATTTTACGTCAAATCTTGTCCCGTGCTTTTGTCCATCTATTTGAAGACTTGTGATATTGTCTCCACTTTATTTAAATATTTTGGATCATCCATCTATAATCATAATCAACTCACAAAGAACTCTATTGTTTCACACACAACAAATTAGAGCTCAAAATAACACTACATCAAAGACGGTGGACTAGAAACTGAATCTAAGAATACTAGTTTTGTCCCTTTGATCGTTAACTTAGTTTTGACTTTTAGCTTATTTAAATTGAACCTTAAACATAATAAAAAAGTTATTACCCACATAATTATACAATAATACCTTTAGGAACTTATAATTCACACTAGAATCCATCGGCGTCATCTAGAATAACACATAGCTCAAGATAGTAACACTAGTTTTCTCGTCTAAACTCTAAGTGACAAATTTGAATCCAAAATTGTTTGAAACACAACTTAAACATTGTAATAAGTTATTTTAACACTTATATTCTTATTTATATCATTAACAACACATTAAGAACACTAAAAGTCCTCAAACTAAGGCTATATAAATTCAGATAACAAACTTAAGGTGCATAAATCCACCTAAAATCAATGTTTAGCTACATTGGGGATATTGTGATAAGGTGATAAATTGGTGCTTTAAATATGGTTATCTTGGTCACTTGCCCCTGTGACTAAGGTAACTATTAGGCTAACAAGGTTCCGGTTGCCACTTCCTCGATTTCTGCACCAAAAATTACTATTTTTGGTACCGACACTGGCCGAAATCATCTCTATGATCTTTCCACTGATATGGAATCTGAGTCATTTTCTAATGTTGTTATTGGTATGTTAAATCTCTTTTCTCGTGATGTATATTATTTGCTTGATTTGATGTTCACTCTTTACTATTTGACCCCATATATGGTTGTACATTTTGTTTTTGGTCCCAAAAGTATATTTGACCCTTTCTCTTTATCTACTCTAATGAGTATTTTCTTATTGCTAGAAAGGTCTATATGGGATATGTGGTGTTCATCTTTCATACAGAGACATTGGTAGATTTGGTAGAGCTTGATATGGTAGATTTTAATGTGATCTAAAAATGGATTGGATTTATTCATTCTATACCTCTTTGGACTGTAGGACTCAAAAATTTAGGTTCCTATTCCCTAATGAACTAGAAATAAAATGGGTAGGAATCTCCTTAATGCCTAAAGGGATGTTTATTTTTTATCTTAGGGCCTGGAACTTGATTTCTAAGGGGTGTCTATATTGTTTAGTTTGGGTTGAAGAGTGTAGTTCTGAGATTTCCTCTTTATAATTTTTCCCATGGTTAATGAATTTCCTGAAGTGTTTCCTAATGATCTTCCAGGTATTTCTCCCAATTGGTAAATAGATTTATTCTATGTATACCCATCCTATTTATATTTTTCTTATAGAATGGATTAGTCTAAGTTGAAGGACCTAAAGGAGTATCTACAAGATCATCTTGATAAAGGTTACACCTGCCTAGTGTTTCTTCTTGGGGTGCCTCTATATTTTTCATGTGAAACAAAGATGGGTGACTTAAGATGTGAATAGATTATCAACAGTTAAAAAAAGTAATGGTAATAAATAAGTATCCTCTTTCTAGGATAGATGATTTATTTGACCAGCTTTAGGGTGCTAGGTATTTTTTAAGATTGATCTCTATTTGGGCTATCATCAGTTAAATATTAAGGAGACTGATGTACCTAAGATGTCTTTTCAAACCCAAAATGGTCACTATGAGTTCTTGGTTATGTCATTTAGATTAACTAATTCTCCAACTATTTGTATGGCTCATATGAATTAGTTTTTCAGCAAAATTTTGGACTTATTTGTTATTGTCTTCATTGATGATAGCTTGGTGTACTCTAAGAGTGACGAGTATCATGCCAATCGCCTCCATATTATGTTGTAGACCCTTAAGCATCAAAGGTTATACACTATGTTTTCCAAGTGTGCCTTTTGGTAGGATGCTATGACTTTTCTTGGGCATATTTTTTCTAGCGAAGGGATCAAGGTGGATCTATAAAATATTGAGGCATTTAAGAGGTTCCCTAGACCCATGACTCCCACCGACATTCGAAACTTCCTAGGCTAGGCCAAGTATTATAGATGGTTTATGGATAATTTTTCTTCTATTACTACTCAACTGACTAGACTGACTCAGAAAATAGTTATGTTCTTATAGTCTAATACGTGTGATGGCAGCTTTGAAAAGGTGAAAAATAAATTGAATTTTGTGCCAATTCTTACCTTTCCCAAGGGTATTGATCGATTCATGGTGTATTTGATGCATTCTATGTAGGACTTACTTGTTTCTTGATGCAACATGGAAAGGTGGTGGCTTATACTTCTTGGCAGCTTAAGGTTCATGAAAGGAATTATCCAACTCATGATTTGGGGTTAGTGTTTGTGGTTTTTTCTTTGAAGATTTGTTGCCATTATTTTTATGGGTTATAAATAGATATTTATTCCAATCACAAAAGCCTGTAGTTTGTGTTAACTTAGAAGGATTTGAATATTCAGCAAAGGCGATAGCTTGAGTTTCTAAAGGACTATGATATGAGTCTTCAACATCATCCTGGTAAAGGTAATGTGGTTGTTGATACTCTTAGTAGGTTGTTCATAGAGGTATTATCATATATGGATGAGGAGAAAAAAGTATTAGTAAAAGAGATTCACCGACTGGTTAATTTAGGAGTTTATCTCTTGGACTCTGAGGACAGAGGGTGATTGTTTAAGAAGTGGTTAAATCATCTCTCGGTGATGAGGTTGGATCCAATCCTAACATAGATAAAGGATAATATGGGTCAGCAAAAGGTAATGGCCTTTGAGATCGATGGTGATAGTATTTTGAGGTATCAAGATAGGTTGTATATTCCTGATATTAATGGGCTGCGAGAGAGCATTTTGGCTGAGGCTCATGAATTGAGGTATATTGTTCACCCAGGTTCAACAAATATGTATCATGATTTGAAATAGATCTATTAGAGGAACAATATGAAGAGAAATATGGCTAACTTCGTAGCTAATTGTATGGTTTGTACTCAAGTGAAGGTTAAGCACTTAAGGCCTAGTGGTATGTCTCAAATGATAAAGTTTCCAATGTAGAAGTGGAAGACAATAAATATGGACTTAATTAAGGGCCTTCCATGGTCTCGCAATTAGTATGATTCAATTCGGGTCATTATGGATAGGATGACTAATTCTGCTCATTTTCTATCTCTGAAGACTACTTAATCTGGAGATGATTATGCCAAGTTGTTAAGTAAGGAGGTAGTTAAATTGTATGGAATGCCAATGTCCATCATTTTAGACCGGGGTACACAATTCTCTTCTCACTTTTGGCATTCATTTTAGAAAGATTTAGGGACTAAGGTACACCTTAGCATCACTTTCCACCCTTAAATATATGGATAAGGAATGAGCTATTTAGACTTTAGAGAATATGCTAAGGGATTATGTGAAGGGATTATGTGATTGACTTTAAGGGAAGTTGGGTGGATTACTTACCTCTTACTGAGTTCACATATAATAAGAATTATTACTCTAGTATTTGGATGACTTATTTTGAGGCCTTATATAGTAGAAGTTGTAGATATTTCATTGGATGGGTTGAGGTTGGTGAGACCAGGTTGTTTGATCCTGATATGGTTCACCGAGCCATGGAGAAGGTGAAGCTAATTAGAGAAAGACTTAAGACAGCCCAAAGTTTCCCAAAGTCTTATGTGGATTTGAGGCAAAGGGAGTTGGAGTTTGATATGGGTGATTGCATGTTCTCGAAAGCATCTCCTATGAAGGGAGTGATGCAATTTTGAATGATGGTAAATCTCAGTCCTGATTATGCTGGTCCGTATCAGATATTGAGGAGAGTTGGAAATGTTGCCAATGAGTTTGATTTGCCTACGAGTCTAGGTTCTACTCATTCAATTTTCAACGTGTTGATGTTGAATAAGTATGTGGGTTATCCTTTTTTACTGTGCCTATTTAGAATGTTGTTATTTCAGATTCTTTCTTATATAAGGACGTCTCGGTGGATATATTAGATAGGTAGGTCCATCGATTGAGGGCTAAGGATATGGCTCCGGTGAAGTTTCATTGGAGGAATCAAACGGTGGAAGATGCTACTTGAGAAGCTGAAGTGGATATGAAAGCCAAGTATCTATTTTTGTTCTCTGATTTCGATGATCATGCATAGGGTATGTCCTTCACTTATTTTAATCATTTTTTGAGTGTTGTTCCTTGTTTTATGGTTGCTTTTTTTCTTGTATTCATACAAAAGGGTACCTTAACTCCTCATTTAGGATGAATGATCTTGGGTGGGGAGGCGTAATGTAATACCCCAGGATTTGGACACTAAATTTTTATTTATGATTAAGCTTATTGCTTAGCTTATGACTCAAGTAACGTGTCATTAATACTCCTTACGGGTCGTGTAGTACCAATCATGGTCTAACTAGTAAGAAGGTCTAATGTTTCGGCCTTGAGTATGACTAGAATCCTACGAGTCATAAGTTCGGGTCATGAGTCATAGAGTGTGACATATGACCAAACTAGTGAAGTTACCCTGAGTTACTTCCCAAACTATGAGGCTATGCAATGACTCATATCCTATCATTACGAGTCATTACCTAAACTATAGTAAGTAGGAGTTATTTTTTGCATGATTTTTTAGTAAGGTTACTTTGGTCTTACCCCTTCCTTTACACTATTCCCACGACATAAAACATTCTCTTATCCCTATTTCCACCGTTAAACATAACACAAACACTCTCTTCTCTCACAAATTTCCAAGTCAAGAACAAAGCTAGGGTTTCTAAGGGTTGGTCATCTAGTGCTCAAAGTATGGTTTAATCTAGGGCTCAAAGTATGGTTTCTTCTTTTAATTCTTGGTATTTTCAGGCATGTATTTGTTCCCTAAACTTGTATTTTATCTTGGCATGCAATGGTTTGGTATTCATATAGTTTTCATGTTTGGTTTTGGACTTTGGGCTTAGGGTTTTTGATGATTATTATTAAAATTGTATTCTCATGGTTTACACGTATTTGTTTATGCTTTATGGATGGATTTTTGAACTCAGCAAGTGCATGTTCATGGTGAATGTAAAAGGGGTTGTGGATTCCCCCAAATTTATAGTTTATGGTTTGAAATTGGTATTAACCTCAACCTACTTGTATATTTGGTTTCTAAATATAGACAATTACATGATTTTATATAGTTGACTAAACTATTGCATTGTTTTTATGGCTAAACAGATAGAAATGGTTTTAAAAGTCCTTTGTGGCCATGAATTAATTTTAAATTAGAACTTTGAAGTCTTATGGCTAATTGGTTTTGTTTGGCATAATGGAATTTTCTTGTAAGCATAATTAATTTTATGACGATACCATTTAGTAAATTTCTAAATAGATGAATCATTGTTTAAATGAATAGGTTATGTGTAAAGGTTTTAATTTGTACTTAAAGGGGGGCTGTATAGATTGCCATGGAAGGTGGAGGTCTCGGGGGGATCGATACTAAAAACTACATTTTTCGATGTGGTGGCTTAGTGGTCGTCTGCATAGTTCAAACTTTATATATATACTTTGGAATGTATCGGGTCTTGGACTCCTTGGCCCTTCCCTGCATTTATCTAGTTCATGAGCCTAACACATGCTGGATTCCTTTTAGCAAGAGAGCTGAACCCATATAGCCCATGGGTGCTATTAGGACAGTTATAGCTACACAATCAAGATTAATGATTTAAAATATCATGCTTAACCTTGTACCTTATCCCAACATCTTATATATATATATATGTATGCATATATGTGAACATGTACATTGAGCTTGTACTTGATTTTGAAATGGCATTATTTTATCCCTTATATTGAGCTATATACAAGCACTAACCCTGCTAACCATCCTAGGATGTTACAGTTTTTCATAATATAGGGTCCAAAGAAACCTCTTTTACCCCTGTGCAGTGTTAGATGGATTTTGGTTCGTCAGTTGGTTCGTAGTGAAGTGGTTATCTTTCATCATCCAAAAAACTTAGTCATTTCATCAGTTTCTTTCCATATTTTAGAATTTAAAAGTTCACATCAACAATATCATTATGATTGTCACTATCATGGTCAGGGGCCTGTCCTAACCTAGTTTGATATTCGAATTAATTTAGAGGCTTTTTTTGATATGTATGGGTTGGATGTTATTGTTGACTCTTATAGCTTATTCTTGAGTTACATTAACTATTTTGTCTTTATTCTCTAGATGTCTTTCTCTTTGTTATAACTTTGGTTATGCTTGGATTGGACACGCTATAGGGATGGTCTTTGATCCTCGGTGGGTTTGAGATGCCCATTACGGGTAGGCACAGGGTTGGGTAGTAACATATTCTTACTCATACTTACATAGAGATCATAGTATGAGTTCTAGCCATTAATGTGTACATCATGAAGAGTTACCATGGATTAGAGATTTAAGGTGAGCTCTTAGCATTTAGAGTTGTTCCTACTTTCTCTTTTTTGTTGGACTTATTTTTGTTTTGTATCTTTGAGTAAGTTCTGTATATATATTTATTATGGCTACCTTATACTACTGTCTTATTAGTATCTCTTATACTAGACTTTCCAGGTCTTGTGGAAATTATCTTTCTTCTTCTTTTATTTCTCATTCTTGTTTAGTTTTACTATAGCTTTTCTTAGTAGTCCTCTACTAGCTATTCAGGACTACAAGTTGGCTTACCTATTGGTGGATTATGGATGATGCCATCATGACCTAGGAAATTGGGTCGTGATGGTATGGTATTAAATCCTAGTTCATCGTTGTTTTTGGTATAAGAACAAAGTGCCTAGTTGAGTCCGCAGATTGGTACGATGACATCCATATCCTATTTTCGCAAGGCTATAGGGCATTCTTAGGAAATTCCATTTGTTGATTCTTCAATGTGGGTTTTGACTACAATCAAATTCTAAGTACTTCTTATGGCACTACTCTTTCTCAAATGGATACCACAATTTTACCAATAGATGAAGACAAGACTCTCTACATATTTTTCTAGATTTTAAGTTCAAAATTAGACATTGGAGTTGGA
Organism: Capsicum annuum; assembly: GCF_002878395.1. NCBI lineage: Eukaryota > Viridiplantae > Streptophyta > Magnoliopsida > Solanales > Solanaceae > Capsicum > Capsicum annuum. The sequence goes on along the minus strand of NC_061121.1, from coordinate 172,433,947 downwards.
TCTTAGTGTCATGTATCTTGAGCATTAACTTGAGGGTCTAGGGTCATGTAGGTTCTAGTAGAGTGTGTGATAATCTTTTTAAAGATATGTCAAAGTTAGTTATGACGTTTGGTAAATCAAGAAGTTTTAAAGCTAGATTTAGGTTTGTAGGTATTTATAAGGGCTTTCTATAAATTTTGAAGTATGAGATAGGGTTTCTTGAGTGTACTATACATACTTTTATGTTATATCCTACAAGTGTGAGAAGGTGCATGGGTTTATCAAGGGCTAGCCTTACCACTCTATTTGGCATTTGAGTATTTGCTATCTGTTGTATTTTTTTTTTACATTTTGTTGATCACATAAAAAATACAAAAAATGAATGCCTTGAAACATATGGAGGTGGTAGTAAGAGGCCATCTTAGTAGTATAGTGTTAGTGGTATTCTTTCAAGAGTTAGAGATACTCTTAGAAAAGGTCAACATCATTTAAAACCAATTAGGTCAGCTCAGGTAGCGCTTTAAATTATAGGTAACTCTTAGACCACTTGTGGTGGTCTCCATGGATAGAGTTCTGGTTGGGTACTATAAGGTCCTCGGTCTTGGCCAGTAATTTTGGATTAGCAGGTATATTGCTTTAGAGAGTTTCTAGGGCATGCTTTGATTGTATGGAGATTGGCCATTGATCTAGGGAGTACAAAAAATGCTAGTTGGTCAGCCAACTATTGTCAGCTCATGTTTCTTGCTAGATTAGAGCCTTCAGGATTTTTTATGACTGCATAGAGTTCGAACAGTGGTCTAAAGAGTATCCCCTACATAGGATTATAGAGTAGTCAGTGCAAATAAATTAGTGTCTTAGGGATGTGGGAACTTTGGCTTGAGGTAGTAT
>NC_061121.1:172416999-172430080 GCF_002878395.1 Capsicum annuum | reverse complement strand
TAATAAACTACACAAATTAATGAATACATCTTACGAAAAGAATAAATCATTAAAAGATATTGAAACTAAATTTAAGAAATATCCACGTACAAAGAAAAATAAATCCATTAACATATAATAGATCTATTTCACAAATTGGATATCCGCACCCCTACTAATGCTATAAACATGATCACACAAGTACAATTGCGGGGAAACAATAAAAAAATGAACTAGTGTAATGTGCACCTTTTACCTGCTCCAATAAAATGGGTATTTATTGATTAAACCATTACACACCTGTAAGAAGGGTTGGACGACTGGTGGACAATTCAGTTCCTGCTAGTGTCATGGATCAGAAATACTATCAAACCAACTTTGCATTCAACCATATAACATATGGAGAATGCAAAGGATCTTTTGACAGAAATTAATAAGCAATTTTCTATGTCTTATGGGCATTAGATTCAACAGTTGAAATCTGAATTGGTAGAATGTAAATAATGTGGTATGACAATTATATCATACTATGGAAGGATGAGGTTGTATGGGATGAACTAGCAAATTATGAGCAAAGTGATGCAAGTGCAGGATGCAAGTGTAACATAGGAGCGTAATTAGAAAATCGATGGGAGGAGGAAAAATATCACCAGTTCCTTAAGAGATTGGATGATATGCTTTATGAAACTTTGAGGTCCAAAATCCTCGTTATATATCCATTGAAGACTCTAAAGAGGGTCTATTCTATTTTAATCCAACAAGAGGTGATGGATATTATCTTTTGTACAAAGAAAGAATGAGTTGAGGTCACTTGACTTACGATTCAGACAAATAGCAGGATGAGTGTACATAGATAGGAGAAGGACAAATCAATAACTTGAACCCACTATAACCACCTTGGACATGTTGTAAAATCTTTCTTTCAGCTTAGACGGGTGGGCTAATCATCCTTGAGGTAAAGTATGCGCTAATGATATGGTTAAGGGGATGACACAACAACGACTAACTAGAGTAAGTGGTGGACGTGGTGGAGGGTGAGTAGTACGTGCTAATGCTGCTCAAACTGTTATAGGAGGTACTAAAAAATCGAGAATCTGGCCCATTAAATGAGATGGCTAGTTTTGGCTTGGGTAATGAACAATGACTCACTTTATATGATAGGTTGAACAACAAAAAATTTAATACGAGTGAGAGGATGACAGGTAAACGTGATTTCTCCAAAGAATGACTCACCTCACCTTTTGATTTCTCCAATGAATCTTCACCGAAGCTACGTCCTTTGTCCTCAATATACAAACTAGTCTATCAAATATCTCAACTATGACCTCTTCATAAGACAACAAATCTGAAACACAAACCTCCTCAACAGGTACAATCAAAGAAGGGTCACCCACACACTTTTTCAAATTGGATACATGAAACACGGGATGAATCAAAGCCAGACTCGCGGGTAAATCTAATTCAAAATTGACATTCCCAATTCTCCTCACGATCTATTATGGACCAGCATAACGAGGAATTAGCTTCCCTTTCTTACCAAATCTCATGACTCCTTTCAAAGGAGACACCTTCAACAACACCCAGTCACTAATCTCAAATTCCTACTCCCTTCGCCTGACATATACATAAGACTTTTGGTGACTCTGAGCAATATTAATTCTTTCTCTAATTACCTTCACCTTCTCTATGACTTGGTGAACAATGTCAAGACTAAATAACCTATTCTCACCTACCACAAATTATCTAATAGGAGATCTACACCAGTTACCATAAAGAGATCAAAATGAGCCATTTGAATGATCGAATGATAACTATTAATGTATGCAAATTCAATAAGAGGAAAATGGTCAACCTAATTACCTTTAAAGTCAATAATACAGGTCCTTAGCATATCTCCAAATTCTAAATAGTATTCTTTGCTTGTCTATCTATTTGAGGATTGAAAATGGCGCTAAGATTCGCTTGAGTACATAAATCTTTTGAAACGCACACCAGAAATGAGATAAGAAATACGTATCTTATTCTAAAATGATGGAAAAAGGCGCCCCATGCAACTTTACAATCTCATGAAAGAATATCTTAGCATAATCCTCTCCTGAGGAGTTAGTCCTCATGGGAAAAAAGTAAGCAAACTTAGTCATCCTATCAGAAATGACCCAAATGGAATCATATTAATTTCTAGACTGTTGAAGACGTGTAACAAAATCAATATTAATTATTTTCCACTTCCACATTCGTAACTCTATCTCTTAAGACATACCACCAGGCCTTAAATGTTCAATCTTAACTTGCTGACAAACCATATACTTAGCTACAAAGTTTGCCATATCCCTCTTCATATTATTCCACCAATAGATTTCCTTCAAGTCATGATACATCTTAGTCAAGATCAGATACACTGTATATTAATCATGATCCAAGGCTACTCCTTAGCCACAACATAGTGCTTAAGGCCACAAGTGACCCCAAGCTAACCTATGATCTGATACCTGTATATCAGTCATGATCCAAGGCTACTCCTCGATGGATGAGGGCTATCCACTAATACTGTTGAGATGTACTGAGCTGACTAAGGGCGATCGGGGAACTGAGCGTCCGAATTTATATTATGAAATCAATATAGCCCAAAAGAGAATATATGGTCAATACTTTGAATGTAATAGTATGTGAGATAAGGACAAAATAAAAATACATACGGATACTGAACATGGATTCATGAATATATAAATAGAATGCAAGACCAAGTAAAATATGTACTAGGATAATTTGTAAAACTGACTGACTGAATAGCTGATAAACTAAATGCTTGGTCATGAAAAATTATACTGACATAACCTGAGTACTTAACTGACATAGTGGGATCTATCATGTAACCCACATGCCTCAATTTGAGCTAATTGGGGTCCAACCTGTAGCCCCTGTTAGAAGAGTGTCAGTATATTTTCATGGTTACTGACACTGGCTTTGTGGATCCACTAATATGATGTATCGAAGGGCTAGGGTGTCACCCTCTACTAGTAGGTGCCCCTAAGAGAGTGTCAACCCTCAAATGGCCGAAATACTTCTCAAAACCTATGTAGTTCTAGAACTCAAGGACTTCTACTAAGGGTCACATCATCGATGGGCAGGTAAGCCCCCATCCCTGGTTCACTCGCTGCTAAATCCTACTCCAAACTGAACGGAAACTGGTTTTGACTAAAGTCAACTGGATATCATAATAGATAATGCTAAACATGATCATAACAAACTAAGTATGTTAATAAAGATCATGATCTGACTGAATTTTTACTTGTAATTCTAAAACATGTGTAAACATATAGTTATCAGGTGTACATAACCTGCCAACACTGAATGATACTCTAAACATCATTTGAAATATTGTAAGGAAATTCAAGATTCAAAGACCCAAAATATTGTACCTTTCACTAAATTAAAGAAATCAATGAATTTGAATATGGGGACGTGTCAAACATGGGAGGACAATATGCTCACATGGTTTAATTCATAACTTTATAAATTAACATGGTGTCAACTAAGTATGACATGGGTAATCAAAATTTAAAGCATATATAACATAATTCACATGGGGAAACATATTGAAATAGATTGAATTTAAAACTATTAAGAAATTATTGAGTAAATTCATACTTAGGAGACATATTTAATGAAAAGAGGATAAAGAATTCAAACTTGAATTAAAAGGAATTTTTGGGACTCAATGGGTGGAAGGAACCCATTGATGAATACCCCACATACCTTAATTGCTTGAATTCTTATAGAGAAAGCTTGGAATTGGAACCTTGTATGGTTGAATCCTTGGAAAGAAATCTTGAATGGTTGAATCCTTGAAAACAAATAGTGAAATTATGTTCTTGGGAATAGTGATGGGTTTAACGTATGATAAATGATGGGGAATAGGGCATTGATGCCGTTCTAGGGGTTTTAGTATGTGACTTAAGTGTTTGGGTATAGGGGAAAAGACCAAAATATCCCCTTGGACTTTAATTAAAATTGCACAAAAATACACCCTCCGTGGCATAGAGGCTATTGCGGAGACTAGCCTCCATGAAACGATGTGTACCATAGAGGTATGGCCTCCATGAAATGCCCAAATCTTGGAGACATTCTACTTCCATGGTCCAAAAATACCCAAACCTATTTCAAAAATTTTAAAACTCTCTCGAATGACCTTTATAATATCTATAAACACATTCAACTTAAAAATTAACGTTTAAAACTCTAGAAACCCCAAAATAAAATGTTTGGATTCTTGGTGTCTTAAAATGGCTAAGTCTTTTGCGCTTAGTGTGAAATTAAAGCCTTGACCCCTTTAAACATGCATCTAGGAGCTGGAAACCTTCCTAGAATCTTATGGGGTATTACAATAACTATCTAGGGATCATTTATCCCCGATTGAAATTGTTTAAGTTGAGATACTAAGAAAACTGAGATCATGTACTGAATAATTATGAGCTAAATCATGATGAAATAACTGAATCTGAAACATGATAAATGAACTGAACTGAATTCATGAATGCATACTATGACATGAGGATGATTATATAGCTGAGATAATAAATGAGAGAATTACTTAAGGAAAACAATTAACTCACGCAAGGTTTGAATTTGTAGAGAAGATATGGGGATACATCACTCGCATATTTGTTTCTGCTTCCTCATAGCTCCCTCAACGGACTAATTTCTCCATGAAATCTTAACCAAGGGAACTCTTTTATTCCTTACCCTATGAATCTAATGATCAAGAATCTCAATTGGGACTTCTTCGTAGGAGAAATTATCATCCATATCCAACTCTCTAAATGAACAACATCATCCGAGTTACCAATACAATTTCTATAACAAAGAGACATGAAACACCAGATGCACGGATGCCAAATTTTCATGCAAATCTAACTCAAAAGTTACCTTACTAAAAGGGCTCAAAATCATGGATGGGCTTACATAGCGGGGACTGAGCTTCCCCTTCTTACAAAACCTCTTCACCCCTTTCATGGGCAAAATTTTCAAATAAACCAAGTCACTAGCGTCAAACTCAAGATCTCTTTTCCTTATATTTGTATATGATTTTTGATGACTTTGTGCTATCTTAATCCCTTCTCATATTAACTGAACCTTCTCCATCGCCTCATACACTGAATCTGGCCCTATCAAAGCAGCCTCATACAACAACCAATAGGAGATCTATACCTTATTCTATAGAGACTCTCAAATAAAGCCATCTTAATACTAGAGTGATATCTTTTGTTTTATGCAAACTCAATCAAAGGTAAGTGGTCATCCTAACTACCCTTAAAGTCAATAACATAAGCCCTTAATATGTCCTCTAAAGTTTGTACATTCCGCTCTGCCTGACTAACTATCTAAGGATGAAAAGCTATATTGAGATGAACTTGGGTACCAAGACCCCTCTCAAAAGCCTTTCAAAAGTAAGAGGTAAATTAAGTACCTCTAATTGTAATGATGGTTAATGAAACCCCATGTAACTTTACCAACTCCCTGAGATAGAGTCTAGCATAATCCTCAGCTGAATACGAAGAATGAACTAAAAAGAAATTGGCTGACTTGGTTATTCTATCTGCAATAACACAAATCATATCATGCTTGCGACGCACATGAGGTAACCCTATCACAAAATTCATGTTCACTACCTCCAACTTCTAGGTGGGAATACTGAACTCCTAAAGTATACCACTAGGTCTTTGGTTCTAAACCTTAACCTAATGATAATTCAAAAACTTAACCACAAACTCCATAATATATTTCTTAATACCACTTCACTAATATATTTCCCATAAATTACGGTACCTTTTAGTAGATCTTGGGTGAATAGAGTATCGCATACCATGCATTTTAGCTAATATTCATTGTCTCAAACCATTTACATACGAAAGACATAACCTATCTTAAAAATAAAGCACACAATCTCTCCCTAGGGAGAAAACCTCAATCTTTGGATCCCTTACTGCCTTCTTCAACTTGATAAAAATAGGATTCCTATCTTGCTTTTCTATAACACCACACATTTTTGAGCTAGAAATTAAACTATCATTCCTACACGCGTAAGCTCTAATTCTATTGTTTATATTTAAATTCACGTATCATGATCCGTCTCCTAGTGTATGAAGTGATTATAAGGTGAAAAGTGTTCATAAAGATCACTTGAAGCAAAGTTGAGCTAAGAGCCATTCATTCATCCAAAGTTTGATATTTAATTCTGTAAGGGTCTACTTTAAATACTTATAACTTTAGATACACATATAATTTGTCTTATCAAGACACACCAAATTGTAGATAATTTAATTATCTTTCCAACGATACCAATTTTGGCAAAAATTGATAACTGAGCTAAAAGATATGGTATTTTCTGTGTGAGGCAGTAAGCCTATGCGATCTTGACGCGTCACGACGACTGTGCCTCAACATGAAATCTGACACAAATATAAAGCTGTTTTATGAATTATTTCAGTTCCTAATAGGTCTAGGGGAATTTTGGTCACTTCCCTTCATCCAAAATCCATCTATAACATAAAATTTCAGACCCAAGAAGCCAAAATTACCTTTTATTCACTCTTTCTCTCAAAAACAAAACCCTAAATACTTCCCCAAAAATTAAGATCTCCTCCGTAGGATCAAGAATTTCAAGAAAACTAACTAAGATGCGGATTTCATTCTTCTAACTATGAAATCTAAGGTACGTGGGGTTTTCCTAAAACTACATGGGCATAGTAAACTCTTAATCATGTTAACGGTTTAGAAATCATGAACTTACAAAAAGGGTTTTGGATTTACAACTAGAATTATGTTTTTGAAGCTTTTCATAATATTCTTTTGGTCTTTAGGACTTCCCTTGAATGTGATTTGACTAGTATATATGTTATGTGTTGAAGTCTTGAAATATAAATTGATAGCATGAATTATTGAATCTTTTCCCCATCCTATTGTGTTACTAGATTTGCAAGTTATGGATTTTCTAAATTGCATGATTTAAAGAACGAATCAAGAGTCTTATTATCTTGCATAAATTTTATGGTGATTGAGAATTGGAGAGGGGGATATAATCATGATTTAAATGCTAAATGAGATAATTGAAGGAATTTTAGGAATGTTTTGAGAAATTGACAACTACTTGTTGGAATTGTTGAAATGATGAGAATCTTTGCATAGTTTTGAATTATGTTTTGAACATGAATTCTATTATATTATTTAAATGTTTTGATGGTCTAAACATTGTTTTAAATGAAAGAATTATGCATGATATTTTTATGGATCAAAATTATGAGTTGCAAGTCTTAGTATGACGATACCAATACAGACAATGCCATAACAGACACAAAATAAAATAGAATCAAATTTTACTCAGACTTACAGATCTTGAATTCAGAAAAATGCATGTTCAGAAAAGTCTAAAATTAAGAGTAAAGAGATGTTAGGTGGTTCCCCGAAGAAGGCATGATTTCAGATAACTCTTTTCCCAAAAACTATGATTTGTCGATACAGGTTATTACATCCCCTGTAGGGATTTTACGTTGGCCTAGTGACCTATGGCATATCAGACTCAGACACTCCAACCCTTGCGACAAACTCAGGGTGGGGGCTTCCCTGCCAAGTCAATAGCGAATTCCATATAGCCCGTGGAATATCAGACTTATAGGGGCATGCCATCTAACTCAGAAGTAATACAAAGATTGAATTGCATTGACAAGATTGTTTTAAGATCATTTAATATGTGCCCATTTGTTTTTAAACTACTTCATGGTCATTGTTTTATGACTTGCTCTAACTTATGTTATATATATAAATTCATTATTTTAGATTGCTCTGTGTACCAGTACATCTATGTTGACCCCTAATATTCCAGGATCTAAGGCACTGTTCCACGGTCCCATACAACAGTAGATCCGTGTGTGTCAGAATTTGCAGTTGGTGAGCCTTCTCATTTTTGGAAGGCTTGATTTTTAGATTTCAGTGTTTCTTTCTTTTATGGTCTACTAGGGTCCTTGTCCCAGTTTCGTTTCGAACTTATGTTGGATCTTATGATGTTAGTAATTTCATAGACAGGTGTTATATGTCTAGAATATTAAGAAATTCTTTTCAAATTATTCAAGATTATGAGTTTTCCCATGGTACCGTCTTGTATTATTTTACGCAAAAATTTGTATTTACTATTTGAATATTATGCATGATTACCAGATTTAGAAGAGTGCCTGAGCCTTCATGGTTTGGGATGCTCGTTATGGACAGGGCCCTGGGTCGGGTCATGACAAAACCATTAAGGCTTAGGAAAACCCTCTAACTCCCCAACCCACTAGATATATTATTAGCTTTGGGACTAGGCTCGCATGGCTTTAAAACACGTCACTAGAAAGTAAGGCTTTCTTACTTATATAATAGTATCCCTCCTGTGTTTTGCTGATGTGGGACTTCTTTCTAAGTTGGGGTGTTGCATAGACCCCTCTTATGGACTCAGCGTCCTCGCTGAGGTTTGCCCAACCAAATGGGATTTGCCTACGCTCAGGATAGAGGTTTGCTACTGTAATACCCCAAAAAAATCCAAACCAATAAAATAACATCATGGTTATTTTATAGTTTTATGATTAAGTTAGATTTATATTAAGGCTTCAAATAACTCCCATCTATCAAACGAATCAAAACATTTTTTACCGATTTAATTCTTGAGAAGGATATTGGTATAGTCAACTTCAAACAAGCATATCTATCATTATACCTAGAATTTTTAATCTCATGACCTATCAACAGATAGATAATTGAATTATATTTCCAACTATACCAATTTAGCTTAAATCCGATGTCGTAGCAAAAAGTTATTCCTATTTTACTCCAGTATGTCAGGCTGGAAATAATGTGACGAAATTCGTGGTAGCTTACCATATTTGTGATGACCTATCACGAAGGTCGTCAGACTTAGGCAGAAACCATCTCAAAAACCCTCTCCTATCCTTTCAACTACAAGATTAAGTTTTCCTATCAAGATCATCTCCTTAGGAACCAGAACATTCTTTCCCAAAGAGGTTAAACCCTAGTCAAGAAAAATCAAGGGCAAGCCTAAGGATTTCTTCAGGAACCTTCAGAAACATTAGATCTCTTTCAAGATTAAGCTTTAAGGTATGCGTAGTGTTAATCCATGGGTCCCTTTCATCCATGAAGCTCAAGCATCATGTTTTAAATTATGAATTGTCATTTCCTAATTGTTTTATGACTACATTCATCTTGATAATTGTTGTTCGGATTCAAGGCTGTATCTTGATGTGTTTTTCAAGAATCATGTGAATAGGTTAGTTGGAAACCCATGAATTTGGGTGGTTCAAGAATTCTAAATTTGTTAAGTACACCTATGCTCAATATTATGCATGCAAGGTGTTTGATAAAATGCTTAGGATGCTAGAAATTCATGTTTATATGGTTCCATGATATCTAAATGACAAGTCCATGTTACCTATATACTTCAATATAAATTCCATGCTATTGATGAGTTGCTATTATTGTTGTATGAATCATGTATGATAATGGAGATATACTATATGTACATTAAATATATCCATGCACTCCCTACCATGCTTAAGATGTTGAAGAACTACATGAAGTATAATATCCCCTCTTATGACAATGTGAATTGTGGACTCCAATCTTATGATCAAGTCAGTCATGTTGTGTCAGTTTCCTTCCAACGAGTCCTGGGGGTATTCATACGTGAAAATATAGCTGTGTTCCTAGATCCATGTTATGTTATCACGATACTCTTAGTCAAGCCATGATCTATAGATTTCAGTCAGTCATGTGACTCAGGAAAATCCAGTAACCTCAGTAATCTCAATAGTTCAGTAATCTTAGTAATCTCAGTACTCAATAATATCTGTAACCTTAGTATTCAAAGTCAATCTCAGTAACTTCAGTACTCTCAACCAGTCCTCATAACTCAGTATATTTTGTCAGTTATCGGAATCTAGTAAATTTAGTTTAGCTCCACTAAATAATACCACTAGTATCAGTCTAATTAATCTGTATCAGTTCAGCAAATCAGTTCATTTAAGTTATTTAGTTCAACCCAGTTATTTAGTTTAGTGTCTTTCAGATAGGAGTAGGATTCAGCACTGAGTGAGCCTAGGGATGGGGACTTACCAGCTAGATTAGGACTGAGATCCTTAGAAGCAATCCCTAAGCTCCAGAACTACATATCCAGTGTAGGTTCGAGATGTCACCCGTTAGATAGGATAGACATACTCAGGGGTCACCCGTTAGCACATTTATATGTATTGGAATGATCCTAAGAGTTACGTGCTAGATTAGGACTGACTCCACAACAGATGTCTTTACTGGTTGCGCAGTACTGGCACCCTTCTAGTCAAGGCAGAGATTGGACCCCAATCAGCTTAGCTTAGGGCATATCGGTTAAATAAATACATCCCATCATTTCAGTTATAGATTTAGGACTGTCAGACACAGTCAACTCAGCTTAGTAGTACAAATTCAGTACTGTCAGATATAGTCAATGCTTATCATTGTAAATAGACTTCAAGATCACCCATTAGCTAGGACTGATATCAACTATTATTAATCAGTATCAGAATCATTAGATTTAAAATCACCCACTACATAGGACTGATCTAAGACTAAGTCAAATCATCCTTATTATCAGTATACTCATGATCACCCGCTAGATAGGAATGATCTCAGATTTAGTTACTCCAAGTAGAACAGAACTCAGATAGTTCCATCGGAACTTAGACTGTCAGATACAGTCGCTCAGTATAAGTTACATCGGTTAGGCCGGTCATACAGTTATATCAGTTATATCAGTTTTCTAAACTCATGTATAAGTCATATCAGTTATCAAAATTCATGATATCAGTATTCAGCTTCAAGACTGTCAAACACAGTCAACCAGAATAGTTCTTCATAATTCAAACTGTCAAAAATAGTCATTCATCTATTTAGTATCTCAGTATCAGTACCCTCATATTGTCAGTATTCAGACTTAATAGTTAGTATCTCCACGAGTTCAGTTACAGTCATATATGCATGTATGTATTCTCACGTTCATATTAGTCAGCATTGTTCATGCATATAACCCTTTGCATTTAGCCTACCTCACTCGTATACTCAGTACATTCAGACGTACTAACGCATTTATGCTATGGTGCTTTCTCTTATGTTCCACCATAGGTTTAGAGGCACGAGCTCCAGATCAGCAGTAACATTCCAGTGTTTAGATTTTACAGTGAGTCCTCTTATTCGAGGATGATATAATTATTACTAAATTTACTATCAGTTGCTAGATGGAGCTAGTTGGAGATATGTTCCTTCAACTCCTTATTCAGTTCAATTAGAGGATTTCAAACTAGATGTCAGATTAGATATTCAGATCTCATTATTTTCAGTATTTATGACTTATTTTGCTATTGTTATACCCTTTTCAGACATTTTGTTATCAGATGTTTATTCTGTTCGAACCTTATGGCCTTTCATGTTCATATTTCCGCATTTTATGATATATTATTTAGTATACAAGTACAGATATCAGTCATGGCTTAGATTGTGGTCCTTCGGGGTTAGGAGCACCATGTAGCATTCTGGTTCAGAATATCGAGGTGTTACAAACTTTGTATCAGAGCCTAAGGTTCAATAGAGTCCTAGGAAGTCTGAAAGCCACATCTAGTAGAGTCTTGTACATGCGTGTGTTGTGCACCACACTGATGTGCATGAGTCTATCAGATGTTTTAGGAATAGTTTCCCTTTTTTCAGTATTCATGTCGTGCCAGTGAGCATAATCTCAGTCTAATCGATTTCTCCCTTTCTTATACAAACATACCTCCTAAATGAAGAAATGGGAATCTGTCAGCCCCTCGCTCGAAGACTTTATGGGTGATCATATTACTCATGCAGAGTTCAGGGCCACATTCACCACTCTTTCTCAGTTAGTCGCTGTCTAGAATAAATGACCAGCTATCATTCTAGCCAACCCAGTGGCCAATTCAGCTGAAGCTAGAATTTGGGACTTCACCCAAATGAATCCTCTTTTCTTCATAGGGTCTAAGTCAGATAAGGACCTGCAGGAATTCCTAGATCAGGTTCAAAAGATGATAGATGTTATAGGGGTTACTACTGTTCAGAGTGCTGAGTTAGCTGCATACCAATTACAGGATATTGCTCATACTTGGTAAAAGTAGTAGAAGTCAGAAATGTTACATGATGAAGGCCCTATAGAGTGGGAGGATGTGATGCCCCAGAAAAATTTTCTGTTAAGATCTCAGACAAAAATGTGTTGAATTCTGTTCATTATTGTGATTAGTAATTTTTCTGTATGGAATTTCTAGAAATGCGACCTGTCATCACATAATGCATCGAATAATCATTCCAATGATAAGTGGATCATCCAAAACGGACACTCGAGCGATGAGTTATGATCATTTTGATCTAACCATGAATAGTGGTGAACAATAATTGTACAGGAAAAAAATACTGAGGCCAGGTGAATTTTAGGGTAAACTTTAAATGATCATAACTCCTTTTACATAATGATCTGGGTGAGCTACTATAAATCAACAGAAAGCTCTAAAAGTCCTCTTTCCAATAAAATTAGTTTCATCCAATTTGGCTATCGGAGGAAAAAGTTATGGTTGATCTACTTCAGCCTATCAAAACAGTCCACCGAAGGACAAATTTGACATGATTTGGTTTTTAAGGGTATTTTGGTCATTCCCACTCCAATCCATACAGGTAAACCATGGATTTAAGTCCATTAAGAGCATTTAATAGCTTATTTTTCTCCAAAATATCCTAAGGCTCAAACCCCAACCCTACTTCTCCAAATTTCATCCTTCTATATCTCTTGATGAACTGTAGAAATTTCAAATTGATTTGGGATGTGAGTTGATCATGTTAAGGGATTCGAGAAGCACTCTTTATTTTTGTGAATAAAGTTCTGAAGTCGGAAGTTCATATTCATCTTCCATTTTTAGGTATGTGGGGCTTTGAACAAGATTATCCTTTCGATCTTGTGCCTGGTATTTTTGTTTAATTACATTGACATGAGATTTTACATGTTTTACCATGAATTGGAACT
>NC_061121.1:172191214-172413999 GCF_002878395.1 Capsicum annuum | reverse complement strand
TTGATTTATACTATCATTCCACTATTTCCTTATTATGAATTTATAACTGATATTGGAAATTCTATATCCCTACTATGGGTTGATGTCTCAAGTACCTTTAAATGACAGTTGGATGGCAAATTGAGAAATGTTGATATTGAAGTTGCAATGAGTCTTGGTATTTTTCGGATGGTTTTGATGAGTTAAATTATGTAAAATATTATGTATTGAGTCTTCATATCCTTGTCCAAATTTTTAGTCGGTTATGGTTCAATGCATTGATACCTTGTTGATGTTGAGGAAGATTAAAATATTTTAAGCTAAAATGTGTTTAGTTTGGAATCCACAAATTGATATGATTTGATAAATGAGAAAGAGATTTGATTTGGTCTTTCTGATAGACCCTTGTAATGTTGTGGTGGATTTCCTAACGTTTTCTGAGCTTGTCGAGAAGTAGTACTTAGCACCGAGAGGGAAATTTGGTATTTCCCCAAACCTATGTACCACCGTAGGGTTGTTTGATGATGATATTATTGGCTAGAGTGTCCGATTGTGATTATTGCAGTTTTAAGTTCGTACTCCCTGAAAAAGAGTATGACGCTCTCGCCAATGAGGGTTTCAAACGTTGGTATTCCACATAGCTCATGTGGGGTTATCGGTTATAGGAAACTCCCTTTCGGAATGGGGGATCCCCGTTGGCAACAACCACGGTAGTAGTTGCTGTCCATGAGAGTCATGTTTATTGAAATATCAAGTCACTTCGAGTTTTGATGTGGTAAGTCAAGTTACCTATGATGATCTATAATGATTTATGAGGTTTTTCTCCTACATTTGCTATCTAAGATGTTATGTGTTGGGTGATTCAATGTCACTCAAGCTAGGTGTGTCATTCTGGTCCGTATGTTCATCTTTACAAAATTTATGATATTATTTATATTTTTCGTGTGCCCCTACATACTCAGTACGTATCTTATGCTGACCCACATATTTCTCTATGGGCCATATTCTTACTATGATGTAGGTTCAGGTAATCAGCCGCCGCCGCGACAGTGATATTCGAGTGTTGCATCTACGTTCCTTCAGTGGTGAGTCCTCATGGTTTGAGGACCAAGTTGCTAGTTTTGGTGCTTTTGTTTTATGGTCCCTTTGGTCTGTTGAGTCAATTGGGGGTTTGTCCCAATGTTTCGTTGATTTTGCTGTATAGAGGCTTTGTTAGAGTAGTGTATTATTGGGTTGGTTTGTGTATAGACATTCTTTATATGTATAGTCTAACGATATTTTGTGCCATGTGAGATGTGATATGATATGTACTTATATATATATCCTTAGCGTACCGTGTATATTGTTGTTTTGGAACCAAAGGGTAGTGTTTTGGCTTAAAGGGTTAGCTTGAGGCTACGTTTAGCCTTGGGCACCGTGTGGCATCTCAGGATGATATTTTTGGGCATTACAAACTTGGTATCAAAGCCTAAGGTTTTGAAGAGTGCTAGGAAGTCTGACAAGCCGCGTTACGTAGAGTCTTGAGCATCAGTATGTAGAGCACCATACCTATGATCAAGAGGCTACGGGGCATTCTAGGAAAACTTGTTTCTTTCTTTCTACAAGAGTCTATCATGCTTACAACTATTTCCATCTTCTATTAATTTGTGCATTCTTACGACAGAACATGCCTCCACATTGAGCTCGCGGAAACAACAACCAACCTCAACCCGTTGATCCATTAAATGAGACGATATCCCATGTGAAATTTTAGGCAGCTTTTCAGATGCCAGCCCAGGTAGTTACTGCCAATACTTTGGCCAAAGCTTCACCTCCATAGGAAAATAATTCGGCAGCAGCACAAATTTATGACTTTATGTAGATAAATCCGCCAGAGTTTCATGGGTTGAGAGTAGGTGAGGACCTATAGATGTATGTTGATAAAATGAAGAAAATTACACAGATTATACACGTGACCAAGGAAGAAAGTGTGGAGCTAGCTTCTTATCGGTTGAAGGATGTTGCCTATGACTGGGTGTAGATATGGAATAAGGGTAGTGAGGAAGATACTGCTCTGGTGAATTGGTAATTGTTCCAGGATGCTTTCTTGGATAGATTCTTTCCTCTTGAGTTACGGGAAACTAAGATAGAGGAGTTTATGAATTTGAGACAAGGCTCCATATCAGTTAAGGAGTATTGTCTTAAGTTTAATCAGCTATCAAAGTACACTCCTAATATGATGGCTGACTCGAGAACTAGTATGAGCAAGTTTCTAACTGGTGTGTTGAGTTATGTGGTGAAAGAATGTAGATCTTCAATGATCAACAGGGAGATTAATCTTCCTAGGTTAATGATTCACACCCAACAGATTGATTCAGACAAGATAAAGGAAAGAGAAAGCGTAAGAGAGATTAAGAGAGTCAGATCAGAGCAACAGGGGTCTAGTCAGACTAGATTCTTCGGAGAGAGTCGCCCTCAGTTTTAGAGATGTTTATTTATACCTGCATTTTCCTCAGCTAGTTCTCCCATATATCAGGGCAGGTAGGAGCTCGGGAATAGGTCGGTACCTTTTAGGTCTCAAGATAGTGTAAGCAACTGGCCTCATCTTCCTTCGCGTGCTAACTATGGTAAAGACTATTTTGGGGAGTGTTATATGGGGCAACGGGGCTATTTTGGTAGTGGAAAGTTGGGCCATATACTTAGAGACTGTCCCTATGCCAGACAGCAGAGTTGTGATGCCCGTTCCCAGAGTCAGGCTACTAGTGCCCTGCCTCCTGCAGCCCGTCTAGTTCCTCCTCAGGGTGCTTCATCTAGTACTGCTAGCGGTCAATGCCAGAATCGTTTCTATGCTATACCACTTCATCAGGAGTAGGAGGACTCTTCCGATGTTATCACTGGTATGCTCCATGTTTTCTATTTTAATGTCTATGTGTTGATGGTCCCTGGTCCGAGTTTTTCTTATGTGACACTTCTGGTTGCTATAAATTTTGAAACGGATCCTAAACTAACTTCTAAGCCTATTTTGGTTTCTACTCTGGTAGGAGAGTCTGTCATTGCTAAGCGGGTGTATAAGAAATGTCCCATTACTATCTTTTATTGGGTTACATATGCTGATTTGATTGACCTAGATATGGTTGAGTTTGATATCATTCTGGTATGGATAGGCTTCACTCATGCTATGCGTCTATTGATTGTCGTGCCTGTGTGGTCAAGTTTCAATTTCCTAATGAACCTATCCTTGAATGGTATGGGAGTTCTATGATTACTAAGGGTCATTTCATATCCTATCTCAAAGCTAAGAAGTTGATTTCCAAGGGTTGCATCCACCATTTGGTTCGGGTTAAAGACACTAAGTCTGAAACCCCAACCATTCAGTCAATTAATGATGTTAATGAGTTTCTTGATATCTTTCTGGAAGATCGCCCTGGAGTACCTCTTGATAGAGAGATAGAGTTCGGAATTGACCTTCTTCCCAATACTCAGCCTATTTCCATTCTTCCATATCGCATGGCTCACACAGAATTTAAAGAGTTGAAGGAGAAATTGAAAGATCTTTTATACAAAAGCTTTATCAGACCTAGTATGTCCCCGAGGGGTACACCTGTCCTATTTGTGCGTAAGAAAGATGGTTCTTTGCGGATGTGTATTGATTACCGGCAGCTTAATAGGGTTACTATCAAGAATAAATATCCGCTTCCTCGAATTAATGATTTATTTGATCAATTGCAGGTGCGAGCTACTTTTCGAAGATAGACCTCAGATCCGGTTATCACCAACTTAAGGTTAGGGAATATGATATCCCCAAGATAGCCTTCCAAACTCATTATGGGCATTTTGAATTCCTAGTGATGTCTTTCGGGTTAACTAATGCTCCAACAGCTTTCATGGATCTTATGAACCGTGTATTCCAGCTATATTTGGATTTATTTGTAATAGTGTTCCTTGATGATATTCTTATTTAGTCCCAAAACAAATGTGATCATGCGGATCATCTCTGAATCATGTTGGAAACTCTTCAAACTTATCGGTTGTATGCTATGTTTAGTAAGTGTGATTTCTGGCTAAACTCTGTAGCCTTCTTGGGTCATGTTGTTTCTTCCGAAGGTATTAGAATTGATCCTCAAAGGATAGAGTCTATAAAGAGTTAGCTTAGACCTATTTCTCCTTCTGATATCCAAAGTTTCTTTGGTCTAGCTGGTTATTATCGTCATTTTGTGGAAGGACTTTCATCTATTGCGTCACCTATGATCCGTTTGACCCAAAAGAAAGTGAAGTTCCTGGGGTCTGAATCTTGCGAGAGGAGTTTTCAGTAGTTGAAGACTCGACTCACTTCATCCCCTGTTTTGACTTTGCCTGACGGCGTTGATGGTTTTGTGGTGTATTTGATGCTTCCAGAGTCAGTTTGGTTTGTGTATTGATGCAAAAAGGCAAGGTTATAGCTTATGCTTCCAGGCAGCTAAAGCCTCATGAGAAGAATTATCCTACCCATGACCTTGAATTAGCTGTCGTGGTTTTTGCTTTGAAAATCTATAGACATTATTTGTATAGTGTCCATGTCGACGTCTTCATGGACCATAAGAGCTTGCAATATGTATTCACCCAAAAGTAATTGAATCTTAGGCAGAGACGTGGTTAGAACTACTGAAAGATTATGATATGAGCGTGCTATATCATCCGGCAAGGCCAATGTAGTAGCAGATGCCCTTCGTCGGAAGTCCATGGGTAGTATAGCACATGTGGAGATTGGTAAGAAGGAGTTGGCCTGTGAGGTACATCGCTTGGCTAGATTGGGGTTTAGGTTGTTTGGTGATGCTGAGGGTAGTATAGGAGTGCAAAGCGGTTCCGAATCCTCTTTAGTTTCGGAAGTAAAGGAGAAGCAAGATAGGGATCCTACCTTGGTTAGGTTAAAAGAGTCAGTTAAAGACCAAAAGGTGGAGGTTTTCTCCCAAGGGGGAGATGGCATTTTGAGACTCCAAGAAAGATTATGTGTTCCTGGTGTTGATAACTTGAAGCAGAGGATTATGACAGAAGTGCATGCTACATGATACTCCATCCATCCTGGTGCCACCAAGATGTACAATGATTTGCTAGAAATCTATTGGTGGAACGGTATAAAGAAGAACATAGCACAATTTGTGGCAAAGTGTTCCATGTGTCAACAGGTTAAAATAGAGCATTAAAGGCACAGTGGCGTGATGCAAGATTTTAGCATTCCTACTTGGAAGTGGGAAGAAGTGATATGGACTTCATAGTTGGTTTGCCTCATTCTCGTCGCCTTCATGATTCGATTTGGGTTGTCATAGATCGGCTGATGAAATCAGCTCATTTTTTGCCTATGCTTTCATCATATACAACTGAAGATTATGCTAGAATATATATTCGGGAACTCTTCATACTTTATGGAATCCCTTTAGCTATTATTTCTGACAGAGGTACTCAGTTTACCTCTCAATTTTAGAAATCTTTCCAGAAGGGTCTCGATACGCAAATTCGTTTAAGTTCTGCTTTCCATCCACAAACAGATGGTCAGGCTGAGTGGACCATTCAGGTTGTAGAAGATATGTTGAGGGCTTGTGTGCTTGAATTTAAAGGTAGTTGGGATGAGAAATTAGCATTAATCGAGTTTGCTTACAATAATAGCCTTCATACTACTATTGGAATGGCTCTGTTTGAAGCTTTGTATGGTAGAAGGTGTAGATCACCCATTGGTTAGTTTGAAGTTGGTGAGGCTTCTGCGATTGGACCGGATGTGGTGTTCGAGGACATGGAGAAGGTTAAGTTAATTCGGGATAGGTTGAAAACCGCCCAAAGTCGTCAAAAATCATACGCAGATGTAAGGAGGAAAGACCTTGAATTTGATATTGTTGATTTAGTGTACTTGAAAGTTCACCCATGAAAGGGGTTAAGAGATTTGGGAAGAAAGGGAAACTAAGTCCCCATTACATTGGTCCCTATAAGATTGTGGATCGCATTGGGAAGGTAGCGTATAAGGTTGAATTGCCCGCGGAGTTATCTAACATCCATCCCGTTTTCCATGTTTCTATGCTTAAAAAGTCTACTGGTGATTATGTTATGATTGATCCTTCCAAAAGCTCGGGTATTCAAGATAGTCTTTCATATGAAGAGATTTTGGTTGAGGTTTTTGATTTTCAAGTTCGTAGGCTAAGAAACAAAGAAGTTCCTTTGGTTAAAGTGCTTTGGCGAAATCAATCCATGGAGAGTGATACTTGGGAAGCCAAAGCGGATATGTGTGGAAAATATCCCCACCTCTTTCCTACGAATCCTGAGCATGTCAAAGGTATTGTTTATCTTGACTTGTGTGTTTTCTACGATATCCAAAAAAAATTTTAGAATGGAGTATATGCTTGGGCAAGATGATTTCTCTCTATTTACTCATTTTCATAGTATTCTTTACCTACCTATCAATATTCGAGGATGAATGTTTCCAAGGCGGAGATGATGTGATGCCTCAGAAAAATTTTTCGTTAAGATCTCAGATGAAAATGTGTTGAATTCTATTCTTTATCATGATTAATAATTTTTCTATGTGGTATCTCTGGATATGCGACCCTTCATAGCGTAGAGCATCGAATAATATTTCCAACGATATCTGGATCATCCAAAACGGACACTCGAGCGATGAGTTATGATCATTCCGATCTAACCGTGAATAGTGGTGAACAGTAATTGTGCAGGAAAAAAATACTGAGGCCAGGCAAATTTTAGGGTAAACTTCAAATGATCATAACTCCTTGTACATAATGATCTGGGTAAGCTACTATATATCAATAGAAATCTCTAAAAGTCCTCTTTCCAATGAAATTAGTTTCATCCAATTTGGCCATCGGACCAACAAGTTGTGGTCGATCTACTTTAGCCTATCAAAATAGTCCACCAAAGGACAGATTCGACATTATTTAATTTTTAAGGATATTTTGGTCATTCCCACTCCAATCCATACGGATAAACCATGGATTCAAAAGTCCATTAAGAGCATTCAATAGCTGATTTTTATCAAAAATTTCCAAAGGCTCAAACCCCAACCCTACTACTCCAAATTTTATCCTCCTATGTCTCTTGATTGAACCATAGAAATTTCAAATTGATTTGGGATTCAAGTTGATCATGTTAAGGGCTTTGAGAAGCACCCTTTATTTTAGTAAATAAAGTTCTGGAATCGGAAGTTCATATTCATCTTCCATTTTTAGGTATGTGGGGCTTTGAACAAGATTATTCTTTCGATCTTGTGCCCGGTATTTTTGTTGAATTACATTGACATGAGATTTTACATGTTTTACCATGAATTGGAAATATGGTTTTATATCTTATATTATTGTCCATGAGCTATGGGATTATGTCATCCAATATGTGTACGATGTTGAGATGGAATTATGTCCAAAAAGTATTTGATTAAGAGAGTATGATGATTTAATTTGTTAAGCCTTGATTTATACTATCATTCCACTATTTCCTTATTATGAATTTATAACTGATATGGAAATTCTATATCCCACTATAGTTTGATGTCTCAAGTACCATTAAATGAGAGTTCGATGGCAAATTAAGAAATGTTGATATTGAAGTTGCAATGAGTCTTGGTATTTTTCGAATGGTTTTGATAAAGTTAAATTGTTGAAAATATTATGTATTGAGTCTTCATATCCTTGTCTAATGTCGAGTCGGTTATGGTTCAATGCATTGATACCTTGTTGATGTTGAGGAAGATTAAAATATTTTAAGCTAAAATGTGTTAAGTTAGGAATCCACAAATTGATATGATTTGATAAATGAGAAAGAGATTTGATTTGGTCTTTATGATAGACCCTTGTGATGTTGTGGTGGATTTCCTAATGTGTTCTGAGCTTATCGGGACTAGTACTTAGCACCAAGAGGGAAATATAGTATTTTCCCAAACCTACGTGCCACCGTAGGGTTGTTTGATGATGATATTATTGTCCAGAGAGCCCGATTAAGATTATTACAGTTTTAAGGCCGTACTCCCTAGAAAAGAGTATGATGCTCCCGCCAACGGGGGTTTCAAACGTTTGTATTCCATGTAGCTCATGTGAGGTTATCAGTTATAGGAAACTCCACTTTCCATAAGAGTAATGTTTATTGAAATACCGAGTCACTCCAAGTTTTGATGTGGTAAGTTAAGTTGCCTATGATGATCTATAATGATTTATGAGGTTTTTCTCCGACATTTCCTATCTAAGATGTTATGAGTTGCATGATTCAATGTCACTCAAGCCAGGTGTGTCATTATGGTTCGTATGTTCATTTTTACAAAATTTATGATATTATTTATATTTTGAATGCACCCCATATACTCAGTACGTATCTTATGCTGACCCACATATTTCTCTATGGGATACATTCTTACCATGATGTAGGTTCAGGTACTCAGCCGCATCCGCGACAGTGATATCTGACTGCCGCATCTACATTCCTTCAGTGGTGAGTCCTCATAGTTCGAGGACCAAGTTTCTAGTTTTGGTGCTGTTGTTTTATGGCCCCTCTGGTCTGTTGAGTCAATTGGGGGTTTGTCCCAATGGCTAATTGATTTTGCTGTATAGAGGCTATGTCTGACTAGTGTATTGTTGGGTTGGTTTGTGTATAGATATTCCATATATGTACAGTCTAACTATATTCCGTGCCATGTGCGATGTTATATGAAATGTACTTATATATATATCCTTAGCGTAGCGTGTATGTTGTTGTGTTGGAACCTAAGGGCAATGTTTTGGCTTAAAGGGTTAGCTTGAGGCTACGTGTAGCCTTGGGCACTGTATGGCATCTCGGGATGATATTTTGGGGGGTTACAGAGGAGTTTGCCTATTCTTTCTACTAGATCTTAGAGAAGCTAAGGTACTATAGTTCATCAACCTCAGGCAGGGTCGTATGGCGGTAAGGGAGTATTCTCTCAAGTTTACTCAATTATCATGATATGCCCCTCATGTGGTTGCAGACGATAGAGCTAAGATGAGTAAGTTCATCTCAGTGGTGAATGATAGTATGGTAAATGAGTGTAGATCTACCATGTTGAATAGTGATATGACTTTAGCCAGACTTATGACACATGCTCAGCTGATAGAGGAGCAGAAGCTTAGGATGAGAGAGAGACAGAGTAAGAGAGCAAGGACAGGTAGTTTCAACTTTGCTCGGCCTAAGTCATAGGGTGGTAACCGTTCTCAGTATATTCAGAAATTTTTAGTCCTAGTTCTATCCTCATCTATCGTAATAGCACCTAAGTCCAGAAATGACCGTTATGATGGAGCGCCAGGCTCTGAGGCCCAGGGTAGTGAAAATAGAGGTCTTACTTATCCGCTTTGCGAAGAGTGTGGAAAGAATTATCTAGGTGCATGTATGGCAGGCAGTGATGTATTCTTTGGGTGTGGCAATCCAGGTCATAGGATGCAAGAGTGCAGAGTTCTAGCACAGAGGGGTAAGAAGGTGAGTCAGCAAGGTACCAATAGTGGTCAACGTCAGAATAGACTTTATGCACTCCAGACCCGTCCTAATCCAGAAAGTTTCCCTGACTTAGATTCGGGTATGTTACCAGTCTTTCATGTGCATAGTATGCATTGTTAGATCTCTTTCTCTCATTCGAGCATATGTTTCACTATGAGTTGGCTAGTAAAGCCAGCAAGTCAGTTTAGTAATCGAGCAGTCAGATTTTTATAGCTTGTTTTCTCATCCTTGCATCTATTCATGCTATCCAAAATCTCAGAGAAAGTAACTATTTCAAGGTAGAACCTCCTAGTAGTTGCAAATTTAGTCCATCTCATGCATTAGTTTCAGAGTCCCAAAGTTTAGTTATAATATAGCGTCCCAAGGGTACTCATGCTATATATCCGTTGTTTTATCTTTTCTCCCCTCTCAAGTAGTTATCATTCGAGGATGAATGTTTCCAAGGGGGAGATATTGTAATACCCTGAAAAAATCCAAAACAATATTAGAGCAATATACCAAGCTCATGCATAGTACATCATGGTTCTTTTATAGTTTTATGATTAAGTTAGATGTATATTAAGGCTTCAAATAACTCCTAGCTATCAGACGAATCAAATCGATTGAATTCTTGAGAAGGATGTTGGTATAGTTAACTTCAAATGAGCATATCTCTCATTATACTTTGAATTTTTGATCTTATGGCATGTCAAAAGATATATAATTGAATTAGCTTTCCAACGATACCAATTTCTCCTAAATCCAATATCGGAGCAAATAGTTATTCCTATTATACTCCAGCATATCAGGCTGGAAATAGTGTGACGACATTCATGGTAGCTTACCATATTTGTGATGACCTATCACGAAGGTCGTCAGCCTTATCCAGAGAGCAGCTCCTAAGTGATGACATTTGTGGTAGCTTACCACATTTATGATGCCCTATCATGAAGGTCGTCAGCTTTACACAGAAACTAGCTCCTAAGTGACAATATTCGTGGTAGTTTAGCACATTTTTGATGCCATGTCACAAATGTTGTCAGCCTTAGGCAGAAACCAGCTCCTAACTGATGACATTCATTGTAGCTTACTATATTTTTGATGCCATGTCACAAATGTTGTTAGCCTTAGGAAGACTCCATCTTCTGTGTGATGACATTTTTGACGGCTTACCATATTTTTGACGCTATGTCATAAATGTCGTCAGCCTTAGGTAGAATCCAGCTTCTATGTGACGACATTTTTGATGGCTTGTCATATTTTTGACGCCTTGTCACAAATGTCATCAGCTATTATTTTCAGCAACTGGGAATTATTTCATAAGGGTATTTTGGTCTTTTTCCTTCACTTCCCACGACTTATAACCCTAAAGAGGCATAATTTTTCCAATTTTTGTTCAGTTAAGCATCTCAAAAATCCTCTTATGCTTTCAATCACAATATTAGGGTTTCCTATCAAGATCATCTCCTTTGAAACAAGAACATTCTTTTCCAAAGGGGTTAAACCCTAGTTAAGAAAAATCTAGGGTAAGCCTAAGGATTTCTTCTGGAACCTTCAGAAACATTAGATCTCTTTCAAGATCAAGCTTTAAGGTATGCGTAGTGTTCATCCATGGGTCCCTTTCATCCATGGAGATCAAGAATCATGTTTTAAATTATAAATTGTGATTTCCTTTTTATTTTATGACTATATTCATGTTGATGATTGTTGTTTGGATTCAAGGTTGTATTTTGATTTGTTTTTCATGAATCATGTGAATAGGTTAGTTGGAAACCCATGAATTTGGGTGGTTCAAGATTTCTAAATTTATTAAGTACACCTATGCTCAATATTATGCATACAAGGTGTTTGATAAAATGCTTAGGATGCTAGAAATTCATGTTTACATGGTTCCATGATATCTAAATGACAAGTCCATGTTAGCTATATACGTCAATATAAATTCCATGCTATTGATGTGTTGCTATTGTTGTGGTATGAAACATGTATGATAATGGAGATATACTATATGTACATGAAATATATCCATGCACTCCCTACCATGTTTAAGATGTTGAAGAACTACATGAAGTATAATATCCCATACTTATGACAATGTGAATTGTGGACTCCAATCTTATGATCAAGTCAGTCATATTGTGTCAGTTTCCTTTCATCGAGTCCTGGGGGTATTCGTACCCGAAAATATAGCTTTGTGCCTAGAGCCATGTCATGTTATCACGATACTCTCAGTCAAGCCATGATCTATAGAATTCAGTCAGTCATGTGATTTAGGAACATCCAGCAACCTCAATAATCTCAGTAGTTCAATAATCTCAATGATCTCAGTACTCAGTAATATCTGTAACATTAGTATTCAAATTCAATCTCAGTAACTTCAGTACTCTCAACTAGTCCTCAGAAAATAGTACATTTCGTTAGTCATCGAATCCAGTAAACTTAGTTTAGCTCCACTAAATAATACCACTAGTATCAGTCTAGTTAACCAGTATCAGTTCAGCAAATAAGTTCAGTTAAGTTATTTAGTTGAGCCCAGTTATTTAGTTCAGTGTCTTTCAGATGGGAGTAGGATTCAGCACCGAGTGAGCCTAAGGATGGGGACTCACCCGCTAGATTAGGACTGAGATCCTTAGAAGCAATCCCTAAGTTCCAAAACTATGTAGCCGGCATAGGTACGAGATGTTACCCGTTAGGCAGGACTGACATACTCAGGGGTCACCCGTTAGCAGATTTATATGTATAGGACTGATCCTAGGAGTCACTTGCTAGATTAGGATTGACTCCACAACAGATGTCTTTACTGGTGGTGCCGTACTGACACCCTTCTAGTCAAGGAAGAGATTGGACCCCAGTCAGCTTAGCTTGGGGCATGTCGGTTAAATAAACACATCCCATAGTTTCAGTTACAGATTTAGGAATGTCAGACACAGTCAACTCAGCTTAGTAGTTCAAATTCAGTACTGTCAGATACAGTCAATTCTTATCATAGTAAATAGACTTCAAGATCACCCATTAGCTAGGACTGATATCAACTATTATTAATTAGCATCAGAATCATTAGATTTAAAGATAACCCGCTACATAGGACTGATCTCAGACTAAGTTAAATCATCCTTATTATCAGTATACTTATGATCACCTGCTAGATAGGAGTGATCTCAGATTTAGTTACTCCAAGTAGAATAGAACTCAGATAGTTCTATTGGAACTTAGACTGTCAGATACAGTCGCTTAGTATCAATTATATCAGTTAGGCCGATCATCATAGTTATATCAGTTTTTTGAACTCATGTATAAGTCATATTACTTATCAAAATTCATGATATTAGTATTCAGCTTCAGGACTGTCAAACACAGTCAACCAGAATAGTTCTTCATAATTTGAACTATCAAAAATAGTCGCTCATCTATTCAGTATCTCAGTATCAGTACACTCATGTTGTCAGTATTCAGACTCAGTAGTTAGTATCTCCACGTGTTCAGTTATAGTAATGTATGCTTGTATGTATTCTCATGTTCATATTAGTCAGCATTGTTCATGCATATAACCCTTTGCATTTAGCCTACCTCACTCGTATACTCAGTACATTCAGGTGTACTGATGCATTTGTGCTATGGTGCTTTCTCTTATGTTACACTATAGATTCAGAGGCACGAGCACTAGATCAGCAGTAGCATTCCAGTGTTTAGATTTTACAGTGAGTCCTTCTCATTCGAGGATGATATAATTATTGCTACATTTACCATTCAGTTGCTAGATGGAGTTAGTTGGAGACATGTTCCTTCAACTCCTTATTCAGTTCAGTTAGAGGCTTTCAAACTAGATATCAGATTAGATATCCAGATCTCATTATTTTCAGTATTTGTGACTTATTTTGGTATTGTTATACCTTTTTCATATATTTTGTTATCAAACGTTTATTCAGTTCGAACCTTATGGCCTTTCATGTTCATGTTTCCATATTTTATGATATATTATTCAGTATATAGGTATAGATATTAGTCATGGGTTAGCTTGTGGTCCTTCAGGGTCATGATCACCGTGTAGTATTCCAGTCCATAAAATTGTGGTGTTACAGCTCCACCTTATCGGGATTTGCCTACACTCAGTTTAACTTCTGGCGTATATCGATAGGGATAACACAAGAGTGGTTCTGATACCATTTTGTCACGACACGAGATGAGGCCCTGGCCACGATGGGCATCTCAAACCATCAAGGTTTGAGAGACCCCTCTAACTCCCCAACCCACTAGCGATATTGTCCACTTTGGGCCCAGGCCCATACGTCATTAAAATGCATCACTAAGGAGTAAGGCTTTCTTACTTATATGCCTAGTATCTCTTCTGTGTTTTCGGATGTGGGACTCCTTCCTAAGTTGGGGTGTTACATACACCTACCCCTATGAACTCAGCTTCCTCGCTGAGGTTTGCCTTACCAAATAGGATTTTCCTATACTTAGGACTGAGCTTTGCCCTGCCTTACTGGGATTCACCTATACTCAGCTTAAACTCTGGCCCACATCAATCGGACTGACATAGAAATGGCTTCGATACAATTTTTTCATGACCTGAGCGGGGGCTCAAGCCGCGATGAGAATCCCAAACCATCAAGGCCCGAGAAACCTCTCTAACTCCCCAACCCACTAGTGATATTTTCTTCTTTGGGACTAGGCCTACACGGCTTTAAAACGTGTTACTAGGGAGTAAGGCTTTCTTACTTACCTACCCAGTATCCCTCCTGTGATTTGCCGATGTGGGATTCCTTCTTAAGTTAGAGTGTTACATTTTCTTTCACTTCAGCAACCAATAATGACTCCAAACCATTCTGAACCTATATACTACCTTCGACTGAATAAACTAACAAAACACCTAACTTGACAAGCTGATGAACATCACAGACTAACTCTTTCTTATCATCCTTAACATGTGCAATACTTCCCATAGGCAATCTACTAAGGTTATCAGTAACTACATTGACCTTACTAGGGTGATACATCATACTCATATCATTGACTTTGAACAATTCAAACCTCCTTCTCTGACGAAGATTCATGTCTTTCTGTATAAACATATACTATAAAATATTATGATCCATAAACACATCAACATGAACCCTATAAAGATAATGCCTCCAAATCTTAAGGCAACGATAGTTGCTGCCAACTTAAGGTTATGGGTTGGGTAATACTTCTCATGGGGTTTAAGCATTCTAGAGGCATAGGTTATAAGTTTACGTCAATATGTTAACACACAACCAAGACCAACTGTAGTAGAATCTCAATATACTACAAACCCATCTGTGCCAACTGGTAAAGTCAAGACTAGAGCGTAAGTTAGTCAAGTCTTCAACTCCTAAAAACTCTTATTGCAAGAATCTAACTACTAAAATTTGACTTTTTTTGGGTTAATTGAGACATAGGAGAAGCAATTAAAGAAATTCCTTCAACAAACCATCTGTAATAACCAGCTAAACTAAAGAAAATCCTAATGTCAGATGGCGAGATGGGTCTAGGCCAGTTTCTTACTGCCTCGGTCTTTTGTCGATCAACTCGAATGCCATCACTGAAAATGATATGACCAATGAAAGCTACTGACCTCAACTAGAATTCACACTTACTGAACTTAGAGAATAACTAATGATCCTTAAAGGTTTGCAACATAACCCTCAAATGGTATTCCTGATCACTTTCACTATTAGAAAAAATGAGGATATCATCTATGAAGACTATGAAGAATATTTCCAACTGCTGCTTGAATACCCTGTTCATCAATTTTGTAAAATTTTCAAAAGCTTTCATTAGTACAAAAGACATAACTAGGACATCAAAGTGACCATACCAAGCTTTGAAAGATTTCTTTAGGATGTCACATTCTTTGACTTTAAGCTGATGATAGTAGAATCTGAGGTCTATATTAGAGAAATAGCTTACACCTTGAAGTTGGTCAAACAATTCATCAATTATAGGGAGAGGATAAATATTCTTGTTTTTGACTTTGTTCAACTGATGATAGTTGATGCCTATTCTAAGGGAACCATATTTCTTGTGCATGAAGATGATTGGAGAACCCTATAGAGAAGCACTAGTCCTGATGAAACCCTTATCTAAGAGATCTTTTAACTATTCCTTCATTTCCTTAAGCTCAAATGGAGCCATTCTACAAGGTGGAATTGAGATAGGTTGGGTGTCTTAGATGAGATCCATTTTGAAGTCAATTTCCCTTTTAGGAGGAACTCTGGAAAGATCTTCAGGGAACACCTTTGGAAACTCCTTCACTACTGAAACTGACTCAAGACACACTGTCTTAGAATTTGAGTCCTTAACTCAGACAAGATGATAAATACATCCCTTGGAAATTATTTTTCTTACCTAAAGATAGTAGGTAACTGACCCTTAGGAACGTAAGTACTAACCCTCCATTCAAGAATAGGCTCTTAGGATACGAGAATTAGATAATTCTATTTATACAATCAATTAAGGAATAGCAAGAGTGGAGCCAATCCATGCCGAGAATAAATTCAAAATCAGTCCTCTCTAAATCCACAAAATCAACTAAAGTAACTTTCTAAGACATTGTGACCAGACAATTTCTATGTACTGTCAGGATACAATAAAACTACCAACTGGGGTAGACACTGAGAAAGGCTCTGCTAATATTTTTGGACAGACACCAAAGTCTACATCTATATAAGGATTCACAAAGTAAAGTAAAGCTCTGGGGTCTAACAATGTATAAACATGAAGATGGAAGGCTTCTAACATACCCGCAATCACATCAAGAGAACTTTTTGATTCATTTCCTTATTCTTCAAGAAAAATCAAGAGAAATCAAGAAATCAAGAATCTCTCCAAAAACTTTCAAGAAAGAGTTTCTCTAATGTATGTAGATGTTGATTCTTAGGCCCCTTTCATCCAAGAAGCACAAGAACCCTTTTCTAAATTCCAAAAGTCTTATGTTTGTGGGTTTTCATGATTCATGTGAGTTGAAATTGAAGTTCATGCTATTATTGAGTTTTGATTCATGTTTGTTTATAAGGTTTTCAAGCTCTGACCTTAGTATGTCATATTCATATGATGTTCATGATAAATCCTCTTAAAGTTGCTTGCTAAGTGATGGGTTCATGTCAATTAAGTGTATAAACTTTTGAATAAGAAAAGAATGTTCCCCATATGTTTGATAAAATTCTTATGTGAAGGAATGATAGTCGTTATAGTATGTTGACTAGAAATCCCTAATTGTGTGCAAGCCCATGCATGTCAAGTGTTTTTTGAAAAGCCTTAGTAAATGAATTGTGATGTGATTGCATTAAATTTCACAATTATGTGCTTTTTGATACATGATAAGACTTTAATACATTTCAAGTGTTTGATGCAAAACCTTGTTGAATAGAGTATGATCCAATAGCATGTCCCCTTATCTTATTACATATTTAGGATTCCTAAATACTTAAAGTAATGCCTTAGTGATTGTGATGGTGAATTATTGTCCATGGTCTTGATTATTCAAGAATAGTTATGTTTTACTTTTATGTTATCGAGTCCTGGGGGTATTTATACCTGACAATTTAGCTTTCATCTAGAGGTCGTGGTAGTTTTTCATGATAATTCTTGTCGAGCCATTATTCACAGAACTCAGTGAGTTATAGAACTCTATATTCTCAGATAGATATTGAACTTAAAAAATCTTAGTAATCTCTGTAATCGTCGTAATCTCTATATTGCTAGTAATCTAGCCTCAGTTCTGTACCCAGCTCAGATCTAGTAGTATTCAAATGTTCAGTTCTATTCAATGTAGTAATCAAGTACTCTATTCAAAGCTCAGTGTCGTTCAGTCAGATAACAAGATTCAGTAGTATTTTACCAGATACAGAACCAAGTGAATTCAGCTTAAC
Source organism: Capsicum annuum (assembly GCF_002878395.1). Classification (NCBI taxonomy): domain Eukaryota; kingdom Viridiplantae; phylum Streptophyta; class Magnoliopsida; order Solanales; family Solanaceae; genus Capsicum; species Capsicum annuum. The sequence goes on along the minus strand of NC_061121.1, from coordinate 172,396,699 downwards.
TCAGTCAGATCATTCTAGAAACATGATCAATATTAGATTCAGCTTAGTTTGTATTGAGTTAAGAATCAGTTTAGAGTCTTTTAGTTGGGAGTAGGAGATAGAACTGAGCGAGGGCAGGGATGGCATCTATCTATCAAAGAGGCAGAGTCATTAGGAGCAATCCCTGAACTCCAGAACTGTGTAGCCAGCGCAGGATGTAGGAGTCACCCATCAGGAAAGGATGGTTACCCGTCAGATAGGATTGACTATTATATGCCTTAGGCTTGACTTCCTGTGAGGTTCACCCATCAGATAGGCCTGACCAGAGAGGTATTTACCCGTGGCATGTTATTGACACTCTTCCAACTGGGGTTATAGATTGGACCCCACTAGTTGAGATTTGGGGCATGTTGGTTAAGTGACTACTTCCCACAGTTGTAATTTCAGTATCAATCCTTAAAAATTAGGACTATCAGATATAGTCATCTATCTCTATGAGGAACTCAGATAGTTCCATTGATTCATAAACCACCCATCAGATAGGCTTGGTCCCATATAACGTTATTCATTATCAAATCTAGAGATCACCGGTCAGATAGGATTGATCTTAGTCTCATATTCAGTTATGTAATTTCATTATCAGATCTAGAGATCACCCATTAGATAGGCTTGATCTCAATCTCATATTCAGTTGATTAATCTCAATATTAGATCTAGCCATCAGATAGGCTTGATCTCAGTCTCATATACAGTTGAGTAATCTCATTATCAGATCTAGAGATCACCAATCAGATAGGCTTGATCTCAGTCTCATATTCAGTTATGTAATTTCATTATCAAATCTAGAGATCACCCATTAGATAGGCTTGATCTCAGTCTTATATTTAGTTGAGTAATCTCATTATCCGATCTAGAGATCACCCATCAGATAGGCTTGATCTCAGTCTCATATTCAGTTGAGTAATCTCATTATCAGATCTTGAGATCACCCATCAGATAGGCTTAATCTCAATCTTAGATTTAGTTGAGTATTCTTGTTATCAGATCTAGAGATCACCCATCAGATAAGCTTGATCTTAGTCTCAGATTTAGTTGAGTATTCTTGTTATTAGATTCGAACATGATCATTCCTTATCATTGATAGTAGAATCTAGAATCATCTGTTAGAGAGGTTTGATCTCTGATGCAGTCATTCAAGAGTAGAAAACTCAAAATTCACTCAATGACATGAGTAAATTTATTCAATCGGCTTTAGTATCCTTAGACTCCGAGATCACTCGCTAGATAATACTGATATGAACTCTGATACTCAATTATCGGCAACAGATGATTCAGTTATTCAGTATCTCAGTATTAGTAGTGAATTTAGATAGTATTAATGCAGTATCCGAGTTTCATTATTTAGAGTCATGATAGTTGTAATTATGGTTTGTGCATTTATGCATATGTTCTCATTCACTACTCTCATGACTATTCAGTTATGTAATTTTTTATGCATAAGCCCTTGTATTTAGCCTTACCTCATTTGTATACTCTATACATTCCTGTACTGACGCATTTGCACTATGATATTTTATTTGACACCATAGGTTCAGAGGAATGAGATCCAGAGTACCCTTAGTAGCTCAGTTCTAATCAGCAGCAGTAGACATAGCAGTGAGTCCTCTTCATTTGAGGTTGATCCTTTCATCATTATTGCATTAGATTTTGTTTATTTTTAGTCGATCCAGTTAGTTGGGGACATGTCCTATCAACTCCACAGCTCAGATAGTTTAGAGGCTTTTTGGACAAATGTATCAGTGTTTAGTTTTAAATTTTGAGTATTTTTAGATGTTTTGAACCTTATGGCTAGTTTCCACATTTATTATCTATATTATGTAGTGTCAAGGTACAAATATCAGTAGAGGGTTATTTTGTGGTCCTTTGGGATCATGAGTACCATATGACATTCTAATTCTAGAAAATCGGTTCGTTACATATATACCCATCGGGGTATGATAGACTTACCAATTAGGCTCTTCTAGGATTTTAGGATAAACTTCGAAATCAATAGCTGTATAAGGAGTTACAAAGGGCAAAGAAGTTCCTAGATATAGCAAATTATAAACATGTAAATGATAAAATTATAACATAACAGTGACCATATTATCTGAACTTTCCTGATCTTATCGGGACTAAATTGTATAGAGCCTGTTTGGGTGTTGCCCACTGATGGCACTGGAAGTGGTACCCTTCTGATTTGGGCGATCGAACTCAGCTGGGGGATGATTATGTTGACTTTACCTGCTTACATAAGGACATTCTCTAAACCTATGGTCTGGCTTGCCACATCTGAAACATACATCACTGCCAACCCTGGAGATACTCAGGTGGTTTCTGCCATACTTCTGACAAGAAGGATTTTTTTGGGCACTGCAAATACTAACCTAAGATTTAGAGCCTGGCGCCCTATCCTTATTACCATTTTTGAACATAGGCACTAGAGCACTGGCTGAGGACTGAGTTGGAATTGAAGAATTCAGGCGGAACTAAGAATGATTACCATTGTTTAACTTACATTGAGTAAAGTTGAAGCTACTTGTTCTAGCCCTCTTGCTCTTTCTCTCCTTTTCCTTAGTTTTTTACTCCTCTATATATTGAGCATGGACCATTAATCTAGCCAAGTTTATCTTCTTAATTAGCATTATGGTGCTACACTCCTCACCACACTATCAAACACACCAGACACAAACTTACTCATCTTAGATCTGTTGTTAGCTACCATATGTAGAGCATATCTGGCTAACTGAGTAAGCTTGAGAGAATACTCTTTCACTGTCATGCTACCCTATCTCAAATTAATGAAGTCTAAAACCTTGGTTTCCCTCAACTCCAATGGAAAGAACCTATCTAAAAAGGCTATAGAAAACTTCTCCTATTTTATGGGACCTGCATCAGTGGCCCTATCTACCTTTCATTGCTTAAACCATGTATGAGCTAAAAACTGTAACTAATATCTATGTAACTCAGCCATCTTACAAGCGGTTACCCCCATAATATTGGCTATCTTCTGCACAATGTTAAGGAATTCCTGTGGGTCCTCTTCAGAGTTAGACCCCTAAAATGAAGGAGGGTTCATTCGGATAAAGTTCTGAATTTGAGCTACAGTAGTATTGGCCACTAGGTTGGCCTAAATAGTAGGTCGACATTCATTCTTGATTGCTTCAGAATGGGCTAGAGCAATGAAAGCTACTCTAAATTCTGCATGGGAGACATACTCATCAAGGGGATCTTCCTGAATGGGCGAAAGTGCTGGCTGATTACCAGATTTTTTTTGCGAGGCCTATTCTATAAACGGAAGGGAAACTTTGATTAGACAAAGATTTTAACTTGAGCTCATGCTCATTCGCACGATATGAATAATAAACTTTTCCTAAAAACATCTCATAGCCTCTTGTCCATAAGTGTGGCGCACTACACATGGATGCACTAGACTCTACTTGATGTGGATTTTAGACTCCTTATTAATCTGTTTAACCATAAGCTCTGATACCAAGTTTATAATGCCCCGAGTCTACACCCTGAATGCCGTATAATGCTTACAATCCCAAAGGACCACAAGCTAACCCATGACTTGTACCTGCTGTGACCACTAAATAATAATATTGATAACATATGTGGACATATAACTAATGTTCCATAAGGTTAAAAATATGAATACTGATAAATATTGCAACTGCTAATAACATCAGAAGATTAGATACTGTCTAAACTAGTAAAGTGAGAAAAGCCTCTATTGGACTATCTGAATGTAGAGTTGATGGGACAAGCCCCCAACTAAATATGACTCATAAAAATACTGGGTCTATATACTGAAAAATATAACATCCTCTATGGATAAGGACTCACTACTGAATATACTGCTGCTAACTGAATATGTCTAAGTGCGGTCAGGAGCCTAAGCACTCCAACTTATGATTTAAGACATCGTAGCATAAGAGAAATAACTAGATTACTGAGACTATTCTGTAGCTTCAGTAATTATAGGTAAATAACTAGATTTTTGGGTATTGAATACTCCCAGGACTCGATAGGACAAATTGTAAAGCATGGCATAATCTGGAAATCATGACAATAATTGCTTATTAACAATGCATTTATTTAGACATTTATTCAAACACTTGAGATACATGAACTTGTACATAATAGGGAACACATGCTAACATGTCATGATATCACTATTTAATTCACATAGGCATTCTATCAAACACTTGGAGAGCATAATTAATGCACATGATAATGGTCAACACGTAAGTGTTATGAATACAATACTCAACTTTCAATTAAAAGGATTAACATGAGGATCACATAATTCAATACACATACTATCTTGAATTTCATGAAAAGTTGTAATTAATCATGGATTGAAACCCAAACATCAATACATATATAAACATAATTAAATTTCAATATGTAAATCATGATATCATACACTTGTAGTTTATAAAGAGTTCTTGAACTCCAAGGGATGAAGTAAACCCAAGGATGAATACCTAACACACCTTCATTGTTAATTCTCTAAAATTTATTTTTGTGATTTCTTAAGCGTAGGACTTGAAATTGAATAACCTAGGGTTTTGTTCTTAAGAGAAATTGAGAGAGAATGAGTGATTTCCCCCTTAGGATAGTTTAATATCATGTTTTAGGGATGAATAAAGGTGGGGAAATTTACCCAAATACCCCTCTAGATACAAATTTAATTGCTGGAAAACACACCCAGTAATGCGCAGACTGACGCGCCGCATCGATGGGGTTTAGTCGATGGCCGAAGAATTTGGATGCTTGTGTTGGTGATGACACAGTTGATGTGATGGACGACTACACACGTTGAGATCGCATCTACCCACTATTTTCGACATCCAAACATACCTCAAACGACATTTGAAAAATCCAAAGCTCGCCTGAGAACATCTATTGACATCCCTGATCATGAATCAATTTAAGAATTGATAATTTAAGCTTGTAAGGGTAAAAAATAAATTCATTGAAATATCTAGGCCAATAAATGAGCCAAAGTGTTAATACTTAGCTTGAAATTTTCTTACTCTGGGATCTCTTTTGACATGCTATATACATGACTAAAACGACTGGGATTTTGCGAGGTCTTACAAGAAAATTAAGTGTTTCATGGTGATGTAACTCATATGGATATTGTCAAATTGGAATATGAGCCATTTTAAGTGGAAGTTTGTTATTTTGTTTCTTTTAACACGTTAAAATTTATTTTCTGTATAGATTTAAGTTTATGAAATTTATGAATTTTCATGTGTTGACTGATAACTTTAAAAAATAAAGATATTAACTTTCTATTGTGGCATTACATAAGGTAAAAGAAAGTGATTTTGGACTATTAAGGTCATAAAGTAGAACCTAGTGGAAATAAACATGACTTAGATAATTTTGCATGTAATTTTTATATTTGATCTATGTCATTAGTATTGCCAATAATTCTAACCATTGATAGGTTAATTTTTGAATATATGTTACAAATACTATTTTAATCCTTTATTGGTGATAGTGATGGACCAGATTATTTAGAGATATTTCAATTAAGATATCAAAAGCTTGTGCACACTAAATTCCATACATGTATGAGTTTTAGGAAATATATATGCTCCAAGTGGAAGATTGTGGGGAATTTCTATTTTTAGAACTCATATATTAATATATTATACATAGATACACTATCATTATATGAGCCCATTTTATGGTCTAATAAAGTGTTAATGTTTTTTTGGGACATAAAGTAAATATATGCTAATATGGAGTTTAATTTAGACAGTACAAACCCTTTGGCCTTTTCTGATGTTTGATGAAAATATATGTAAAAGGTGCCATTCTTGAAAAGTCACTTCAGAATTAATATTAAAGCTTTGGTCCCTAAACCAGAAGAGGTACTTTTTCTCTCTTTCTACCCTATCTAATAAAAATAATATGACAAAAGCACTCTTCAAGGTTTAGAAGGTCAAGTCTTTCTCCAATCAATTCATATAGTAAAACAAGGTCAGTGTTCCTACCATTCTTCTAATTTTGTATCCCTGTTTATTAGCTTACATGTGATATTGGGTGAGTTCTTTAAAGCTTTCCATCATTGTTTTCTTCTGATTTTCTTCCAAAAAATTCAATATGTTGTCAATGCCATCATCTTTGTTTCTTCAATTGTTTCATGCTACACTTTGTACTATTATTTCTACAGTTTTATCCAATCTCATAGTACTCTAGTGAGCATTTTGGATTATATCATAATATTACCTGGAGATAACCGTACATTCTTAAAACTACTGGCTGTACTAAAAAAATAAGGAACTTTTTGGTTTGGTGGTTACTCAATCATTTCCTATTAATGTTTGTTTTCCATTTTTAGGATAATGAAGAAAAAATCATATAAGTATACCCAGATGCTCTTCTAGATAAAACAACAGTTCAGGCATCTGATCAAAGGCCTAATCTTGAAATGGCACAATATATAAGTTTTTTAATGTAAATTTTAGGGAGATGTTAGTTCTACTATTTCTTCCATTGTAGATATGAAAAAGTTGGTTTAGGGTCGATACAGCCTTAACTATTTTTATTTGATAGTTATGTAGTTATAATGTTAAGACATGTCGTGATAGTTGTTGCCTCTCTCCTGAACAGTAGTTCTAATTCGATTTATGCTTTGCATTTACCTTTTTTAGGGACAAGTCATGATAGTTTATCATAAGCATTCTGAATTACCTATGAAAACTACAATTGATAACATGGATTGAAAATATTCTGTTCTCGAAATGGAAATGTATGCCTTGTTACTATGAAATGACAATTTTTTCATGCGTTTAAAGAAAAGAGAGAAGTTTGTGATAAACTTTTCTGTATTTCTTATGTGCTTGATATGTACTTATACATGTATATATATATTAAAGTATAGAAGAATCGATTCCTTTGAGATTGTACCGTTGTCTAATATTCTATTGACTAATATATTTAAAATCTACCTGAAATGTAAAACACAAAAATATAAAAGAAATATAAAAAAAATAGAGAAGTAAAAATAGAGTCAGTGTACAGAATAGGCCAGCTGGTGTTTTTCATTGTGCCTCTATCAAGTTTTTCACATGTATGATCATAACACCCTAGATTTTTGGTCCTTGATAATTTCTAGATCTTTAAGCTAACTAACCTGACTACGATTCTCCCTACAAATTGTATGGTGTCTTTACCAGTCATTAGACCCAAGTCGTAAGGAGTCTTGTAAGATTTGCCCGAGTCACTATCTTTATTGTATATTAAGGCCACGAGTCATAAAGACTCATGACGAGTCATTAGGTCATAATCATAAGATGTCCAGTGTATACACAAGTGGTTTTTGTAATGACTATGATAGGACCCTACGAGTCGCAGGGTCTCAATATGAGCCATAGTGTATGAGTCATAGGGTCAACAATGTGTGTTCCTGGTGACACTGCCTTGACTAAAACTCATGGAGATAAGTCACATTAGTCTTAATGAGTCATTTTAAGACCCATAATGATGGGTGACGAATTTTTAATCTTTTACTAAGGGTAGTTTAGATATTTCCCTCTTTCGTAAACGTACCCCATGACTAATAAAAACTATTGAGACCTTATTCTCATACATAACATAATCAAAATATATATATTATTCCTTCTCAAATTCTCTTATAAAAAGAAAGCTAGGGTTTCCTTAAGGTTGAACATCTAGGGGTCAATTCAAGGTTCTTCTCCATAATTGTGAATCCTTCAGGCATGCGACTCTACTCAAACTTGTTTTCCTTAAAACATGATATTTAAATGATTATTGATGTGAAATTGAATGGGGTTTTGACACGGGTTGAGGGTTTTGACATTGTTGGTTCTTAAATTATTTTCCCATTAATTATTAGGCATTATTTATGCTTTATCAATTGTTTTGAAATTATGAGGTTCATGAGTATGGATGATAAACTAGGGGATTGTGATTTCCCCAGTTTTGTGAATAATTACAATTGAATTGGTAACAACCTCAACCCAATTTTGTAAAATTAGTTTTGAATGTGAAAAGTATGCAAATTAAACTATCTTTGAAACTATTTGCATGGTATAAGAGGCCTATTAAAATGTAAATGGGTTCCTATCCCAATTGATTAAATGGGTTTGAGTTCTAATTGATTAAATAGGTTTGATCTCCAATGACAAATTATTTTTAAGCTCTTCTTGGCTGAGAGGTTAAAGTCCTAATTGGCTAGGTATTTGATATGGAATGATAATAAACTTATAAGTAAGGTTGGTATGATAAAACCAATAGGATGCCTTAATGCATAATTTGTTCACTTAATTAAGAATGTGTAGTAACTGTTTTAATTGGGCTTAAAAAAGGGTTATATAGCTGGGTCGTGAAAGTTTTCGTCCTAAGGGACCAATACTAAAAACTAAATTTTCTGGTGGGGGTTAAAATAACCTAGGGTTTGAGTCCCCTTGCCTATAACTAAGGAGGTTTGAGTTGCCTTTATTATATGATTAGAAGGTTCGAGTCCCCCATATCACGTTACATAATCTGGTGCTTAAGTCACCTTAGTATATGATTTCAATGTTTGAGTCCCCCCATGCATATATATGAGATTATTCTCCAGTTCATACATCTACACGCACTAGGGCACGACTAGGGAGTAAGACCTGGGGCCCATATAGCCCATAAGTACTATTATATGATAGTTAAGCTACACAATCCATTCTAAAGTTTTAAAGTGTATGGTAATCCTTGTTCTTTATCCCAGTATGATATTTATATGTCTGATGATATATGCATGGTTGTGAATTAGATTTGACTTGACATTATTTTATTTCTTTATCCCTGTGTTACATGCTAGTGATCAACCCATTAACCATATCTAAATGATGTATCCCTGTACAATGCAGGCACCGAAGATACTTTTATTTTTCCTGTGCTGTGTTAGGTGGATTATCTCAGTTTGTTGGTCATTTATGGTAAAGTGGTGATCTTTTATTCTCTGGAAGACTTGATCATTACATTGGTTTCTTTTCATAAACTATAATAGAAGAGTTCCAATTAATATCATTGTACTTTTCATTGTCAGAGTAGGGGGCATCTCCTAACACTTTATTAAATTCAATTATGTTAGAAGGCTTTATGGATTACGGTGGACTTGGGTGGTTTTGGTTGTTTTTGGTTGGTTAAAAGTTATATATTATCAACATATCTTAAATTCTGTAAGATTATCTTATGATTTCTTGTTATATGTTCAAAATTTAGTCACTGTTGAGGGTATTGTGTTCTGTTCGATCAAGAACAGGAGGTGGTCTCTGGTCGTTGTTGGATTTAAGATGCCAACCATGGCCAGGCATAATTTTTGGTTATGACAAAGGTTTTATAATAGCTTAGGTTTGATGTCATTACGTGTCTAGAAAGTCGTGTTATGTAGAGTCTTTTTATGGGCATATAGCGTGCCATACTTATAAAGGAGAGGTTATGAGACATTTAGGAATGTTTTACTTTTTTGTTGTTCTATTTTTAGGCTATAGAGTCTAACATCATGAATCTCTTCTTATTCTAATTTATTCATATCTCGGATCATGCCTCCCAGATGATCTGAAGCTCGTGGAAACTCTTCTATCATATCTGAGGACAATGTTGACAGAGCTCGTCCTACCTATGGGGTACAGACTCGACCTAGTGCCACTATTTTTGACAGCCCTTGTAGAGTCCTATAGATCCCTAATAGTCCTCCTCATGCTTCTCGGGATGATGATATTCATGCCCTACAACTGCAAAAAGATATTTTTTATGTTGAGATCCGTCATTTTATTCTTCTATTGACGCAGATAGTAGTCTCTCTATTACACCAGTCTGGTCTTGTTGGTGGGAGAAAGAATTAGGTAGGAGTAAGAGAGAGGTACAATAAGGATTTTAATTATTCTGAGTAGTGTGAGGGTCATCATTATAATGGTAGACATGGGAAATAGTGGACAAAGGAAGGGAGTTGGCTAAATTCTTCTTTATACCCGTAGGCTAGGGCCCCTTACCCTAAGTCATCTGGTGCTCGTCATTTTCAAAATAATAATAGTCATAAGGAATAGGTTTCACAATATTAGTCTAGTTGAGCCTAGTTAGTCACATCCTATCCTCTTTACTGATTTTACAATAGTGGCATCATGGATTTTGTTGTGAGAGAAAGAATCAATGCTTCAACTATGGTCAGATCGGTCATATAAAGCTACATTGCCTTTTCTCTAGTGTTTCCATTGGAGAAAATAAGATTCCGGTTGCTAGTGCTTTGACTTTCAAACCAAAAGGTGTTATTTATAGCTCTGACACTAGTTGGAACCATCTCTATGCCCTTAGCACTCATCAGGAGTTGGAGTAATCTCCTACTTTTTTCATTTGTATGTTAAAAATTTTCGCTCATGATGTGTATTATTTTCTTGATTCGAGGTATACTCTTTCTTATGTGACCCCATATGTGGTTGTTTATTTTGACTTTAGCCTTGAGTGCATTTCAGACCCCTTTCTATGTCTACCCCTATGGGTAATATTATGGTGGCTAAAAAGGTTTATAGGGGTTATGTGGTGTCTATCTGTGGTAGGGAGACCTTGGGAGATTTAATGAAGTTGGATATGTTAGATTTTGATATTATCCTAGGGGTAGATTGGTTGTATTCGTACTATGCCTTTCTTGAGTGTCAGACTCGTAAGGTCATTTTTAAATTTTTGAATAAGTTGGCTATAGAATAGAAAGGGAGTTCCCTGGCACCTAAGGGAAGGTTTATATCTTATCTTAAAGCCAAAAAATTGATTTCCAAAGGGTGTTTATACCATTTAGTGCATTTTAAAGACACTAGAGTTGAGCGTCCTTTATTGCAATTTGTTCCCATGATTTGTGATTTTTCTAATGTGTTTCTTGATGACCTTCCTCATGTCCCCCCTATAGGGAAATAGATTTTAGGATTGATCTTCTCTTGGATACCCACCCTATCTCTATCCTTCCTTTTAGCATAGCTCTGACTGAGTGGAAAGAACTCAAGGAGCAGTTGAAAAACCTTCTTAATAAGGGTTTTATTCGTCCTAGTGTGTCTCCATGTGGTGCTCCTATGTTGTTCGTGTGTAAAAAGAATGGGCCCCTTCAAATATGTATAGATTACCGATAGTTGAATAAAGAATTTAGGGTGACCTCTTTGTAGGGTGGACTAATATATTATGCAGGGTACTTTGTTAGTGGTGCATTATTGTTGTTATCTGCTAGGTTTGAACTTTAGATGTTGGTTGTGGTGAAAAGGATGTTGTCTCGAGAATAGCGGTGCGATATTTATAAGAGAAAATTGGGAAGTTGACGAGATGAGTGGAAGAGATTAGGTTGATAACTCCTGATATAGTAGAGTGGGTAATTATGATACATACCAGAGTTATAGTTTTGCAGTGATGAATTAGGGTGGCTAAAAGTATTAATTTTATAAGATCATGTCAAGCCCCAGTTGGCATCTTGTTTTATGAGATCTTAAGTATACAAATAGCAGGTGTATCTAGTCCATGTTTTTGAATATCTTAGTATGGATATGTATTCTCATAAGGGTGTGATTCATAGGGTAATAACTATAGGGTCTAGCAAAGGTTAAAATGAGTATCTCTGGAGGGTAGTGTTTACATATTATAGTTATTAAGGGGAGATAGTGAACTAAGGATGATCTTAAAATTATCTCATGGTGGAAAGTTTTAGGAAAAAGTCATGGGAAATCTACTCCTATTCTAGCAATTCGCTCCTATTATGGGTAGGAGGGCATTCTACCAATGTCTTTCATATTCAAATTGTGCCTATGCCTAAAGTCTGAGTTCTCTAAGTTGCTTACGTCTATAAACTCATGTCTCACTTTATGCTTAGTTCTAAGGAACTATACGTTCTAATTGCTGTTGATTCATTTCATGTCATGTCCCAACCCAAACTGTCCTGTGTATGCAAACTCGCGACCATTATTATTCCTTAGAATTAGAGGGAATAGTTTCAAAAGGTAAAAACTTATCCTACTCCTTGAATATACAAATCTCAGCTTTAAGCTATATGAACCATGATGTATGCACTCATTATTATCATCTTGCTAGGTTTGAAGGACTCATGCAATGTTACGTTTATTCTAGAGCGACCCTCTATTTTCTATCTAGATGCTTTCTATGAATATTTTGTGCCTATGGTACCGTATCTCTTTTCATGGGCCTCACCTTGAGTAGTGCGACTAATAGGGGTCATTATTGAGAAGTAACCCTCCCATCCTTGATCCCTGTGCTCTAGTTTGGTAGTGACCCTCTATTTGGTAGTATGGTAATGGATATGGGAGTGTAGTAGTGCTACAGATAGGGAAGTAAATGTTCTCTGATGTGAAAATTTTTGGGGTGACTACTCAAAATAAGGCCGTAGATGAATCTTGGATAGTAAGACAAAATTTCATTATGGGAAATAGTTAAGAAGGTGAAATATGGTGAAACCTTTGTATTAGTAAAAAAAGTTGGGGTAGTATTATAGGAGGATCGTAACCTATAGGGTCCAATAACTTATGCTTGCACCTTTAACTCTAAGTCAGATTTTTAACATTGAAGGAATATTCGGTTATATGTACAGGTTACAATATATTTTATTTAGGGTGAAGGAAACTTTTCGGGAGGCTATAAAGGACATGAGGCCCAAATATCCATTCTTACTCCCCATACGGATAATAATGTTTAAGGTATGTGTTATTCTTAACATCTTTATTTTCTGACTTTGTTAAAGAAAATTAAGATTTCCTTTATATCTTTATTTTCTTTCTTTGTTAAAGGTAAGAGTGGGTGTGTTTCAGTGTTAAATCATGCTAATGGATATCTTGTTTCATCATTTGGTGACGAATGATCTTGGGGGGGGGGGGGAATATAACACCCTACATTTTTTGTACTTGAAAATTTCTTCATCTTTGAGCTCACTACCTTAACTACTACTCTCCTTACAAATCATAAGGTGTCTTTTTCGGTCATAGGAACCAAGTCATAAGGAGTCCAGTGAGATTTGCCTGAGTCACTATCTTGATTAAGACTTAAGGCCACAAGTCATAAAGACTCATGATGAGACATTAGGTCCTAATCGTAGGATGTCCAGTGCATACCCTAGTGGTTTCTGTGTTGACTACGACTGGACCCTACGAGTCATAAGATCTCATTACGAGCCATGGTTTACGAGCCATAGGGTCAACAGTGTGTGTGCCTAGTGACACTGTCTTGACAACGACTCTTGGAGATGAGTCTCAATTAGTCTTAACGAGTCTTTATGTGACCCGTGTCGACTGGTAAAAATTTTAGTCTTTTACTAAGGGTAGTTTGTATAATTTACTCTAGAACTAAACATAACCCATAACCTATAAACACTACTGAAACTATATTCTCATACATAACACAGTAACAATATATCTTCTTCTCTCTTAAATTCTCTTAAGTGAAGTAAACTAGGGTATCCTCAAGGTTGAGCATCTTTGGGTCAATTCAAGGTTCCTTCTCCATAATGGTGAATCCTTCAGGCATGTGGCTCTACCCTCAAACTTTTTTTCCTTAAAGCATGATAGTAAAATGATTATTGATATGAAATTGTGTGGGGATTTTGACATATGTGTAGGGTTTTTATATGGTTGGTTCTTAAATTGTTTCCCATGAATTATTTTGCATTTTTTATGCATTTTAAATGGTTTTGAACTTGTGGGGTTAATGAGTACGACAAATAAACTAGGGGATTGTGATTTCCCCAAATTTTGTAAGTAATGACAATGGAATTGGTTATAACCTCAACCGAATATTGTGAAATTGGTTTAGAATATGAAAAGTATGCATATTAAACTATCTTCAAAACTATTTGTAGGGCATAGTAGGCCTATTGAAACATAAATAGGTATGAGTCCCAATTGATTTAATAGGTTTGAGTCCCAATTGATTATCTAGGTTTGAGCTCCAAATGACTAATTATTTTGAAGGCTTTTTTAGGTGAGTGGTTAGAGTTGCAATAGGCTAAGAAATTGACATGGCATGAGAATGGACTTACAAGTGAGCTTGGTATGACGATACCAATATAATGCCTTAATGCATAATTTGTTCACTTAATTGGGAATATCTGCAAAATGTTTTAATTGGTCTCATAAGAGGGTTGTGTAGCTAGGCCGTAAAAGTATTGATCCATAGGGACCAGTACTGGAAATCGCATTTATCAGCATGGAGGTCTAAAAGGATTGGAGTTTGAGTCCCCTTGTCTATAACCAGGGAGGTTCATGTCCCCCTTATTATATGATTGGGAGGTTCGAGTCCCCCATGTCACATTACATGATTGGGTGCTTAACTCACCTTAGACTATGATTGGGAGGTTCGAGTCCCTCGAGTATATATATGAGATTATTCTCCGGTTGGTACGACTACACGCACTGGGGTCTGACCAGGGGATAAGAGTTGTGGCCCATACAGCCCGTGGGTACTGTTATATGATGATTAAGCTACACAATCCAGGCTCAAGTTTTAAAGTACTTTAAAGCCTTGTCTGTTATTTATATGTATGACTATATATGCATGGGTTTGAATTAGATTTGACTTGGCATTATTTTATTCCCTTATCCGTGAGTTACACACTAGTGCTCAACCCACTAACCATCTACGGATGCTATATCCCCATACGATATTGGCACCAAAGACACTTTTAGTTTTCCTGTATAGTTTTAGGTAGATCGTCTTGGTTCGTTGATCATTGTGGTGAAGTGGTGAGCTTCCATTCTCCGAAAGACTTGATTATTACATCAATTTCCTTCATAAACTAGAATTGAAGAGTTAACATTAATATTATCATTGTCATTGTCATTGTTAGAGTCGGAGGAATGTCCTAACACTTTATTGATTTTGGTTTAGTTTGAAGGCTTTATGGATTAATGTGTGCTTGGGTGGTGGTATTGGTTGTTTTTAGTTAGTTAAAGGTTTTTGGTTATGGATATATCTTAAAATTTTTGAGCTTCTCTTATGCTATCTGGTTATGTATTTAGAATTTAGTAACTGTTGGGAGTATTATGTTCTATTCGGTTAAGAGCAGGGGGTTATCTCTGATCCTAGTTCGACTTGAGTTGCTCGTCACAGCCAGACCCTAGTTTGGGTCATAACAACAATTGAGATTTAATCCATTAGAAACCAAACCAAAGGTTGTGATATAGATAGAAAATAGATGAACACAAAAACACAACCTTCATATGATCATGCTGCCTTGTATGAAATAAAACTCAGTTGAGTTACATCCGTTTTCTCTTTCTTACTATTAGAGATTGTGAAAGAGCTAATAGCATCAGGATTAATAACCCCTTCAAGTTGGAGAATGGTGAAGAGATGACTAACTTGCCCAAAATAGATCGGTGATAACGGACAAAAAAAGGCTTTCTAAAGGCATCTGTAATTTGAATGAATGAAGGCATAAAAGAGAGGGAAATGAGGCTGGCGAGGAACTATTGATGAACAAAATAAAAATCGAGGTCAATATGCATGGTGTGCTTATAAAAGATGTAGTTTTTAGAAATATAGATGGAAATTTGTCTATTTGATCAAATAGAAATTAGTAGAGATAAGGTGATGGATAGATCATCAAGAAGATAGACTAAGTAAGTAAGTACAGTAACCATCCTTCACATAGAATGATGCTCAGTTTCAACTGAAGAAAAAGAAATTAAACAAGAGATTGTTTATTATATTTCTTAAAATATGAGAAGAACCTAATATGTTAAAGCCAACATTGATAGATATTGAGTATTTTGGCAGTGACGCCCATCTAAGTCATAAAAGGCATGTAAATCAAGTGAGAGATTAGAGGATAAGGAAATCCCTAAACTAGGATGTTGTAGCAAACTCAAACTAATCTATAAAAGGCATAAAAATTAGAACGATAGGGTGTTATCATAATTTGGTTGAGGTGTTGAACGACAAATAATAAATCTGGTTGAATGTGCATGAGATAATTGAGTTTACCTAAAGTTTTGTGATAAATAGTAGGCTCTGAGGAAAGAACACTGTCAAAAGATTAGTGGGATTTAAAGGAGAAGAAGTAGGTTTGGAATCTAAACATCCAAATTCAGAAATAAGGTCATAGGTAAACTTACGTTAACTTAATATGATTCCTTATGGCTCCGGTATGATTTCCATACCCAAAAAGTAATGCGCCTTATCAAGATCTTTGATCTTATATTCTTTATTAAGAAAAACCTTGATAAGTACTATCTCCACTGGATCATCACCTATTAGTAATATGTCATCGAAGTATCCCACAAAGATATAAACACCAATGGATAATTTCTTTGAGAAAAGTGAGTAGCCATTTAAAGAGTGTGAGTAACTAATAAAATCAATAGTAGTTGTAAGCCTAGAATACCATTCACGTGAAGTTTGTTGTAAACTTTACATCATTACAGTTAACTTCTTCTTTTTGTATATCATTTCATATAACAAGATGAGCCTTGAATCTCTCCACTATTCCATATTGTTTATATTTAACTTTTTACACCCATTTACTAGAAATAACTTTCCTTCCTTTAAACCAAAACGGAATGTCTCATGTATGATTAGCTTTAGGGGCTACAAATTCTATGTTTATTATATCTTGCCAAAAAGGATGCTAATAAGTTTAATAATAGGATAAATGTGCAGAAGTGCTTGAAAAAGAGTTAAGCAGATTCTAATTTGAAGGAGGCAATCTAGAAAATTAAAAAATAGTAGGAGAAACAGAGGATTTGAAACAACTAGAAGTTACACAAGTGAGTAAGATCAAATTGAATATGTAATCCTTAAAATAAAAAGGTAATGGTGAATCTGGGTAAATCTCCTGAGAGTAATTTTAGGGATTTAAATACAGGCCCTTCAAAATACGTAGCAGCAAGAAATGGCCATGTATCAATAAATCTAGATGCAGGTGAATGAGTTTGAATAGAAGTAGGTGTGACATGATGGGAAGGAATAGAAACATTATGAGGAGTGAAAGGTGGAGGGGGTAAAGAATCAAACAAGATGGGTAATGTGGTGTGTGGTGAGTTTGGTAAAGTAGGAGAAGGATAGGAGACAAGAATGAAAAATGAAAGACAATTTCATGGAAAATCATATCTCTAGAGTCACAAACACTATGAGTGTAAAGGTTTAATAACTTACATCCCTTTTTACCATAAGGATGTCCCATAAAAACACATATAACAAATCTAGGATATAATTTTAATCTATGAGTGTAAATGGTGGAAGAAAAATAGAGACAACGAAACACCTTTAAGAAATCATAAGAAGGAATCACTTACTATAAACCATTGTAGGTAAGCCCACCTGTAATCCAAAATAAGTAGTAACTGACTATTAAGAAAAGAGTAGAAAATAATCAGATGAAGAAACCAATATAGAATACAAACCCAAGACCTGGTGAAATTAGTACAAGAGCTTTCTATACAAATCAGAGTAAATGTGAAATAAAAAATAAATATACAAGTACAAAATATCTTTGAAATATAAAATAGAGATTTGTCTAATAAATACAATGGAGAGTAAGAATACTCTAAATGTTAGGAGCTCAACCCAAATCTCCAATCCGTAGATACTATGCACTAAGCAGACATCAATATTGAGAACTCATACTATGATCTACAGACTGTAAAAGTGTAGTAAGAGTACCAAACACGTGGTACTCAGTTGGCATCGACCGATTGAGCTTCAAAGATATTGTAAGCACAAAAAAACATGTTAAGTAGAAATATAATTACATGCAACTAAGAAACATAACAATTCTATGGGAGATACGAGTAAATTATACTTTTCTAACAACAGTCAGGTACTAAAGTGCAAAACCTTACATCACTAGCCAATATTAAATAAAGGGTGAAAGAAGGATCTATAATAGTATACAAGTTAAAAGGATACATATACAATATTCATAGATAAGGAAATAAGGGATATATAGTAATATCACATATATACATATCCACACACCTATATCAGGGCATAACTTAAGGATAATAACTAGAGGGAGCTAATCTAATATTTTGATGAATCTTAACCAAGAAAGAAAACTAATGCTAGTATAATCAGGTTCTATAACCAAAGAATGAGTAAATATGAGTGGAGCTATAAATAATGTAATTTATTTTAATTGAGAAATATAAGGAATAAGAAATGTGTTGTCAATCTCAGGTACCAATCGATAATTGTCTTGCCATGAACTAACCATAAATCAATAATAAAGAAATGGGCTAGTCTAGACAAATGGAACCTAATTGAGCCCTTATAATCCTTGAAGGTTCACGTAAGCACACAACAACCAAGAATCATGGCTTAACCTATACAACCCCATAAGGCCAATAGATATAAGAACCAAACAATCATACTGGTGATAGAAAATGCATATGAATAAATGAATGCAGTATAAATAGGTAGAACTATGTCAAATCCAAGTGACATAATATACCAAGTGTATACAACTCTTCTAAATTAGTATCTCTCAAAGGTATGACTTATATCAACCATCCTTCTCCAGCACTATGGCTGACAAATGAAGAGGCCCATATGAGACTTGGGATATTCATATAAACTGCTTGGTCCCCAACTAGGACTTTTAATAACAATTATAAGCAATATATCCATCTAGTGCCAAATATATACATTCATAAGTATACTAAGTGCATGGAATGAAATCCTGATGAAAAGATTATAAATCTGTAGATCAACGTCGAGACTAACTCTACATAATAGTGTAGAAAAGGTCAGAGTCTCTATTGATAAAGTAAATAGTATTGGTAAAATAGTGAAATAGTAATGGACCAAAATCAATCTTGGTATAGTTTCAAAAATATCAAATTTAGTTTCAAAGATCATAATTGATTAGATACAGCAACATGATTTTCTTATAGAAAAAATCTATTTTTAATAGAGAAAAGTGGGAATAAATCTCTTTTTAGAAAATAGTAGCAAAATCAAGGATTTGGTTTGAATCGTACCACTAAGTAAATGATAATGCACCTAAAGTATGCATGTCATTATCAGTATCCAAGAAATACATCCATAAACATCTATAAACCACAGCTATATCCTTGCAAGGAACTGAATAATAACCAGGTAATCAACTGGTATCGTAATCAAGGCCTCAAGCTGGTAATCAACTATTTAATATAATATTAATCATACCCTAAAAACAAAGAAAAATAAGGTCATAAAGCTAATCTAAGGGTCTAATCGATAAGTATCACCCCAAATACTAAGTAATGTGCTAAGTCTTATGCTAACGGGTTTGCTATACAGTTAAAAGGTTAATCAAGACCATCATCAAGTATAATAACATTATACTCCTTAAAAGGTATTCTAGGCTAAGGTTGGGCCACCCTTGTATCATAAATGCCCTAAATAGGTTAAGTCATGATATACTAGTCATAAACTCATCTTATCATCCCAACCTAGCATAAAATCTAAGCTATATACAATCTTATAGAGAAAATTAGGCCAAAGCCTACCTCGATGTTGAATTACATTATTGAATCATCCATAATTTGCTATTCTTTGCTCCATAATCCCAAAATGATGTCACACTATTAAAATAGTAATCTATATGTTAATAGGAGTGAAATGATACCCATATTACTGGAGAAACTTTGACCCAAAATTGGGTCAGCATTAAGCTAATGGGGGTCGCTAACAGAATCCTAAAATTAAGTCTATCATGATGTACCATAGAGGACAAAGAATTTGTGCTTAAAAGTTGAGCAAAAATGGAGTATCAATTGGGGCATAAACCAACCACAAAATTTAAAGAAAATAAAAGATAATCTAGAATTTACCGATAATTTAGGAAATAAACTTACAAGAAATTTAGAAAATAATGATCACCTCAATATCCTATACTCAATATCAACTCCAATAGATGATTTTTATATGTTTCTTGAGCTTTTAGGGCTAAAATAGTAAAAATGGGTGAGAAAAATAATGAAAAACTAGGGAAAAGAAGTACATATATGAATAGGGATTTGGCATTTCCTAACATGGAGGACAAGGTCAAAAACTTGACTACTTGATTATTTACCTTTTGCAAAAATAGACATAGGGTGGCTAATGCGAAGGCAACATGGATTGATGATGTGCCATTATTTTATGGCACTTTCTGTAATGATTTGAATTTTTTATGTTATTTGTGAGAAGTGTGTTTTTGTGTGATTTAACTATTTTACCCCTCCTCATGGTTGCATTATGGTATTTTTGAGGTTTAGGGTTGATTGTCATGATTCCCAATATATTTTGGTGCCATTTATGTGATATGAAGATTTTTGGGGCTACGAGAGCCTTATTATGGACTTATATTTTTATCTTTTGATCTGTTCAATGTATGGATGAATAGACTGTGCCAGCAGATCTCGAATATCAAATTTACTTTAGTAAGTTATTAGGAGTAGTTTTACACTTTTAAATCTCATTTCAATCCTCAATTTTGAAAATTGAGATTTCAGGTTTTGGGGGCAAATTTTGTGAAAATGACATCTTTTTAAAATTCTAATATCACCACTGAGTTCAGAGCATCAACTTTTGTATTGTTACATAGTTTATTTTTCTGTATCAGAACCTAAATGAATCCTGAGGCCTTGGTAGAAACTTGGAAAGTTTCCAAGTTTCAGCTGATATTTGTTAGGCCTGCGATCACACCTTTTTGGATGGACATCGCACCTCTGTGTATAGTGAAAGTAGTACGATTACACTAGGCCTTATGGAGATCAACACATCTGTTCCAGGTTCCTAGTAGTGCTATTGCACATCTGCATGTTGCGAATTTTAATTTGAGAACATTTTACCCATATCATGAAATTTAAACCCTTAAATAGTGTCAAACCTTAAAAGTGATGCTTGTGGGTAGATGAGAAGCTAGATTAACATGTATTTCTTGATTCTCTAATGGATTTAAGGTTTGAATTCACCCTTTTCATTGTTGAATTTTTTGACCGATCGCTCAAAACACCAAAAACCTTAGGGCTTGATTTTATACACCAATTTCACCTTTTTCACTTGAATAATGTTCTTAATCCTGTAATTACGTGTTTTTCCCTAATTTCACCTTCAAAGCAACTTTGATTCTTGATCTTAAAATAAATTTCAAAGATTTTTCCCGATAAAGTTTTAAAATATTTTTGCTTTGATTTCAACCTCATTTTGACTTTGGTTTTCAGTTGTAGATTTCTTAAAGTATGGGAAACACGTTTTTGAAATAAAGTTATGATTTTGCCCTTTTCTTTTGAAATTTTATTTCGGGGATTCGTTTTGACCCCAAATAAAAAGTAGGCAATATGAGTATCATTGACTTTTTTTGATGCATAGATTCTATATTATTGGCATAAGTTAACTTTGTAATCATTCTTATGAATTAAGGCTGTGTGTTAAAGTGTGGTAGACTGGTTTTCTGCCTGGAGATAGGTTTTTTCTTAACTTATTTTAGACATAGATGGGTAGTTAATTTTTATACAGAAAGCATGTCAAGGGGATGAGAACTAATCATGAAATTTGCTATCTTAATTTTTTGTTCCCATGTGGGGGGCTATATGAGTTTCGGTTTTTGGTTTGGAGATATTATGTATGTGTGATAGTGTAGGGTCCTATATGATGGTGATATCCTAAAGTACTTATGAATAATTATATGGTGTTGTTGAAATGCCTATTATAAATCATGTGGGAATTTATAAATAGTTGAAAATAATGATTGGATAATTGTCTAATAGAATTGGTATATTGGTTGGTTGTGGAAATATGCATTACGGTTGGTATGAAATAGTGCATCATCATTCATTAGGGCATCACACGCATAATTTCACTTTTTTGTTGTATATTTTATATATACTTGTCATTGTTGAATATGTATTTTATTTGTGTTTTATGCTATATATGTTCTTCTAAAACACTGGAAATACTTGAAATACTGATATATTGGGAACATTGGATTTTATAGACCTTTTTCTAGGAAGGTGCTAGAGAGGAGTCATGGATATTGGCTTTAGATATTTGATCTTATAGAACTTCTCCTAAGGTTATACCAGAGAAATGTCATAGATATTTTTTATATACGGGTTGACTATCCCTCCATGGGTCCTACGTTGGGAGGCTTTCCTCCATAGGTGTATATGGGGTAGTATATGTGCTTACGAACCCTCTATGGGTCCTACGCCAGGAGGCTTGCCTACATAGGTGTATACAGAGGTTGTGCAGAAACCTCGATCATCATCATCTTATACATTACACTTACCTTATTGTGTTTATGTTGTATTTGAATTGCCATATTGACTTATTATACCTTATTTGTGCCATCTTCCATTAGTTGTACTGGATAATCTTGTATGTACATGTTCTCCCTTGTCCCTACTTGTATGTCATATAATGTATAATTTTGTTCTACTTGGTTGTGTTATTGTAATATATAAGATATGTATATTAGAACTATTAGTACAAGTGGTATGGGATACCATTGTGGGGTATTTTTTAGTTGCAGGTAACAAGGCCTTAGTGTATATTTTGTATGTCTTATTTTCTACTTTTATCAGTCATCTTATGACACCTACTAAGTATAATTGGACTGTACTCATATCTATTATACACTTCTTGTGAAGATTCAGGTTTGGGTGCGCCCCACTTTGCTAGATTTGGCCAATTGTTGGAGTTTTCAAGGTAGTGGAAGATTTTTAGGCATCCGAATGTCTTTTAATATCTTCTCTATCATTAGAATATGTACTTATTAATTTTTAGAGATAGATTTGCATCTATTAGATTTCTTATGTATTTTATTTAGATTTGAGTTTCACTAGCTACATTCTTATATTTTTTGACATCAGGTTTGGGGATTTATGGATGTATTGTTGATTATATTATTTTTACATTTGTTATACTTATATGGTTTGGCTTTATTGTAGAAGCCTTACCTTTGGGTTATTTTTTCTTTCTCTCTTTGTGTATCCATTTGGGTGATAAGATTAATCGTCAAGATTCGCTGCAATGAGTGACATCATGACCCTTGCTTCTGGTTTATGATAAATTTGTATCATAGTAGCCAGGTTCGTTGGTCTCAATTGTGTAAGAATGGGATGTCTAATAGAGTCTCATAGATCGATACATAGACGTCTATATATATCCTTAAGAGGCTATATGATGTCCTTAGGAAACTTTCTTTATTTTATTCCTTATCATGCAGATTTATTGTATACATTGCAATTTGAGTTTTGTTATACTTGTTCAACACAGATTGTGTCGACTAAGTCCTGCGAGAGAAAATATGTGAAGCTTTTACCCAAACGATGAGCCTTGAGTTTTGGATAGTCTTGAGGGAGTAGACGGGCTCGTATATCAGCCCCATATAGGAGTAGTGATAGGGGACTCTACCCTGAGCCTAGGTTTGAGTATGTTGGAAGTTTGGGTTCTACTATAGTTCCTCAAAGTTATTCATCCTTAGTCTTTTAGGGATTGTTGGTTCGTCTATTGACCCATTTGGAGGGTACTTCTTTGAGTTCACTTTGTATTACCCCAACTTTGAGTATTGTACCTACACCTATGGCAGGGTCTAGTTTTGGTGTTCCTTTAGTCACGAGTGTGGGTCCTCTAGTTGAACCTACTTCTATTTTGGATATATTTCAGACCCTGAGCACTATTTCTGCTTCCGCACCAACATTTGAGTATGGTGTTGTAAGATCAGGAGTTCAACCTTTATCTATGTTGCCTCCTAAAGTGAGGTCTCCTCTGGTAGGGCTTTACTATGCCTCCTTCTCTTCAATGGGCAATGACACAAATTATAGATTTTAAGGAATCTTTTCAGATTATAGAGAGTCAGGAAAGGAGGCATGGACCTACCCCTCAAGCATCTCAGAGTAGAACCAAAAGGGTGTGCCACTAGGACAAGTTTAGAGGTTACTTTTTGTGTAATAAGTTTGTCCATGTGGCCAAGGACTATCCCTGTCGTGTGATTCGAGCTACTCCTAGTTCATGTGTGAGAGGTAGGGGTTTTACTAGGGAATGAATGGCAGATGTAGTGGAGCCCGTGGTGGTGGTCACAAGGTGATTCAACCGGTTGGTGGTCGTGGACAATGTTATGTTAGACCAGCTAAGCCTGAGGTAGAGGCTTCAGATATTGTGATCACAGGTATCGTCCCCTTTTGCTTCTGATCTACATTTGTGTTATTTTATCCTGGATCAACTTTCTCTTATATGTATGCATATTTTTCTTTGGGTTTTATTCAGTTAGTAAGCCTTTTGCCATGCTTATTTGTGTATCTACCCATGTAGGCAATTCCTTAGTGGTGGATCGGGTGTACCAATATTGTGCTGTGACTTTTGTGGAGTATGGAACTAAGGTAGATTTTCTTATATTAATTAGATATGATTAACTTAGAAGTCATTTTGGGTATGGATTAGTTGGCTCCTTATCATGGTGTCCTAGATTGTTATGCTAAGACCATAACCTTAGCTTTACCGGGTATACCAAAGATATCTTTGAAGGGTGTGCTCCATCCAGGTTCTAAGAGAATTATGTCTTATGTTCAGGCTCGTAGATTGTTTGAGAGGGGATGTTTATCTTATTTGGCTTATATTTGTGATACTAGTGTTATTTCACCTACTTTCTTGGATTTTGTTCGTGTTATTTGAGAGCTTGTAGATGTCTACGGATATGCATGGTATACCTCCTAATTGTGATATTTATTTTGACATCGATGTTGAGCTGATAACCAAGCTAATTTTTATTTCTTCTTATAGGATGGCCCCAGCCAAGTTGAATGAATTGAAGGAGCAATTGCAGAAGTTATTGGATAAGGGATTTATCTAACCTAGTGTATCAATGTGGGGTGCAGCTATCTCATTTATGAAGAAGAAGGATGGGTCTATGCATATGTGTATTGATTATCTACAATTTAACATTGTGATGGTTAAGAATATGTATCCTCATCCTAGTGTTTATGATTTATTTAATCAGCTCAGGGTGCTCTATTGTGTTCATAAATTAATTTGAGGTTCGGGTATCACCAGTGGAGTATTAGAGCTTCAGATATTCTGAATATGGCTTTTAACTTGTTTTGAGTTGGGTTTTCATCTGTAGATTCCTAAAAGTATGGGGAACACATTTTTGAAATAAAGTTATGATCTTGCCCTTCTATTTTGAAAACAAATTTTGGGAGTCCATTTTGACACCAAACCAAAATTAGGTGATATGGGTATTGTTGGCCTTGTTTTCTCACGTAGATTTTATATTTCTTGGTTTTAGCTTAATTTAGTATCATTCGTGAGAAGTAAGGTCTTGGGTTGAACTATTATGGATTAGTTTTTGATATTGAGGTACGTTAAGGCTTAACTTCTTTCATACTGGGCTGGGTAGTTAATTTATATACAAAATGCATTATAAAGGGATAGAAACTAATCATGAAATAGGCTATATTAATGTGCTATACCCGTATTAGGGCCTATATATGATTCGATTGTTGTCTTTAAGATATTATGTGATATGTATGACCATGTGGGGTCCTATGTGATGATGATAGCCTAAAATACATGTGAATAATTATATTGTTTTGTTGAAATTCCTATTGTGGTATCATTGGTATGTGTATTATTCATGCTTTATTAGCATATGAATCATGTGATAATTTATGAATTATTGGAAATAATGAGTGGATAATTTGCTCAGGTAATTGGTGTATTTGTTGGCTGTGGAAATATGCATTGCAGTTTGTTATGAATAGTGCATCATCAGCCTCATCATATCACATGCATAATTTCACATATTTGTTGTATGCTTTATACTTAGTTGTCATTGTTTAATGTGTATTTGATTTGTGTCTTATGGTATGTATGTGCTCTGGAAATAATGGAATTATTGGAAATACTGGAAATATAGGAAATGTTGGGAATATTGGATATTATAGACCTTCTCTGAGGGAGGTGCCGAATAGGTGTCATAGATATTGCTATTAGAAATTAGATCTTACAAACCTTCTCCAAAGGTTATGCTGGAGAAGTGTCATGGATATAGGTTGTATACTGGATGACAAACCTGTCATGGGTCCTACATTGAGAGGCTTGCCTCTATAGGTGTATACAAGGTAGTATATGGGTGAACGAACCCTCATCCTATGTTAGGATGCTTGCCTTCTTAGGTGTATAGGGAGGTTGTACGTCAACCTAGTGCATCATTATCAACATCTTATGCATTGCATTTACCTTATTGTGTTTATGTTGTGTTTGAATTGCCATATTGACTTATCATACCTTATTTGTGCTATCTTCCATAAGTTTTTCCGGACAATCTTTTATGTACATGTTCTATTTTGTCCCTACTTTTATGGGATATAATGTATACTTGTGTTCTACCTGGTTATGTTGTTGTAATATATGAGATATGTATATTAGAACTGTTAGTTCAAGTGGTGTGGGCTACTATTGTGGGATATTTTTTGCTTGTAGATGATGTGCCCTTAGTGTGTATTTTTATATTTATTATATTACACTTTTATCGGTCGACCTATGATATCAACTGAATAAAAGTTGACAATACTCACTCCTACTGTACCCTTCTTGAATAGATTAAGGTTCAGGTGTGCCCCACGTTGCTGCTTCATTTTGGCGGTTATTGGAGTTTTCAAGGTAGTGTATGATTTTCAAGTTCCCGAATGTCTTCTACTATCTTCTCTATCAAATATACTATATTTTCTAGTTTTCAGACGCAGAGTTGTATCTATTAGATCTCTTATGTATTTCATTTGGATTCTAGTTGTATCTATTGGATTTCTTATGAATTTCATTTGGATTTGAGTTGTACTATATACGTTCTTATACTGTTGACATCAAGTTTTGGGAGTCATGGTTGCATTGTTGATTATATTAATGTTATACTTATATGGTTTGATTTCATTCTAGAAGACTTACATTAGGGGTATTTGTGTCTTTTCCCTTTTTATGTATCAGTTTGGGTTATAGGCTTACTCATCAAGGTTCGCCGCAATGAGTGCCATTATGGCCGTTGATTTTAGGTTGTGACACTTTAGATATTTAAAACCAAGCAATTTGCTGGTACTTAGGTCTTTTTGTTAGATGTGATGTGCTTCTGTGTTGTATTTGTAGGAAAACAGAGATTGGAGCAGAGAAAGAGCAAAAAGTGAGGAAGAGTAGAAGGAAGGACTATGAGCCGTACTAATGGCTTGTAGATAGCACATACTAGCCTATAGGTAGGATTCATAGGTTACAGTCCCAAGATTCTAAAAGCTGAAAGTTTTTTCTAATTTCTATGAAGTTTACCTACGAGGTGTAGGTAGTACCTATAACCACGTAGGTATCCTTCATAGGTAGGGTTCTTATGACCTGAAGACTCATCAGATTCGTATAAACGTACCTACAGCCATAAGTGGGGTAGTAGGTTGGTACCAACTCTAATTTCCTACTCTGCTTAGGATAGGTTTTTTGGTGTATCTATAAATACCCATTGGATGTTTCATTATTAGTTCACATAATTTATACACTTATTACATTGTTTTAAGTTCTAAGGTATACTTTTGATCTTGCAATGCTTGTTTTGGGTTTTTAGGGTTTGATATTAATTTGAGATGTTGATTTTCATTCTTAATTATTTTAGAGATAATTCATATGCTTTCAGTTATGAATTCTACGTGTGTTCTTTGATACATCCAAATTACACCTCTCTTACGAGAGAGTAAGCGGTCGCCGTCAAATATAGAACCCAACCAAGTTGGGTGTCGAATCCCACAGGGAATACTGTGTTACTAAGTATTGTAGTTGTTACTAGACTATTGGTCAGAGGTTCCTGAATGGTGGGTTTTGGTTTAAATTTGAAATGATAGTTATAATATAACAATGAAGCAATATGTGTATTAATATTTGATCACTGAGAATGACAAGTTAGGGTTATGTCCACCTTGTAGCTTTTACTTCTCTATTAACTATGAGTAATAAGGATTTATACATGCATGCACTTATAGAGAGATGTATTCTAATTATAAATCCAAGTGTTTCTCAACCATCAAGGATTTATTTACCTTAGTTCTCTCTAATCCAAAGTGTATAACCAATCATACGAACTCTCCAAGTAGTTAATCCTACTAAGGCATTAACGTGTAAAATAGAGGTTGGAAACCCTATTTCCTTGTTACTACTCTCTTTTCCAAACAGTAACTTTTCTATCAAACAAGTTATTGCTATAATGGCACATTCCCTATGTTTGTAACCACGAGAATTCAATCATAACGAAGAGAGTAATGATATAAGTGGATTAACACATCATAAATTCAAAAACCCATAGCAATAGAGAGTATACTACAAGGTTTCCATAAACCTAACAAATAAACGTAGCTACTCATGAATAAAACGGAAATCACAATAGAAATATTCATTATACCAAAACTTAGAACGATCTTGGTGGAGAAGATGAATAGCGAAAATAAGAGAGAAAAATGTTTCTCTGTCTCTCTCTCCTCAAGCTAAGCCACTTTCTCTTGTTTTCAAAATAATACAAAATGTTAATCATCCATAAAAATTCAGCAACAAGTCTTTTAATAGCCTTCTATCTCATAATTTCCTTCTAAGTCCTCAAATTATTATAAATGGCAAATTTGCCGGGGAGAAAGTTCCCATGCATCACATTTGGTCCAGATTGTAGTTTCTAGGTGCCACATTTGGTCCAGGTTGCTACTCTCTCTTGTTTCATATGCCATCCGCATTCCATAGTCCCATAATGTCTTCATCTACCTCATTAATACCTAAAATCATGCTAATCACATCGGTTAGCTCAATTGCATAGAAGTAGAGTAAAAACATAATAAACTAGGCACTTTGTTCTCTAAACATAGATAAAATATGGATAAATTATGGTGCTTAGGCGTATAAATAAACCCAAGATCATTCTTACAATTATGAATAACTAAACACCAGAACTAGGATTATGGAACCCTTATAGACTAACAAAGTAGAGGAAGTACAAAGTCATTCTTGTGGGGTGTTCTTGCATGTATTATGGTTTTGTTTGGATTGATTATTGTCTTAACAGTTGTAAGTGCTACGAACTTGCCTGTATTTGATACTAACTCGAGAGAGAGGCAATGATCGATAAAAAAAGATTACAACAGTAATTTAAAGATACCAACCTTCATCTGTTTAACTTGAGACCGAGAGGAGAAAATCTTGGATCCAGAACAAGGGTTGGTAATATGACATTCTGAAACCTAAAGGAGATGAGTCAAATTCACCCAAACCAAGTTCAAGAGACAACTAGGTGATACATGACTTGTTAGATTCTTCATGCAAGGCACTGAGATAGTGTGTCGAGGGGAATACAATCCTAGTGATCATTTCATACTGATAACAACCCTATTTGCCATCATTTTAACTATTACTACTATTTCTGCAAAACCTCCCATTTACTTTTTGCACTTTCCAGCTACATCAGCAATATCATGATAGATTTTTGTCCTATTCCATGTGTGATCAACCCTAACCTTATAGGGTTCTATATTTTACCAGCGATCGTGTTATACTTTCTAAGAGGTGTAATTTGGGTGACATTAATTTTGGCATCATTGCTGAAGAATACAATTATATATATATTGATTGTGTTTTTTGAGATTGTTGGTTTTTTGTTTTCTATTATTTCTTAAGTATATGTTAGTGTATTCCTTGTCCTTGGAGTAAAGGCAAACCTGTGATTCCACTTGATATAAATCTTGAATGGGTTTTACAATAGCATTGTAAGATGGAGTAGTATGAGCATGAATCCTAACATGAAGTGGTTCACGATAACCCAGCCGCTTTGAATCAGCCATCTCTGCATAGTATTCAAGAAACTATCGAGCAAACCACTGCCCTATTAATAGCCAAAATAATGCAAGGTTAATATTACCTTGACATGCTGTGGAAAGGGCTATCGGACTCACACCTTCACGGTTAGGTATCACAACCCATAATTATTTCCCAATTAAAAAATTCATCACATAACCAAATCACCAATTCAAGGAGTATATTTTCAAGGCATTATGAAGTGGTATCATCATACTAACTACAACTTGCAAGCAATGTCACTAGCCTAAACTTATAGGATTCCTATAAACAACACAAGCTTTCCGGTTAAACCAAACCATGGCCATCAAGGCCATACCATACCATTTAAAATCAACCATACCAATTTAGGTTCTATTTCCATTTATTCAATGTAAAGGTGTCAAGATTAGTCAAACTATGTGATAAAATCATTCTCATTGGCATTTTAACAAACATGTTGTGTGAATATAGTTCCAAAAGTAGACCAAGTATCAATTGACCATTCCCATACAAACAGATGCTCAAATCATAATTATAACATGAAAAACCATAAGTAAAATATGGGAAAACATTATCCAACCATGAACAACAAAAACACCAACTTCTATTTTAAAGACAAAATAAATCTAAATTAATACAATGAAACCATACATTAAAACATGCTCTGAGTTGAACTAACAATAAGGGAGGAGTAACATGCCTTAGACACCAAGGAAGATAGAGAGATTTTCTCTTGAAAGCCCCAAATTGATTTCCTTATGGAAACCCTAGCCTTTTCTTCAGCCAAGATCTTGAGAGAGGTTTTAAGAGATTTTAAGAGTGTTTAATTTAGGATAATAGGTCAATAAGGTTCCAAAAGGTGTTTTATGTCGTGGGATGAAAAGTAGTCAAGAGGGGAAATGTCTAGAATACCCCACCCTTAAAACTGTAAAAATCCCACAGGTGGGTACAAGTTGACCCTCCAACACATCACCACATCAAACAACTTATACCATCCAATCATACCCAGAACAAAAAGTTGGACATCCATACACTGTCCACCATACGACTCTATTACTCTAACATGTGACTAGACCATCGACTAGTATGGTCCAGTCGCACCCAAAATAGAATCCAAAAAGATTGATACTATACAATATACGACTACACCTTACCACTCTTATCTTATCACTATAGCTCTTAGTAAGCCATTTATACTCAGAGCCAAGTTAAAATACTAAATTACTAATTAAATAAAGGATCAACCCATCACCACACCTAATGACCCATACCCACAAACCATAACCATAACAGAAACCCATCCACCATTCTATGGACTCATAATTACTAGGATCCCTTGACTGTACCCACACTATATGACCCATATGGTGAGTAGTTTCTAGGACAGTGAGCTTAAAGATCAGGAATTTTCCAAGGGCCAAAATGTAGGGCTTTTCATATATTGTGTTATGTTTTGTTAAATGTAGCCTTTTTGATATTCCTAGCTACCTTTGTGATTCTCAATTGTAAGGTGGAATATACCGTACCTACCATTTTGGGAAGGCCTTTCCTAGTCACGCTTAGGGAATTGGTTGACATGGAGATAGGATAGATAAAACTCAAGCTCAATGATAAACAAGTTACTTTTAATATATGTCATTCAATAAGGGAACTAAACGATATAAGGGTGGTGTCTATGATAGAAACTATAGATAAAGATGCATTAATTACACCTATTAAGGAGAGACTAGGTGTTGAGACATTAGTAACGGTGATCATGATCTTTGATAGTGATGTTATCTATGAGTATGATGAGATAGTGAGAAATTTTATTGGCGGAGGTTCTTATTCTTATGCACCAACGAAGTTGGTTCTTTATATGAAGAATAGAGCAACCCTAAGTGCTCGACTATTTATTGAGGAGCCATCAATCTTCGAATTAAAGGCCCTCCATTTTTATTTACACTATGCATTCTCGGGGCCAACAATACATTATTGGTTATCATTGTTATAGATTTAACAGGTGCATAAATGAGGCCTTTATTTTAGTATGTAGATGTTTAAATGGGATATTGGTTTGAATATTATGTATAATATTAGGATTCCACCTAAAATTTGCACTCGTAAGATTCAATTAGAACTAAAGCATGTGCCTAGCATTAAATATCAACGTTGTTAGAATCCACATATGCAAGGGTGATGACAAAGTAGATCATTAAGTGGTTGGATGCAGGTGTGATTTACCCTATTGCCAATAACAAGTATGAAGATCAGTGTGTGTCTAAGAATAGTGGGATCAATGTGGTCCCCAATGAGAAAAATAAGTTACTCCTCATGAAGCTAATTATGCAATGGAGAATTAACATGGATTATTGGAAGATTAAAACTTAGACACCAACGGATCACTTTTATATGCCATTCATAGACCATATATTATACAATCTTGCAGGTACAGGATGGTATTATTTACTTGATGGTTATTTGGTGTATAATCAGATTTCTATTTCCCTCGAGGACCAAGAAAAAACTTCTTCCATATGTCCATATTGTACATTAACATTCAAGAGAATGACTTTCGATGCTTGTAATATTTCTGCTACCTTTCAACAAAGGTCTTTACGGATATTTTTTCATTATGGGTGACTCGTTTGGTGATTGTTTGGCTTACTTAGCTAATGGACTTTCGAGATGTGAGTACTTTAATTTTATTTTAAATGGGGAGAAGTGTCACTTTATGGTTAAAGAGAGGATAGTTTATGGGCACAATATTTCAAAGAGGAGGATAGAGGTTTATAGGGATAAAATAAAGGTGATTGAAAAATTTCCCCCACTAATTTTTCAAAAGGTATTCAATGTTTTTCGGTCATGCATGCTTTTATATATGATTCATCAAGAACTTTTCTAAGATTTCAAATCCATTGAGAAATTTATTAAATAAATAAGAGAAGTTTGTGTTTGATGATGCTTGTCTTAAGGATTTTGAGTGCCTAAAAGAGATGCTGGTTTCACATCTTATCATTATGTCTTCGGATTGGACCCTTCCATTTAAGGTTATGTGGGATGACAAGGGTATAGTCCTAGGAGATGTCTTATTCCAAAGAGGCGATAAAACCCTTTATCCCATTTTTATATTAGAAAAGCATTTAACTCTGTATAGAAAAATTACACAATTACTAAGCAGGAGTTGCTTGCGGTGGTATTTTTTTTTAAGAGTTCTAGTCCTATTTGATTGGTACAAAAGTTATTGTACACGTTGATCATGAAGCCGTTATGTACCTTATAGCGATGAATGATTCAGAGTCAAGATGGATTCAATGGATACTATTATTGCAAAAGTTTGACTTTGAGGTGAATGACTGGAAGGGTAAAGAAAATTAGGGTGTAGACCATCTATGCTTCCTAGAAGTAGAGGTGATGCTTAGATTATAGTATGATCTTGAGATTTATGATACTTTTACAGATGATCTTGTCTTACCAGTATCACAAGACTTAATCCCCTTGTATGTTGATTTTGCCAATTATTTGGCAACTGACCTCATCCCAGAAGATATTCTATTTCAATAACAAAAAAAATTTATACATAAGGTATGGAAGTTTTTTTAGGATGATCCTTACTTATTTTGGGTTTTGTGGATGGTGTGATTTGGAGGTGTATTCTCTAATTTGAGATGATGAGCATTTTGGAGGCTTATCATTCATTTCCAAGAAAATGGGAGTTGTTTTGGGATGAGCCTTACTTATTTTGGGTTTGTGTGAATGTTGTGATTCAGGGGTGTATTTTCGAATTTGAGATAATGAGAATTCTGGAAGCTTTTCATTCGTCTCCAATTGGGGGTCACCGTGGTGGTACTCCTACTACACCTATGATTTTGTAGTGTGGTTACTATTGTCCTATGATTTTTAAAGATGCACATAATTATGCTTGAGTCTTTGACTAATGCTATTGGTAGGGTAATATCTCATTAAAGCATGAGCTTCCCATGACACCTATTCTAGAGCTTGAGCTATTTGATGTATGGGGTATTGATTTCATGGGTCCAATTTATGAGTTTGCATGGCATATAGTACATTTGGTAGCAGTCAATTATGTTTCAAAGTGGGTGGAAGTAGTTGTGCTTCCCAATAATGAGGGTCAAATAATCACAACCTCTGTGTAGAAAAACATTTTCTCTCAATTTGGTACTCTACAAGCTATCATTATTTATGATGGCTCCCATTTCTTCAATCATCTTTTTAAGGTCATACTTGAGAAATATGGTGTGAAACATAAGTTGACAACACCTTACCATCCACAAACAAGTGGTCAGGTTGAGGTCTCCAATCGTGAGATCAAGTCTATTTAGGTGAAGACTCTGAATGCCAACAGGACTGACTGGTCGACAAAGTTAGATAATGCACTGTGTTCCTAACGGACATATTACAAAACTCCCATAGGTGACTCACCTTATCAAATTTTGTAAGGTAAGGCACAACACTTTACAATCAAACTTGAACATAAGGCACTATGATCATTGAAGAAGCTATGTTTTGAGAGACTGATGCCGCACACTTGAGCCTAAAAATGGTGAAAATTAAATTATTGCATGATTTTATATTTAGGAAGCCTATGATCACACTAAAAGTAGAAGTAAAAGTTTATTAAGTTGAGTAATGTGTGAAATACCTATGGAACTTGACCTATTTCATGTTGTAGTGATTGAATTTGGTCTAAAATTTAAAATTTATTTATGTTAGATAGAAAGTTTTGGAAAAATTTGTCATTCCCTCAGTTGGAACGCAAAAACCTACCTACAAGCATATAAGTTGTACCTAAGAGATTGTAGATGGCCACATAGGTTTCAGACTTGAATCCCTAAAGGTTCAAGGATTTATTTGCTACCTACGACCATATAGGTACTACCTACAGACCGTAGGTGCTATCGACGACCCATATGTAGGGGTCGTATATAGGCTTTGAGCCAAAATGTCAATTTTATTCACAATTCTTTTTCTAGTATTGTGTTTCAATCACTAACACCTCTATTTACAGGTACTACGAAACCCAATCTACACCCAAGAAGGGAGTACAACATAGGTTGAGAGATAAGTCTCCTTAGCAGAGAGGATTCATCGAGCAGCACCCTGTAAGTGTGGAAAGTTCCTTCTTGGCTCCTCTATAGAATAACTAGTTCTTATAGGCAAGAAGTGAGTAGACTTAGTCATCCTAAACATAATGACCCAAATCAAATCAAACTGACAATGAGCCCGTGGAAGAACGGTAAAAAAATTGATGTTAATGACTGCCCATATCCATATAGGCGGCTTAATCTATTAAGTTAATCCACCAGGGCTCAAATGCTCAACCTTCATTTGTTGACAAACCATACACTTTACCACAAAATTTTCCACATCTATCTTTATGTTTTTCCACCAATAAATCTCCTTAAAATCATGGTATATCTTTGTCAAACTAGGATAAACTATATACCTTGACTTGTGAGCCTCGATCAAAATCCTTTCCCGTAACCCATCGACATCGAGAACACACAATCTACCTTTATACCTGTGGATACCATCAAAACAAATCTCAAAAGACAATAATTTCTATTGACCAATGTCATCCTTGTTCGGCACCAAAATGGGATCCAAAACTTGCTTCTCTTTTACCTCAGCACCGAGAGATGACTTCACCACCTCTTGCATAATTACACCTCCATCCTCAGAGTCCAAAAGATGAACTCGAACATTAGCCAAATGGAAAATGTACTTCACCAAACCTTACTTCTCTTCATCAACATGATATAAGCTCCCCACAGATAACCTACTAAGAGCATCAACAACTATAGTAGCTTCACCTTTATGATAATAAAGACTCATATATAGTCTTTAAGCAACTCAAGCATCTCATTTACCTGAGATTCAACTTTTTTTGGGTGAACCCATACTGTAGGCTCTTGTGAGCAGAATATTGATCAACATGAACTCCATACAAGTAATGGTGTCAAATATTGAAAGAAAAAACCATAGCCAAGAACTCCAAATCATAAGTCGGATAGTTCTTCTTATGCACCTTAATTTTCTAGAGGCATACCCCACCACCCTGCCATGTTGCATCAAAACACAACCAAGTCCCTCACGGGATACATCATTATATAAAACAAAACTATAGTACCCTTGGGTAGGGTCAACAACGGAGCAGATATCTTTCAACTTCCTAAAGCTGCCCTAATAATCATTGGACCATAGGAATTTCACCTTCTTTTCAGTCAACCTAGTCAATAAGGCTGTAATCAAAGAGAATTTCTCCACGAACCTTCTATAATAACCATCTAAACCAAGAAGCTCTGAATATCATTTGGATTCGTGGGTCTAGGATACTTCTTAACCACTGCAACTTTCTATGGATCCACCATGATTCCTTCACTAGAAACAACATAACCCAAAAAAGTCACATCATTCAACCAAAACTTACACTTGGCAAATAGAGCATACAATTGTTGATCCTTAAGAATCTATAACATTATACGGAGGTGATTGGTGCGATCCTCCTCATTCTTTGAATATAATAGAATATCATCAATGAACACAATGATGAACAAGCCAAGAAACTTATAAAATACCCGATTCATAAGATCTATAAATGCTGCCACGGTTTTAGACAACTCAAAATATGTGATCAAAAATTCATAATGGCTATATCGGGTGTGGAAAATAGTCTTATAGATATCCACCTCCCTAATCTTTAACTAATGATAACCCGATCGAATATCAATCTTAGAAAAGTACTTTGCACCCTAAAGTTAGCCGAAGATATCATTAATCCTAGGAAGAGGATACTTATTCTTTATGGTCACCTTATTTAATTGGCGATAGTCTATGAATATATGAAGGGACCTATCCTTCTTAAGCATAAAAGAATAGGAGCACCATACGAAAAAACACTGGGGATAAGAAAACCTTTGTCAAGAAGATCTTTCAACTGCTTCTTAAATTCATTCAACTCAGTCAGAGCCATTATATACGGAGGAGAAGAGACTGGACAGGCATCTATAAGAAGTTCAATCCCAAAATCAATTTCCCTATAAGGAAGAATATCAGGAAGATTGGCAGAAACCATTTTGGGAAACTCAATAACCATAGGGATGGACTATAAAGAAGGACCTTCAAAACTAAAATCCTTAACCCAAACTAGATGATATTGACACATCTAGGAAATAAATTTTTAGGATCTAAGATAAGAAATGAACTTTCCCATAGGACTAGAGAACTCCCTTCCCATTACATAACTAGATCTTTAGGAAATCTAAAAAGGACCTTATGGGTCTGACAATCTAGAGATGCATAGCATGAATGGAGACAATCCATCCTTAAGATTACATCAAAATTAACCATATCAACCTCTATCAGTTCTACCAAGGTCTCCCTACCATAGATAGATACCACAATAGCCCCTATAAATTTTTCTTGTAATCACAGAATCACCTACTGGGGTAGACACAGAAAAGGTGTCTAAAATACACTCAGGATAAAATGAAAATGAATAGCAACATATGGGTTTCATAAGAAAGTGTAAGCCCTAGATCAAGCAAGCAATACCCATCAATCGAAAAGGGTTGTAATATATTAGTAACAACATCAGGAGATGCCACAGATTTCTAGCTGGTTTCCAGAGCATAGAGACAATTTTGACCAGTGCTGGAGCCAGAAGCTACATCCTTTGGTGCAGGAGCTGAAGAAATAACAATATGGACCTTATTCGTTTTTGAAGCAACCCTTGAAGGACAATCTTGCTGAAGGTGACCAATCTGACCTTACTTTAAGCACTTATTTCTTCCCTTATCACATATTCCCTGATGGATCTACCCATAAAATGACTAGGGGGATAAGATGGGGCCGATTGAGCTATATTAGGCTAAAATTAGGCACCCTGCACCCTAAATCCACTTTTAGTCTAAAAGCAACGATCATAATGCAATATAGGATACAGAACACTAGCCATAGAATACAAATTGAAATTTCCCCAGGTCTATTTAGACCACTACCTGTCATCCCTACCACTATACTAATGACCTCCTCCCTATTCAGAATACCTGGATCTTCTAGTCTACCTTTCCCCTATAGAGTATATGGGGGTTGACTGAATGAGTAAAAACATATCTCATAGTCATCATTTATAAAATAATGCATGCTAAATATAAGTGACTCACATAAGCTGGAATATCTAAAACACTGAAATAAGTAGCAATAAAAAGCAAACAATGCTTTACAAATCTCGTGAGCCACAACATTTAGTTCTAAAATATGTATTCTCTTTTTGTTCTCATAATCTTTTAAACTAAATGAAATCTAAAATTTCTTGTTGCATAAGAAATACTTTATCTGAATTCATATAGGCTAAGTGAAAAAGGAGCTCACCTTTATATCTGAAAACTAAAGCTGTAATTTGTAATTCAATATCTGAAAAAGTTTTGTGAGCCTTTACACTTATTTCCTAAAATCATTAGGGAAAATACTTACCTTAAGAAATATACTCAAAATATGTTATTTACTTTTACTAACAAGGAGGTTCTCTTAACAGACATAAACCATGCCAGCTATATGGAGTCCAACGTCTCGTCCTCTTAAGGAACAAACCTCACGTTACAGAGAGGTGTCATAATTATGCTAGGGAGTATAACCTTAACTCCGTGATCACTATATCGGCCTCGGGATCATAAATCTCAATCCTGCGGTGGCATATAGTTCTAGGGCTTGAAACTGTAGTAACTTACCCGACTCAATGCTAAATACTACTTCCTTTCATTAGATACGCTCATCCCATGGAAATTCACATTAAAACTCGCATAAAGTTTTTTTAGGAAACTAGTTATGCATTTAACATTATATGAATAACTGTAAAGTGGATTCCTTAACTTATCTGATGATCAAAAGATCAAATCTTGCTTATCAAAGCATACTAAAAATATAAGCTTCTTGAAATATCAAAACTCAATCTTAGGGCATAAAGTTCATGCTTCGAACTCATGTCAAAACACCATAATAATCATGCTTGTCAATGAACTCAATAATAATTTAACTCAAAATCTGATAATTTCTACAATACGTATGAAAATATGAGAATAAACATGAAATTTATATTAAAAAGCTCTCAAAACTCATAATCTTGTAAATAGTAATAATATGTATGAATCCCAATTTAGAATTCATACATAAACATTCAAATTCATAGCAAAACATCATGCTCAACATGCTTCATGAAAATAATTCAATACAATCAAAATAATAAGATCAAGAATCTCAATATCATGCTTAAACTTAATTAGGAAAAATCTGAAAAATCACAGTACATGCATAAATATATTGAAATAGTCATGTAATTCAACATTCAATAACTTGAAATATCACAATCTTTAAACAATACAAATTGGGTATAAACCCTAACTTCAATTCCATGGAAAATCACATTAAATTCAGTAATTTGTAATCTAAAATTAGTTTTTGGCACAAGGACGAAAGAATTGTCCTTGTTGAAACCCCACATACCTTATTTGTCTTGATTCAATGAAAAAAGTTGACTTTTTAAGCCTTGAGAATGTTCTTAGAGGGTTTTCTTGAAGGTTCTTGAATGGTGATGTTTTGATTCTTGAGTTTCTTGAAGAAGGGTTTGAACCTTGTTCTTTAGGGTTGATCTTGAAAGAAATCCTAATTTTGATGCTATGGATGAATATGAAGTTATGAGCTTTGATTTGATTTAATTAGGTGTTAAAAAGGGTGGAAAATACCCAAAAATCCTTTTAAAAATGGCTTAAAATTGCTAAATGGAGGTCCCCGATGGTTTGGGCGATGAACCGTCGCCCTAGGGACGGACCGTCGCTTCAACCCATCGCTTTTTGGCCAGAAAACAGGCTTACTGCCTTAGTTTTGAAGGGTTGGGTGATGGTACATCGCGGGCGAGATGGTTCGTCGGCTTTCCTGTTGCACTTTGGCAGTCCAGATTGCTCACTGGAATATGGCCATAACTTTTTACCCCGATACCAGATTTTGGAGAAATTTGTATTGTTGAAAATCTAATTCAATTATCTATCTGTTGGTTAGTCATGAGCTCAAAAATTCATCGTATAACAAAAGATATGCTCGTTTGAAAGTGACTATACCAAAATCTTTCTCAAGAACTCAATCGGTAAGGGATGTTTTGATTTGCCTAATAGCTAAGACATATTTGGGGGCCTTAATACACATCAAAATTGATCATAAAACTAACAAATCACTAAAATTTATTTCTCATGAGCTTGAAGCATGGCTCTACTATCAGTTGGGATTCTCAGTGTATTACAATATCTCCCCCTTGGGAACATTCATCCTCGAATGAGGTTTGCTAGCTGAGAAAATTGAGGATTCATTGCTGAAATAAATTACAAAACTAATTCTACAACGTTCTAATCGTTTGAGTACTTCTGGGAATGCATGAACTTATAATAAGAATAGTTATATAGCTGAATCTTTGATTAGAAAAGAACTGAATTAAGGAAGACTATCAACTTCGGCAAGATCTAAGTTCACGGGGAAGAGATGAGAGGTTTATGACATTAAAACTCGAGGTATTACAACACCCCCTCCTTGGGATCATTCTTCCCCAAATGATACTAATTTGTTTGAAATACTAGAAAAGACTAAGATGATATACAAGATACTTACGGACTAGACCATGACTTAATCTCTGAATCTGAAACTGATGCATGATGCATGTACTGAACTGAATTTCGCAATCTACTTGGATGGGAACAAACTATCTCTTGAAATGGTCATACTCACAAAATTTTAGATAGTGAGACTAGACTAAATCAAAAGATGTAAACTGAATTTCTGGCTACACAGACTGAATTATGCTGAATGCTCTCCCCCAAATAAGGTATTTCTTCAACACCTTTCTAAGAAATTTCTAAGGCCATTAGGGAGTAAGGGACTCTGTGCATGATCTGAACAAGACTTTAGAATAAGAAATTACAACATTGCTCCATATATAGCATGGAACATACACTTGTACATTATAGGCTAGGATAGAATTTCTAGGCCTTAGGCAATGCAACTTCTTACATTCAAACTTAGCCACTCTTCTCGAATACTCCCTCACTATACCATTCCCGTCAAATACTATACTCTCTTGATTCAACGTATAATTCTGACATGGGCATTGATAAACCAATCTACTACATTCTACACTAAACTAAGTCCTTTCACCATGGTCAAGCCTAACTCAAAATTTTGGGGTACTACATATAACACCATAACTGACTGGACTACCGACATGATATGCAACGCGTTGCAACGCCCCTACCGATGCGACATATGAAACATCGCAGCCATATCGCGTTACCTCACTGTTTTTATCATCAAACCTCACCTGAAAAATTTGAAACTTACATGAAATATGCTATTGACAACCTATTCATGATTTCACTTAGGGATTTACATTCTAAGGTCGGGAAGATTGGAAACTAATACCCACCACATTCATCCACTCATACACCAACATAGAATTCAAGCCTATTGTTATAACCATATATGAACGTCTAAATAAACACCCATAATAGCACACTCTTCATATTCTCTAACCCCAATCACAACAACTCCCACGCACTACCCCAAGAACATACACAGACCAATTTTAACTAACCACAACATGTATCAACAACTTGGCCTCAATATTACTTCACCCTTTTGGCCTTATCTAAAATAAGCATACAACTATATTTTATCAAAAAAGAAACACTTACTCTCTCCCATCAACACAATTACTCATCACCACTATTATTACATAAGGAGGAGTCACTGAAAGGTTAGAACATGAGACCTTGAAACATGGAAGGATACTATACGTAACTTGACACTTAACTGAGGCTTGAGAAATAGAGGATCAATATCATGGATTCATCAAAGAGATCTGAATTGAGGACATACATGATATAAATTGGATTGCATTAGGATCATGAGTTTCTTAAAACTGACCATACTTTGAAACATGAGTTCATACTTATAATGAGTTGCTCAATATAAGACTGGAGTTTATAGATTCATGAAAGATAACTCGAATCATAGAGTGAAGTTGTTACTTGCTTGCTAGGATCTGAAAATAGACTTGAGTATGCATGATATGTATAAGCATTGGCATGCGACATGGATATATCACGCAAGATATGGATTTGGTGATATGATGACTGAAATCTAAGGAATACGCTAAATTAAGAAGGGGTCACTATCTCATCATAACTCTTATTGACATGTATCACAATCTAATTCTCAAAACTTGATTTGGTTCTTTACTCTACTATCTCCCCCTAAGGTCAGAGCTGATATTCTAAGCTTATGGTCTACTGTATATCCTCGAGACTAAGCCATAATTTCATCATTCTAGCGTCTACATATAAATGCTAAACTCAAAAGAATAAACTATATTTCAAACTTACTGACTTCATTCTTGAACAACCCTTTCATATACCATCCTTAACTTTATAGCTTTAATAATCATCATAAAAAACTTAAACCTTCATTTGCAAACATACCTATATGTCTAAACACATAATCATAGCCTACCAAGATCACACTTCTATACTTATAATTCTAAGCCATGAGAATCAAGATTATATCAAAAGGCACAACATTATCAGTCATACTCACTTAAAATAGATATTAAGAACACCATATACTATATCACTAGCCTCCTTCCACTTAGAAACTTAAGGGTACTACTAACCAAACACAAAACTTAGTAAACTTCAAGAATAATGCTGCCCTATATCACCTTAGGCACACCTCTACATCATACTTAATTTTGAATAAATGCACTTACACTCTTGCATACACTATTCAAGATTATTAGATCACCTCCATATAACTAGCATCAACACTTGAACAATCATTATTCTGACTTTTAAGATATTACACTATTCAAACTTAATGTCAAATGCTAAACATAATTTATAACCCAACCTCATGCACCATTCTCACTCGAAAGCTATAAATTAAGACATCAAGAAATACTAGTCCACTAAAGCCTTAAATAATAATAATCGATCATAATCGTATGACCTATCTTATTTACAATCTAATATCACTCCCTCCTTCTACCCATCACTACTATTTATCCATAAATACACCTAAACTTCTTTCATAGTTCTATAAGTTTTAACTAAACTCCTTTGTGCAACCTCAAGGAAAGCCTAAATTAACAATGCTAAACCACCGAGTACTTCATGTATAATCTATACTTTTCTAACACAACAAATATCATCAATAACTCTTTTCATACTTCAAGCAAACAACAATCGTCCTTAACTAATAACTCCTTCTTTACCTGTCACTAAACTAACAAACAAAGACATATCACTTCATTACCAATCCAATCATATGTAAAAAAATAAAATTCAGCTATATACATATTCAATAAATCGCTCTTGCCACCCTTCTTGTCACTACACTTCTAAACCGATGCTTCCAACTATAAGAAGATTCAATCTACTTGTGAATCATAACACTCTAGGTTTTAATATCTCATAAATACAAACTTTATGTAGCAATCTATAGTAACACTATCTCCTGTAATGAGTATTATCTGTATTGAAAGGCTAATGAGGAATATGGATACATATCTTATTCTGTCTTAACCAAATGACTCATAAGAAAGAGGACATAAAATCTCAACTTTAGGGACTTATGACACACTAGAGAGCTCCTCTCAAGCCCTTTGTGTGACTTCTGAGATTTATTCTAGTGAATTTAGGAGCATTATCTCGGGAGGAAATGGATCTTGCTAATTATGTTATCTCAATAATAATACATATAATGAGGAAATT
Source organism: Capsicum annuum (assembly GCF_002878395.1). Taxonomy (NCBI): domain Eukaryota; kingdom Viridiplantae; phylum Streptophyta; class Magnoliopsida; order Solanales; family Solanaceae; genus Capsicum; species Capsicum annuum. The sequence continues at coordinate 172,353,062 of NC_061121.1, read as the reverse complement.
TTGGGGTAACACACGAATAGAAAAGAGATTCTGAGAGAACAACTTTACTGCACAATCTAGAAGAGAAAAGGAAGGAAGATTTTCTTAAATGCCCTTTAGCCTCTTAAAGAAAAGTAGAAACATCTCCATACCATTCTGGAAGACTCTACTTGACATGGCTTCACAGACACCCTAGGAAACTTTAACTTTGTGCTCTGATACCAAGTTGTAACACCCTAAAAATGGGTCTTGAGATGTGACACGGTGCTTAGGATCATAAGTGATCCTGAGCTAACCCTTCTACTGGCATAACTCATAAGCAACTAAATAAAAGAGCTAAATCTGTACAAAATCAGTGAAAGATAACTCTTTTCTGAAATCTATTTAACACAAAATTGAATTCGTATGATTACAAGTCTGCTTTTACAAAGAAAATTGAAAATGAATACATTAACTCTACTGTTTGTCTATTAAGCCTCTACTAATACTAACTATAGACAGTTGGGAAGCTACTTCAATTATCACTAATCAGTATGTCTGAATGAGAAAGTAAGTAATATAAATAAGTATAACTGAAGTCCCTAAAGTAGAATGACTCATTGTCTCACAGGCTGGAATCCTTAACTGTCTGAGTCAGAATATGCATAATGAAAATTGTACCTACATTATCAGACAATGTATCACATAAACATATATATGAATCAGTACTTTGAGGATGTACTGAGTATATGAGGGTGAATTCTTAAGTAAAAACAAATCTCATAGTCATCATTTATAGAACAATGCATGCTAAATGTAAGTGAATCACATAAGCTGGAATATCTAAAATACTGAAATAAGTAGCAATAAGAAGCAAACATGCTTTAAAAATCACATAAGCCACAACATTTAGTTCTAAATTCTATATTCTTTTCTGGTTCTCATAATCTTGTAAACTAAATAAAATCTAAAATTTCTTTATGCATAAGAAATACTTTATCTCAATTCATATAGGCTAAGTGAAAAAAGAGCTCACCTTTGTGTCTGAAAGCTAAGTTGTAACTCTGTAATAGAAAATCTCAAGTAATTCAATATAGGAATAAGTTTTGTTAGACTTTACACGTAATTCCTAAAATCATTAGGGAAAATACTTACCTTAAGAAATATACTCAAAAGTTGTTATTTACTTTTACTAGTAGGGAGCTTCTCTTAACCGACATAAACCATGCGAGCTACATGGAGTCCAATGTCTTGTCCTCCTAAGGAAAAATCCACACATTGGGGAGAGGTGTTATACTATTTCCAGGGAGTATAACCTCAACTCAGTGATTACAATCTCAGCCTAGGGCCCATAAATCTCAATCCTACGGTGGCACGGAGTTTTGGGGTATGAAACCATAGTAACTTACCTGACTCATGCTAAATACATCTCCCTTTAGTTAGCTACGCTTATCTATTAGAAATTCACATTAAAAATCGCATAAGGTTTTATTGAGAAATCAACTATGCATTTTAGATTATATGAATAATCCTATAATGTGGATTCCAAAACTCATCTGAGGATTAAAAGATCAAATCTTGCTTATCAAAGCATACTAAAAATATAAGCTTCTTGAAATATCAAAACTCAATCTTGGGGCTTAAAACCCATCCTTGAAACTCATGTCAAAACATCATAAGAATCATGCTTGTCAATGAACTAAATAATAATTTAACTCAAAATCTGAAACTTTCTACAATAGGTATGAAAATATGAGAATAGACATGAAATTTATCTTCAAAATCTCTCAAAACTCATAATCTTGTAAATAGTAGTAATGGGTGTGAATTCAAATTTAGAATTCATGTATAAACATTCAAAATCATAGCAAAACATCATGCTCAACATGCTTCATGAAAATACTTCAATACCATCAAAATAATAAGATCAAGAATCTCAATATCATGCTTAAACTTAATTAGGAAAAATCTGAAAAATCGCATTAAATGCATAAATATATGAAAATAGTCATGTAATTCAACATGCACTCACTTGAAATATCATAATCTTTAAACAGTAAAAATTGGGTATGAACCCTTACTTCTATTCCATGGGAAATCACATAAAATTCAGTAATTTGTAATCTAAAACAAGTTTTGGGCACAAGGACAAAAGAATTGTCCTTGTGGAAATTCCACACACTTTATTTGGCTAGATTCAATGGAACAAGTTGACTTTTGAAGCCTTGAGAATGTTCTTGGAGGCTTTTCTTGAAGGTTATTGAATGGTGATGTTTTGATTCTAGAGTTTTCTTGAAGAAGGGTTTGAACCTTGTTCTTGAGAGTTGATCTTCAAAGAAACCCTAATTTTGATGCTATGGATGAATATGAAGTTATGAGCTTTGATTTGTTTTAATTAGGTGTTAAAAAGGATGGAAAAGACCCAAAAATTCTTTTAAAAATGGCTTCAATCGCTAAACAGAGGTCCCCGACAGTTTGGGCGATGAACCATCGCCCTGGGGATGGACCATCCCCTCAACCCATCGCTTTTTGGATAGAAAATAGGCTTAATACCTTTGTTGGGATAGTTTGGGCGATCGTCCGTCGACCTTCCCGTCGCACTTTGACAGTCCAGATAGCTCACTGTAAAACAACCCTAAATTTTTACCACAATACCGGATTTTGGAGAAATTGTTATCGTTGGAAAGCTAATTCAATTATCTATCTATTGGTTAGTCATGATATCAAAAAGTCATAGTAAAACAAAAGATATGCTTGTTTAAATTTAACTATACCAAAATCCTATTCAAGAATTCAATCGGTAAGGGATGTTTTGATTCCCGTAATAGCTAGGATATATTTGGGGCCTTAATACACAAAGAACTTGATCAAAAAACTAAAAAATTACTAAAATATATTTCACTTGAGCTTGAAGCATGGTTCTACTATCGGTTGGGATTCTCGGGGTATTATATATCCGAAGAGGGCTAAAGGGACCTGATATAACTGCAAAAGAAAATTCAGGAGTTGGACCGCTTTACCGGGTCGGAACTCACTAAGTTGGACGAGCTCCATATGCATTATCAGGAAGAAGGACTGAAGAATTTCAATGAACATCAAATATTTTTAGAGGCATGATCTGAAAGGCAAACAAATGGGAATAAGAGGAGATTCAAGACATTAGACTCTATAACTTGAGATAGAATAACAAGAAGGGAAACATTCCAAAATTCCTCTTAAACTCTCCCTTATAAGTTTGGGACACTACACACATATAAAAAAGACTCTATTTAACATGGCTTTATGGATATCTAATTGAATATGAACCTAGGATCTAATAGAAACTTTGTCACGACTAGAGCCAGGGCCTGGTCGTGACGGACATTCCAAGTCTGCCATGGATCAAAAACCACTCCCTTTACCTAGTCACACAGAATGCAATACACTAATAGTGGCTAAATTGCAAACATATAATAAAATAGATAAAGTCAAGAAGTATAAGATAAATCAACAACCAATACCAGTACCCTATCTACAGTAAGCCATAAAGCCTTTATGATAATGCCGAATGAATCCAATATCGGGACATGCCCATGATGATAGCCAAAATAAGTCCAAAGAAAGCCTTTGATAAAAGAAAAACCAAGAAGTAACGACCTTTCATAAAAATGAGGCTTACCACTTCAAGTTGACTTTTGACAATCCAGAAATCCTATCACTACACAGGAAAACTAAAAGTCCCTACGGTTCCTACATCGTGTGGGGATACAACATTCGGAGATAGTTAGCGGGCTGAGTACTAGCATGTAACTTAGGTTTAAAGGATAAAGTTATAACAATTGAAAAATCTAGTTCCACTCAATGTACGTGTTCAAATACATGTATGCATATATATACTTATATAAAATGTTGGGATAGGGAACAAGACCTAGGATGAACCTTAAAACATTAGATTGGACTTTGTAGCTCAACCTTCATAACAAGGCACCCACGGGTTATATGGGTCTAACTCTTCCCCAGCTGAAAGGGCCCAGTGCGTGTAGCTGCACAAACGAAAGAATAATCTTATTTATATATATACCATGGGGGGCTCAAAACTCTAAGTCATATATCTAGGATGACTTAAGCATCAATTCATTTAACTTTAGGGACTAGAACCACCGAATTATTCAATAAGGGGGACTCAAACCACCTATCATATAGACCACATCTGCCGTCAAATGCATTTTCTAGTATTGGTCCCTCGAGAACTCCACTTTCATGGACCAGCTACATAACCCTCTATTAAGTTTAATTTAAACAGTTTTCACATATTCCCATTCTTGTTACCATAATATACCTTAAGGAAAACACTATTTGTATTGTCATACCAACTACACTTGCAAGGTAACGTCATCATGGCATTACAAATTCATTAACTTGGGAAAATGACCCACTTTGTTCATTAAATCAAACCATTTTGTTTCAACAACCGCTTTATATCAATTAATGAATCCAAAAATAGTTCAACACCAATATACTCATACTCAAAGCCAATTTCACAAGATTTGGGTTGGGGTTATTACCAATTCAATTATCAATATTCAAAAAATTAGGGTAAATCACAATCCCATAGTTTATTCACCATGCTCATCCACCCGATAAGTTTAAGACCTAAATAAAGAATGAACAATCATATGTAAACCATGGGAAGCATTATTTAGAAAACAAACATTCAGAACCCTCAACCCATGTTCAAAACCACATGAATAACACTTTATATAATTTAACAAAACAATATTTGGGGAAGAGTAACATGCTTAATATTACAGAGAATTATAGAGAGAAACCAACCCTTGAGCCGTTAGATGCTAATTGCTTAAAAACCCTAGTGTTTTCTCTTGAAAGAATTTGTAAGAGTTTCAAAAGTTACTTTGATTTTTTTTGGAGTAATAATAATATACTAAAGGGCTTTTAAGTTGTGGGTTATTATTGGGGAAAAGAGGAAATATCGAAAGTGCCTCTAATAAAAAGACTAAAAAACTATCACCCAGTGATTACGGGTAAACTTACAACTCATAGGGTCACTCTATGACTCATGACTTATAGTCATAGGCTCAAAAACATCCATGGGTATGAATAATGGTCTGACTACAATTCATTCCCTACGAATCCTATTCAGACCTTATGACTCGTGAGATTAAATAGAAGACAAGACAGAAACTTTAGCCACCTTTTTTGGTTTGGCTACGAGCACCACTATGCCACTCATAATGAGTCTTGATGACTCATTGGGAGCCAAATGGGACCAACACCAAAACATAGCCAATCATACTAGTCAGACTATAATTTGGGTTCTACAACCTACAATGACTTCTTATGACTTGTAATGAGAGTCATAGTCTAGCCAGTGAGTTTAAAACTCAAGAATTCCAGGGTAAAAAAAATTGAGGTGTTATAATCTTGAAGTTGAGAGTTTAGCTCCTTAAGCTCAGCAGGAGTCATAGGGTAAGGCACCATTCAAATAGGTTGGGTGTTCGGCTAAAGATCAATAAGAAAAATAGTACTATGCTCAAGATGAAGTCAAGGTATATCGTAGGAATAATATCAAGAAACTTACAAACTACAAGAATAGAGTCAAGCGGTGGACTCTCCATACTAACATCAGTAATATATAAGAAAGATAAGACTCATAACCCCTTGAAATAAGTCTTTTTGATCCCATGTAAGAAATAATCCTCTTTGGCTTCCACCTAATAGCTTTCTGCCATATATTTGAGGGTATGTCGGATATGGATAAGATAACAATCTTGGTAAAATAATCCAGGATCTCATGATAGTAGGATAACCAGTCCATGCCTAAAATCCACCATGTCTAAAACAATTAGATCAGTATGAGTATCAACATCTCTAATAGTCATAACACTTGATATGAAAAACTGATCCACTACGAAAAAATCATACAAGGGAGTAAATACACATAATGGCATAAATAATGAATCCTAAGATAACTCTAATAGTGGAGCTAAATAAGAAGACACATAAGAACATGTGGATCCTAAATAATATAAAGCAAAGACTGACTGATGGCTCACAAAAATTATACTTGTAATAATTTTATCCAAAGATTCAGCGTTGGGTCTGGTAGGTACTGCATATAACTAACCATGCTTGCTACCTGGATGGGCTCCTAACCCACCTCCCATCCTACCTACCTAAGAACCTTTACAAGCATGCTGGGCACCGCCCCTATAACCACGCATACTATATCTAGCTAAGGGATAAACTACCCTAATAGGTGGAACACTCTGAGTGAAAGAAAAAATCGCTCCACGATTGGGGCATCCCTCGACAGGTGACCAAAAGCTCAACAACTATAAAATGGCCCAGGCAATGGATTGGAACCAGAAGATTCGACTGACCCAAAATAAATACCACGACTAGAATAGACAAGAGACAAACCCCTCAAAGACTGACCTTGACTTACGATAGTATGATCACTAAAGATAGACTAGCTTCTCTTAGTAACCTAAAGTGCAACATGAATAGGTCTACTAGGCTAACCCTGATTCTAAAATGGTTAACATGGAGGGTACCTACCTTAAGAACCATTGCCTCTTAACTAGGAGCTACTATGACTTCTACTGAACCTACTCTGATATCGTAACCTCTTATCACTGCCCTCTATCATAGCCTCATAATGCATCTCCTCCATAAGCTGAGCATGATAAAAAATCTCAGCAAAAGACCTGCTTGCAGTAAGCAAATGGTATGTAGACATGTAAAGAGGAATTCTTAATCCTCAAACAAAGCAATAATCCCTCTCATACTTCGTAATCAAAATTGAAGTTGCATGCCTAATGAATTTATGAAATGATCTTCATACTCCATAACAGACATGAATCCCTGATCCAACCTTGAGAAATGATCCCTTAAACAATCTCTAAGACTATAAGGGATCTACTTCTCCGAGAAGATACCAGAGAACTGAGTCCATTTAAGGGGAGAAGATCCATTTGGTATGGAATCAATTTTAACTCTCCAACAATATCTAGATGTCAAGTCTAACTAAAAAGTAGTGTAATCCATACAATGAGTCTCTGTTGGGGCCTAAATTACAGAGCCTACCATCACAAGCAATTAGAAACTCATACGTGGGTAACATAAATTCATCATTAAGGTTCTATTGAGTCATAATGCACACGTATTATTCTCTTAGGCATTTAATCAAACACCTAGTATGCATTACTTAGGACTTAGGCATGATATCAAATTAATACAACATGATTCCATATTTCAATTCAATTTCATGAATTTCGACCCCATACTAGCGTTGTTGCATGAACTATACACAAAGATTCCAACTTGGGAATCATACATCAATAACTACATGAACATAATCAATCTACAACATAAACATCACTACCCAAAATTTAAAATTGCATTCTTGGGCTTCATGGATGAAAGGAATCCATGAATGAACACTTGACATACCTTAGTTCTTTATTATATGAACTTTGATGGTGGAATTTCCTTTATTTGAATACCCAATTGAAAACCCTACACTTGTTCTTGAGTAAAATTGAGAGAAACTAGTATATTTTGGATAAAAAATGGCTACATTACGTGCTATAGGGTTTATATAAGGGTGGGAAATTGACCCTTTTTCACTTAAAAACTCAGACATTTAATGTATAAAATTGGGCATCAATGCGATACCCGATGCATTGCGCCATAATCGCACCAAGCCTTAGTATTTTCACTGCCAGTCCCTATAATAATGTTAACCAACGCGATGGGCGATGCAGCGTGCCAAGATCGCGTTGGTCCACTCTTTTAGGACACAAAATCTAGTCTAATTGAGGTTCTAAAAAATCCAAAACTTATCCAAAAACACCTATTGACCTCTCTGATCTTGAATTAACAAACCTACGAACCATTAAAGGACATTAAGGTGGCAAAATGAGTGCCAACTTTTGATGGCCAAAAATAAGCTAAGTCTAGGAACTTAGCTAGAGTTTGCTAAGTATGGGACCCCTTGATAAATATAAAGGGCTGAATTAAGCTTAGATATTTTGTGGGGCCTTACAATATCTCCCCCTTGGGAATATTCTCCTTTGAATAAAACTAACTGAGGGGGGGGGGGGGAACGATAACTTAAGTACATATGGGACATGATTAACTATAACATAATTTTATGACTGACATGACTGATAAATAGAATGTATCATAATGAACATGGATATCTAATGCATGCGTAACTGACTCATGAAAGCATGACTGAGATTTTTGATAAGCTGAGTTTCTTAAAATGAGGATACATATTTGATGCATAAATAAGTTACTAACATAATGTATGAACATATGACTGGATATGCAATGGTATTTTAATACAGAGTTTATAATGAGAATCTGAGCTTGAAAATGAATGCCAAGTTGTAACTAAAATTTGGACATGAAACATGAATAAGATTTAAGAATAACTATTACCTTGGGCTGAGTCTGAATTAGCAAAGAAGAGGTAAGGATACTTGCTCTGCATGTCTTCTTCTGCTTCCGCAGTAGCTCCCTTAATGAAATGAATCTACCAAAGAACTTTGACTAGAGAAACTTCCTTGTTCCTCAGTCTGTGAGTCTGGTAGTCAAGGATTTCAACTGGAATCTCTTCGAAAGAGAGATTGTTCTGAATACCTATGCCTTTTATAGGGACTACAGCTGTTGGGTCACCTATGCACTTCTTTAGCAAGGTGACATGGAACACTGGATGGACTGAGCCTAGATCTGAAAGAAATTCAAGCTCATAAGCTACCTTGCGGAAGCGACTGAGAATTTTGAAGGGACCGACAATACGGCGACTGAGCTTTCCCTTCTTGTCGAATATCTTCACTCTCTTCATAGGAGAGATTTTTAGGCATACATGATCACCAATCTCAAACTCAAGATCTATTCTACGCACATCTATGTAAGACTTCTATCAGCTCTGAGCAACCTGAAGTCTTTCTCTGACCAACTTGACTTTTTCTAAAGCATCGAATACTTAGCAGGCCCTATAACTGAGGCCTCACTAACTTAGAACCAATTGACTAGAGATATGCATCTCTTACTATAGGGATCTTTAAATAGAGCCATCTGAATATTGGAATGATAGCTGTTGTTGTATGTAAACTCAATTAAAGCTAAATGGTCATCCCAACTACCATTCAAATCAATTGCATATGCCCTTAGAATATCTTCCAAGGTCTGAATGTTCTTTTCTGCTTGACTATCTATCTGAGGATAAAAGGATGTACTGAGGTGAACTCGGGTACCAACACTCTTTCGGAATACTTTCCAAAAATAAGTAGTGAACTAGGTACCTCTATCTGAGAGAATGGAAGATGGAACATCGTGCCATCTTACCAAGTCCCTGATATAGAGTTTGGCATAATCCTCAGCTGAATAGGAGGTATGGATTTGAAGAAAATAAGCTAACTAGGTCATTCTATCTACAATGACCCAAACCAAATCATATTGATAACGAGTACGAGGCAAACCCATCAAGAATTCCATGTTCACTTCTTCCCACTTCAAAGTAGGAATATTAAAATCCTGCATGGACTTCGTAGGCTTCTAATACACTGGCATGTATAGTACTTAGCCACAAACTCTGCAACATCTCTTTTTATCCTACTCCACCAATTGATTTCCCACAAGTCGCGGTATATCTTAGTGGCCCCTGGGAGAATAGAGTAGCGTGCACCATGTGCTTCTGGAAGGATTCTTTCCTTAAGTCATCTACACCTGGGACACACAAATGACCATAAGAACGTAGAACACCATCTCCTCCTTCATAGAAAAACTCTACTTTTTGATCTTTGAATGACTATTTCAACTTAACAAGACTAGGATCTCTAACCTATTTTTTTTTCACTTCAGAAACTAGGGATGATTCTGAACTTCTCTGAACCCATAAATTTCCCTTTTCCGAATCAACTAGGCAGACACCTAGTCTGGCAAAATGATGGACTTCTTGAGCTAGATTCCTCTTACTGTATTGAACATGAGCAACACTACCTATTGACAGTCTACTGAGAGTGTCAACCACTATGTTAGCCTTGCCCAGATCATAAAGGATACTCATGTCATAATCTTTCAAGAGATTTAACCACCTTCTCTGATGAAGATTGAGATCTTTCTAAGAGAATACATACTAAAGGCTTTTATGATCTGTGAACACACCTACATAAAACCATATAGATAATGCCTCAAAATATTTAAGGCAGAAACTACAGCTGCTAACTCAAGATCATGAGTAAGATAATTCTTCTTATGGGGATTAAACTTTCTGGAGGCGTAGGCTATGACCTTACTATGCTGCATGAGGACATAACCCAACTAACTCTGGAGGCACTACAAACCTATCAGAACAATCTAGAAGAGCAAAACTGGAGCTGAGGTGAGTCGAGTCTTCAACTCCTGAAAACTCTTCTCGCAAGGATCTGACCGCTGAAACTTGACTATCTTATGAGTCAATCTAGACATAGGGGCTACAATAGACAAAAATCCCATAACAAACCATCTGTAATACCTATCCAAACCTAAGAAACTCCTGATATGTGATGGAGAGACAGGGCGAGGCCAGTTTCTTACCGCTTTGGTCATTTAAGAATAAACTCTATTGCCATCACTGGAAATGATATGACCAAGGAATGCTACTGACCATAACAAAAATTTGCACTTACTGAATTTGGCGAACAATTGATGATTTTTAAGAGTTTAAAATACTACCCTGAGATGTTCTGCATGCTCATGCTCACTACAGGAATAGACCAGAATATCATCTATGAAGACTATGATGAACATCTCCAAGCATTATTTGAAAACATGGTTTATCAAATCTATCAAAGCTGCTGGGGCATTGGTAAGACCAAAGGACATAACTAGAAATTCAAAGTGACCATACCATGTACAGAAGGCTATTTTTGAATTGTCACATTCTCTGACTCTGAGCTGATGATAGCCTGATCTGAGGTCTATTTTTGAGAAATTACTGGCACCCTGAAGTTGGTCAAACAAGTCGTCAATTCTATGAAGTGGAACTTATTCTTGACCTTGACTTTATTGAGCTGACGGTAATCAATGCACATTCTAAGAAAACCATCTTGCTTGCACATGAATAAAACTGGTGTGCCATACGGAGACACACTGGGTCTGATGAATTCCTTATCTACGAGATCCTTCAACTACTCTTTCAATTCTCCAAGCTCTCCTTTTGACATTCTGTATGATGGAATAGATATAGGTTGAGTATCTGGAAGAAGAACAATGCTGAAGTTTATTTCCCTTTATGGAGAAATTCCACGAATATCTTGGGGAAGGACATCTTAATATTCATTCACTATTGAGACTGATTCAAAACTAGGAGTTTTGGAACTAGTGTTCTTAACTCAAACAAGATGATAAACACATCCCTTAGATATCATTTTTCATTCTCGAAGGTAGGAAATAAGCAGACCTCTGAAAGATGAAGTACTACCCTTCCACTCTACAACAGGTTCCTTCAAAAATTGAAACTAGACTACTCTATTTCTGCAGTCGAGTGTGGCATAGCAGGAATAAAGCCAATCCATTTCAAGAATTGCATCAAAATTAGTCATATCTAATTCGACTAAGTCTACTGAAATGAATTTTTAAAATATCATAACCGGATAGTTCCTGTATACCCATCGGGCTATGGCGGTTTTACTAACTATGGTGGAGACTGAGAAGGGCTCTGCTAGAATTTTAGGAATGACTCTAAGATAAACTACTATGTAAGGAGAAACAAAAGATAAGGAAACTCCTTGATATAGCCGAGCATAAATGTGTACATGAAAGATCTGTAATGTAGCAGTGACCATATCAGAAGAATTTTCTTGACCCCATCAAGATTGAAGAGCATAAAGTCTGTATTGGCATTGCCCACTAGTAACATTGGAAGTGGCACCCTGCTGATTTGGGAAACTGGATTGGGCTAAGGAACGGTTACACTGACACTGATATCTTTACTGGGGACAATCTCTAACTCTATGGCCTGGTTTGCCATATCTAAAGCAAACATCACTACCATCTGTGCAAGTACCCTGATGGTGCTTACTACGTGGCTGACAAAGAGGATGGGTGTGGGCACTGCTAATACTTCCCTAAGACTTAGAGCCTGGCACCTTATCTCTATTACTATCCCTGGACTTAAGAGCTGGAGAACTGACTGAGGAAGGAGCTAAAATGGATTACTTTAGGTGGATCTAAGAACGGTTGCCACCCTCTGACTTAGGCTGAGCAAAGTTGAAACTACCTGTCCTTTATCTCTTATTCTGCTTCTCCCTTATCGGAATATTTTGCGCTTCTACCTGTTGAGCATGGGTCATAAGCCTAGATATGTTCAATTCACTATGAAACATCGTGTAACTGCACTTATTGACCATACTATCATTCACCCTAGAAACAAACTTACTTATCTTGGACCTGCCATCTACAACCACATAAGGACCATATCTGGTTAATTGAGTAAACTTAAAAGAATACTCTTTCACCATCATATTACCCTGCTGAGGTTGATAAATTCTAACACCTTAGCTTCTCTAAGATCTAGGGAAAAGAATCTATCTAAGAATACGGTGACAAACTCCTCCTATTCTATGAATCCAATATCAACTAAGCTCTCTGATATCCACTGTTTGAACCAAGTGTTAGCAATATCCTGCATCTGATACACAACTAGTTCAACACTCTCACAAGGAGTAACCCCTATGATGTTTGTAACCTTCTGAACCTGGTCTAGGAATTCCTAAGGTTTCTCAACTGACTTGGACCCAAAAAATAGAGGATTCATTCGAGTGAAGTCCCGTTTCCTAGCTGCAGCTAAATTGGCCATTGGGTTAGCCGGAATGACAGTTGGTTGTTTATTTTGAGCAGCAACTGACTAAGCAAGAGTAGTGAATGCAGCTTTGAACTCTGCATGAGAGATATGTTCTTCTAAAGGATCTTTGGGCTGAGGGGCTGACTTACTTCAAGTTCTCTTCCTAAGAGGCATATTCTATAAATGGAAGAGAAAATGATTAAACTGAGAGATTAACTTCAGATTATGCCCACTAGAATGACATGAATGCTGAAAGAAGGGAAACTATTCCTAAAATATCTCATAGCATCCTATACATAAATGTGGTGCGCAACACACCAATGTACAATACTATATTGGATGCAGCTTTCAAACGTCCTAGGACACTGTTGAACCTTAAGTTCTGATACCAAGTTTGAAACGAATCTGACACCTAAAATACCACACGGTGCTCATGACCCCGAAGGACCACTAGATAACCCATGACTGATATCTGTACCTTAGCACTACATAATATACTATATAAATGCAGAAATAAAGGCTGAAAGGCCATAAGGTTCAAAATAGATAAATCATAACATCTAAAAGTATGGTATATCAATACCAAAACAAACTAAAAAAACTGTCTGAACATACTATGGTCTGAAAAGCCTCTAACCCTGAATTGTCTAGAGCTTTTTAGAATAAATAAAGTAATGATCATGTCCTCGAAGGATGAGGACTCACTGCTGACTTTGACTTCTGAGACTGGAATGCTACTGATGATCTATTGCTCGTGCTTTTGAACCTATGGTATAGAAATACCATAACACAAATGTATCAGTACGATTAAATCTACTGGTATACAAGTGAGGTAGGAAGAATGCAAAGGGTTTAGATGCATGAAAAATGCTAATTTACTGTATAACATGAACATGAGAATACATGCATGAATGTGTGACTGTAACTGAATTTGTGATGATACTGACTATTGAGTTTGAATACTAATAACATGAGTTACTGAGAACTAATATAACTGATACTGAGTGACTGTGTCTGATAGTCTAGGTTCTGATAGAACTACATGGGTTCCGTACTATACTGAATTAACTGTAGCTGACAGTACTAAATTCTATAGAACTATCTAAGTTCTATTACTGAGACTGAGATTGAGACTGCAAATATGGGAAGTAGTCATCTAACCGATATGCCACAAATAATACATTATAGCTGAGTTGGGGTCCAATCTATAACCCCAATTGGAAAGGCATCAATACCATGCCACAAGTAAAGACAGGCTATGGGTGACTCTCATCTAGCAGTGTCCCCAAAAGAGAATGGTAGGACCCTCATCTGATAGTGTTTATCCACATCATCAACCCTACTCTGTCAGTGTTAATGTCTCAACCTATGCTGGCTACATAGTTCTGGAACACAAGGATTGCTTCTAAGGAGCACACCCTTAACTGCCAATGTGTGTCCTCATCCTTGTGTTCAATCGATGATAAATCCTACACCCATTTGAATAGACACTGAATATGATTAACTAAATTAAACACGACTAATTTCATTGAGTTTTATTGACTGATGGAATATTACTATGATTCTGGAATAACTAAGTTTACTGCGTTTTCCTAAGTCACATGACTGACTGAATTCTACTGAACATAGCTTTACTGAAGATAGCATGAAAACATGATACTGGCTCTAGGCACACAGCTAAATTATTGGGTACAAATACTCTCAGGACTCGATTGAATAAAACTGACAAGGCATGGCACTTTTTGAATATATGACTATTGTCAAAATTTCACAATACAACCATTGAGGGATTTCATAAAGCATTTATCATTCATAATTTTGTACATGGATAGGAATGCGTATAAATATGCCATATTTCATAACTTCTAATATCATTAATATTCCATGAAACAACTATAATGCACAATATGTGTATGAAGGTTATATTTGAACATAAGGGTAACATGAATTTATCATTAAGATTCTATTGAGTCATAATGCACAAGTATTATTCTCATAGGCATTTTATCAAAAACCTAGTATACATAACTTAGGGCTTAGGCATGATGTCAAATAAAAACAAGATGATTCCATAATTTAATTCAATTTCATAAATTTCAACCCCATACTAGTGCAGTTGCATGAACAACACATGAAGATTCCAACTTGGGAATCATACATCAATAACTACATGAACATAATCAATCTATGACATAAACGTCACAATTTAAAATTTAAAATAGGATTCTTGGGCTTCATGGATGAAAGGAATCCATGAATGAACACTTGCATACCTTATTTCTTGATTCTACAAAGTTTGACGCTAGAATTTCCTTGAATTTGAATCCCTAATTGAAAAACCTAAACTAGTTTTTGAGGAAAATTAAGAGAAAATAGTATATTTTGGGTGAAAAATAGCTGAATTACATGTCATAGGATTTATATAGGGGTGGAAAATTGACCCTTTTGCCCTTAAAAATGCAAACATTTAAGGACTAAAATTGGGCATCGATGCGATACCCGATGCATCGTGTCATGATCGTTTGAAGCCTCAGTAATTTCATTGGCAGTCCCTGCAACAATGTTAACCAACGCGATGGGCAAAGCGGCGCACAAAGATCACATTGGTCCACTATTTTGGGACACTAAACATGGTCTAATCGAGGCCCAAAAAATTTGAAACTTGTTCGGGAACACCTATTGACCTCTCTGATCAAGAATTATCAAACATATAGACCATTAAAGGAGATTAAGGTGGCAAAATGAGATTTCCAACTTTTAAAGGCGAAAAATTAGCTAAGTCTAGGAACTTAGCTAGAGTTTTCTAAGTCTGGGACCTCTTAACAAGCTTAAAAACCTAAATTAAGCTTAGAAATTTTTTGGGGCCTTACAAGACAGTGGGCCACCACAGTGGTACTGAGTTATGGTGACAGGCAAAATGCTACTCATCACTTTCCAGTGAAGAACCTAAGCATCGCATCGCAGCGGAGTGCCAGCTCACACTCGTCCTTTTCTAGTGACGCAATGTGATAGAACCACGTTGCGATAAAGTGCAATTTTGCATTCATCCTTAGACTCTACCTACAATGAAATTCCAGTTTCTCACCGCGATAGCACCACATTACGCTGATGGCAAAAATTGAGAATTTTTAGTGACAAAAATTAAATTTATTGTAGGAGAAGTTAAGTTTTTTTCCACGAACCCAATAAGTCCAAAAATGGGGATTAAAGCCCTAATAGCCTAATTAGTCATTACTTTATTCAATCTCTTTCAATTATAGAGCATTCTCTCTGAAAGAAAAAACCCAAGCCTTCAAGATTAAAGTTAAATTCTGAACAAAATTACCAAGAAACTTTAAGAATTCAACTATTCAGGCATGTTAGATGTTCATCCATGGATCTCTTTCATCTATGGAGTCGAAGAATCTATTTTTATGTTTTAAAAGTATGGTCTTTATATTTTTTATGAATTATGTCCATGAACTTTCATGAATTTCAAATGTTATATCACATCTACATGAAATTGTTGTTTTTATTAAACCCTACACGTGTGAATGATGTTGTTCACTGATTTAAAACCTTAATTGGTGATTTATTATCAAAATAATGCTATTACTACAAGATTTATACTACTCCCATGCTTATCATACATTATGAATGTCAAGTGTTTGATGAAATGCCTAGATGAAAAGATATTGAACAATGACTACTTAATATGTCCTTAAAGCTTTAGTATGTTTTAAATATTATGGTTTCCTTATCATGTTTATGCATATTCAAAATAAAAACCTTTAGTTTATGATTTAGTCATGTGATTGTGCGATCTTTTCATATTTATAAAGTATTCCAATGTTAAAGTATTAGTCCCCGTGTCCTTGATGAAATGCTTAATGGAATAATTGTGAACAATGATTTCTTTTCATGGTTTCAAAGATTTCAAGTGGTCCTATTGTTATTGTTATCGAGTCTTAGGGGTTATGAATACTAGAAAACTTAGTTGTTTACTTAGTCTTAGTATCTTTAGAATAGTTTAGATAAATCATGAGCATTACCACTCAATTATCCTTCATGATCAATTACTTGCCCAGTTAAGACTTGTTTAGTCCCGTAATCAATGTCAGTTTAGTTTAGAGTAGGATTAAACACCGAGTGAATCCAGGGATGGATGCATTCTTGTTAGAATAGGGTTTGCCCCTTAGCAGCAATCCCTGAGTTACAGGAGTATGTAGCCAGCATAGGTTTAAGATATCATTCGGCCAGATTAGGGTTGATATATATCTCATGATGTCTTCCTTTTAGTTTTGGGTTGACAAGGTTTCTTTTGGTTAGTTTAGGCTTGACACAACCATTGTTAGTATTCGTGGCACGGTACTAGTACCCTTCCAACTAAAATCATAGGTTGGACCACTATCATCTTAGACTAGGGTATGTTGATTAGATGATACCTCCCATAGTTTTAGTTTCAATAATCAGTTCTGAATCTAGTTCAGTCTTGCTTTACCATAGCAGACAATTTATTAGTTATTTAATTATCATATTTCAGTACTTCAGTTTACAATTTATATTTAGAAGATGTTTTATGCTTGGTCATGCATTCTCAGTCTTTACAATTTTCATGCATTCTATTCAGTACTTCATGTTATTCATCCAATCAGTTATTATTTATGCAAATGAAACCACACATATCATCTTACGTCATTTAGCATACAAGTACATTTAAAGTATTTATTGCATACTTTGTTCTTGTGCTATGATGTATCATATCATAGGCAGATGCTAAGTTCCCGAATCATTCTTAAACTTTCTACACTATCAGCTGCAATAGTGGTGAGTCCTCATATTTCAAGGATATAATTTATATAGGTCAGAGTACTTTATTAGTTTTAACAATTTCTATTCAGTCAGAGTTAGTTGGGGTTTGCCCCATTAGCTCCACTATTAGTAAATAGAGGATTTTTAGAATATTACAGACAGTTAGTTTTTAGTTTTTAATTATCATTGTAAGACCTTTTATTAACATTATCATTTTTATTTTACAAAATTTATTTGATTTATGACATAAAACCTTATGGCTCTTTCCAGTTGAATTCCTTATATGACCTTTCGATATCAGTTTTATTATGTGCTTACAGCCGATACTAGCTCATTGATTAGCTTATTGTCCCTCGGGACTGTAAACACCGTGTATGCCTAGGGTGTAATCTTGGGCATTACAAACTTGGTATCAGATAATAAGGTTTTAAAGTTTCTTAGGAAGTCTGAAAGCCGGGTCAAGTATAGTTTTATGCATGTGTGTGAAGAGCGCCATACTTATGGATAAGAGGCTACGAGGTATTTTAAGAAAAGTTTCCTATCTTTCAGTGTTCATATCATGAAAAAGAGCATGCGATCATGTTGAAATCTCTGCCCAATTAATTATTCTTTCCATTTTCAGACCATGCCTCCAAGAAAGACAATCAAAATAAGAAATGTAAACCAGCCAATATCTTTCCTCTTTCACGAATATCCCCTTAATTAGAATGTGTCTAATGCAGAGTGTAGAGCTTTATTCTCTACTCTACATTACTTTGTAGCGGCTCAGAATGTTTAGCAGAATGCTGCCCCAGCCAACCAAGTGTCCAAAACTACCGCATCTAGGATTTGGGAATTTACCCGAATCAATCCTCCTCAATTTTTAGGATCCAAACCTGAAGAGGATCCCCAGGAATTTTTGAACATGGTCTAAAAAGTAATAGATTTTATAGGTATGACTTCCAGTGAGAGTGCTGAGTTCACTACTAACCAGTTGCAGGATGTAGTTCACACCTAGTTTAAGCAGTGGAAAGGGAATAGAGGCGCAGACGTAGGACTTATAGAGTAGGAGGAGTTTGCTACCATTTTCTTAGAGATATTCTTATTGTTGGAGTTAAGGGAAGCTAAGGTTTTAGAATTCATTAATTTGAAGCAGGGCAACATGAGTGTGAAAGAGTATTCCCTCAAGTTTACTCAATTAGATAGGTATGCCCCTCAGGTGGTTGCTGATAACAGAGGTAGGATAAGCAAGTTTGTGTTCAGGGTATCTAATAGTGTGGTTAAGGAGTGTAGGATTATGATATTAATTAAGGAGATAGATATATCTAGGCTTATGGTACATGCTCAATAGATTGAGAAGAAAAATTGTAAGAAGAAGGAGAAAGAGAATAAGAAAGCCAGAATGGGTAGCTTTAGTTTTGCTTAGCTAAGGTCAGAGGGTAGTAACTATTCTCAGTTTAGTTAGAAGTTTTCAGCTCCAACTCCATCTTCAGCTAGTGCACTAGCAGTAATGTTTAGGAATGACCACCGGGATGGGGCACCAGGCATTAAAACCCAGCATAGTATGAGCAGTGGTCGTACCCATCTACTTTGCAAAGAATTTAGTAGAAATCACCTAGGTGTGTATAGAGCAAGCGGTGATATATGTTTTGTATATGGAAATTTAGGTCATAGAGTCCAAGAATGTTCTAAGGCTGGTCCACAAAGTAAGCACACTAATCCTCAAGTTCCATCAGGTTGATCGACTCAGTAGGGAGCCTCTTATAATGCAATTTAGGGTCAGCATTAGAATAGACTTTATGAACTTCAGTCTAGAAAAAATCGTGAAATTTCTCCTGGTGTGGTTACTTTTATGTTGGAAGTCTTTCCTTTTACATGTTTATCATTTACCAGACCCTAGAGCTTCTCTTTCTTTTGTAACACCTTATATGGCCATAAACTTGGGAGTCAATTCAATAATATTATAGAGCCCTTCTCAATGTCTATCATAGTAGGTAAATCTATACTACACAGGCGGGTATACAGATAACCCTCGGTTACAGTATCCCAGTAAATCCCTTCAGTTGATTATAGAAATAGCATAGTTTAGTTTTATATTCTCAAGGAACCAATGAAGAAATGAATGATTAGTACCTCAGTTCTTAGGGGTCAGATGTGTTGTCGATCCCCTCTCTAAATCCTATGGTAGCGTATAATCTCAAGTTAGCATCACGAGCCCAGGAGTTTAGCAGCAGTGAAGTGGGGTTAGCTATTTTAGAGCTGATCCAAAAGGCTTAGAATAGTGTATACAAGATTTTATGGTACTGACTCAAAATTAAGCATGATGATGTGTGGGTGATTTAGGGATGTGATATTTGTAATCTATGATTAAAGTAGTTGGGTTATTACAAATTTGGGGATATCCTGGATGTGTGTTAGAATCTAAGTTTGAATCTTTGATGGTTGAGCTAATAGAAAAAAAGTTGAAAATTCTAAGTTAGTCAATTTTAAGATATTACATGATTGTTGGGTCTACAAAAAGGTAAGAGTTGTATCTCAGTAGAAAGAACTAGTAAGAAGTTTTACATTATCAGGCATAGTCACTCAGAGTGAGTTTACCAATTATGTGTATTTTCATACCCCAGATTCTAGAGTGGAGTGCTGGAAATCTAGTTTAGATATGTTGATTAAGTAGTTCCAAGACTAATAATGATGGCTTTAAGCTAAGGGGGAGATGGTAGAACAAGTAATCAGGTCAGGCCCTAAAATTCTAGTAGTGGTGCTAGTGTACTGTTGAACATCAGTATGGGAGGGTGATTCCCGAACCATTCTCATGTTAGTATGGATTTTTGTACTTTTGTCATCATAATATCTACTCATGCTTTATATGTCAGCTCCATGATCATAGCTCATATTTTTGCATATCATAAAGAATAATGTGTGCTTCCAGTTCTTAGTATGATGAGTCCTCGTTTGCTTAGCAGTACAAATTATGTACCATGAAACTTATGAACTCCAACTCAGGTCATGCAACTCATAACTCATGCATTTATGCTTTACAATATGTTCAGTTCCAGTACTCATGCTACACATATAATGATCAACAAAATTCAAATTTATTTCATGCACATCCCCGTATTAGTCCTCTTTGATAAATACATTTCAGTTCATGCATCATATTTTAGATTCCAGATAATAAGTTATGATTCAGTTCATATGTGTCTCATGAATCATCTTGATCTTCCCTCAGTATTTCAACCAAGTCAGTATCTTTCGTTGGACATAATATCCCAAGAGGGAGATGTACTATGATTGCCCGAGCTTTCAGGTCCTAAACCTTACATCTTCTCTTCACATAGCAGGATCTAGCTTGAAGCAACGAGGTACTCATAAGTTGACTCATTTGCTTATATCTAATCCTTATAACCATTCTCATGGCATTGCTTGTATTCAAGAAAACTGTCCAGTTCATGATGTTCAGTTCATGTGTTATGTTCAGAATTAGCTACGCAATCATGTTCTATGTCATGCATGTTTAATGCATTTTCTCACTTACCTCAATATAGTACTCTCGATTCAACCATTCCTATTTGAGGACGAATGTTCCCAAGGGGGAGTATTGTAATACCCCAAAAATCTAGACCAATATTAGAACCATGCTTCAAGATCATGAGAAATAAATTATAGTTCTTTGCCAGTTTTATGAGTGAGTTTGACATATATTAAGGCCTCAAATAACTCCCATCTATTAGACGAATAAAAACAATTCATACCTATAGAGATTTTTATAAGAATATTGTCTTAGTCAACTGGAAAAAAAAATCATTTTCTCTATTTAGAAATTTCAAACTCAAGACCCTAACAAATGTAGGAAATGGAATTACTTTCCAAAGATACTAATTTCACCTTAATTCGATATCCAGGTAAAAAGTTATGGTGATTTTTATTCCAAATAGTAGGCTATCACGATAGTACCACATCATAGAGGAGTGCAAACTAGCACTCATCCTTTTTCGTTGATACAATACGACAGCACTGCGTTGCGCCAAAGTGTAATTTTGCACTCGGCCATAGACTATGATATGTGAGCTAATGCTAACACATTTGAGGGTTTTCACTAAGAATAATTGCAAAGTCTTAAGTAACTTTTGTTGTATTTTATTATTTTATGTTTGATTTTGCAGGAGAAGCTATGATGTAAGAGAGCCAACAAGGATGGAAGTAAAGGAGTTGAAATCTGAAGTAATTCAAAGAGAAGTGTGGCTGACGACATTTTTGATAAGTCTCATCCCTGTGATTAGTTATCAGCTTCATCGTCAGCCTCACATAGAGAATGCACCTGAGTTGAGAGTTCTGATGACATTTTGTGATAAGCCATCAAGGAGCTGATTGGTCATTAAAGTTGTTGTTAGCCTAAGGTAGAACATGAGGGCTGAGGTAGAGACTTGATGACATTTGTTATAAGTCGTTAAAGAGTTGATAGGATGTCATCGGTCGTCGTCAGCTTTAGGCAATGATTATCAAAAGTAAAGAGGCGATAACGACATTTGTGAGAAGTCGTCAGCCTCCTAATAGGTTATCACGAATGACATCACCTAATTTGAGGAATTTTTGAACTTTATTATTTTGTTTCCATAATTAGGGTGAACTATTTAAAGCATTGTTAAGAGTTTTGTTGAAAGGAAGAAAAAACATGAGTATTGAGACACGTATTTTGATATTTAATCTCTCTAGTTTCTTAACTTAAACAAGCAATTATTTTGAAGAGATTATCATCATTATTTTAGGATTACTATTGTGATCTAATCTGAGAATGTCTAGTTTTTATTCATATTGTGGTAAGTTTGTCTTTCAAATCTTGAATATAACTAGTTGTTTCAATTATTACATCATGACCAGCTAATTTCCTTTAACCTGGATTATGGGATCTAGGGTTAAGTCTTGATAAGGTGCTGAGTGTTCAAGATTCAAAAGGTGGTAGGACTCCTTGATAATTCTGAGGTTTTAATTATCGTCTATTGGTTGCAAATGATAGATAACACCTGCTTTGATTTGCTTGATAAAGAAATCAAATATAGTAGGAAGTGAATTATTAATAGGGACTTGGAAGCACTAAAAAGTTCCATTTAATAGTTGACTCTATAACAAGGTTGATTAACCTGAGGTAAAATCTAGTCATCAATATAAATTCCCTAAGTCCAAGAGGATTCGGTAATTAAATGCTTAAGTAGGTCGAGAGATATTTAGGCATAACTTCGATAAAAATAACTTGTTGTCCTACCTACTGTGAGAATCTTAAAAAACCATTAGCATCTATCAAGTACTAAAACCCCTAGTGAACATAATTCTTGTTTTTCCAGAACCTCTTGATTACTAACACTGCAACTAATGTGACCAACAATTACTTACGAAACTAAAAAACCCCATTTCAGGAAACATCCAACTATCAGTTGATTAAATTGCAAATGACTTATGTTCACACCATATTCCCTGTGGGATTCGACCCCAACCTAGTTGCATTTTATATTGACAAAGATTGCTTATATTCTCATTAGAGAGGTGTAGTTTGAGCGTTATAAAAAATGGCATTTTTTTGTGATAAAATTTCTGATAAGTTATCACATCTGAGATGGCTTATCAGAAGTGTTATCAAAAGTTGATAAAATTTTTTGGGTTCTATTTAGACCTGACGACATTTGTGACGTCTTATCAGAAATGCCATCACACCTAGGATCTGAAGCATGAATAAGCCCTTTCAAGGGGTTTGAAACTTAAAATGATTGATGTGTTTGTATTTATCCTCTAGAGGGTCAACTAATGGTTTTTATCTTGCTACAGATTGTGAAATGGCACCTAAAGTAAAGAACTCAAAAACTACAAAGAAAGTGACCAAGGGAAGTGTACCTCGGAGTCTCTTCAACAAAGAGTCTGATTATGAAAAGGAAGAGCCTCTTCTCACGAAGCAAAAAAAGAAGAAAAGCCCTAAGAATCCTTCACCACCTCCATCAGTTGAAGTGGAGGAGATTGAAGAGAGTGAAACTGAGAAAACAATATCTGAACATACAACTTCTGAGTAGATGGCCTCTGAGCAACATGATTCTAAACATGCAGAATCTGAAGAGCATAATTTAGATCATCCTGATTTTGGGGAGCATGAGTCAGGGCAAAGTAAATCCGTGGGACCATCAACTGAGTCCCCATATACGAGCCAATAGATAAGAAAGAATCTCCGATTAGGGAAAGTATGGTTAAATATAAGAATCCTGAAGTCTGAGACAATAGTAGGTGGCAGATTCCAAAAGTTTAAAAAATTTTCTTTGATACACTTTTGTAGAACTAACAGAAGGGCTATTTAGAGGCCAATCTTCAAAGAGAAGAGAATCATCATTAAAGGGTTAAGAAGATAACCCGAGGTGGAGCAAAAATTTTGTGATGACAATTTGGGATGGATGACAAGAGGAGGAAATTCATTTTTCCCTACACAAGTTATGGAGTTCTATGAAAACTACCAAACTCGCTTGAAAAACGTATGTAGTGAAGAGGAGAAAGAAGCTGACCAACCTTTGTTGGATAAAGTCCCAGTACGGGGTGTAATGGTAGATGTTTTTGAAGCAATATTAACAGGTTCCTTAATGGCCCAAACTTCACTACTCAGGCCACTTCACCTACTTTCTATGCCCAATTGAAGTATCAAGAAAATCAAAGGACTTGGTTAGCCACGCTTATAGCTGATGCAAAATTAGAATGGATGACCAACCCAAGTGAAAGAATCTTCAAGGCCTCCCTAAATTAAGAGGTAAGATTTTGGTGAGGTATTGTATGTACCTGGTAGATGCCCACAGATGGCAAAAATATACTCAAGGGTAACAGTGCAATACTAGTCAAAAGTTTTATGGCTAACCACAATTGAACATTGGAGAGATCATCGCCGAAGAGATAAATATTTGCGTCTCAAGATCTGATACATCATATCCCTTCCCTTGTTTGATTACAAGGTTATGTAGGGAAGCTAATGTGCCCAAGATTGTAGGGTTAAAAGAAGAACTCCTTGCCAGGAAGACCCATAATCCTATTCAAAATGAGGAAAATCAGCTGAGGCTAACACTTGACAGGGGTGTAGATATTCAAGATGATCCACCAGTTATAGGTACCTGCTCAATGCCTAATGTAGAAGTACAGGATTCTGAGGTTGCACAACCAACATCTTCAGCACGAGTAGGTCCAGTGTGTAGAACTGAGACAAACCCTTCAGCTGCGGTGCCTACAAAAGAATTTTCCTTCAACCCTATGAATTTCAGAAGAGCAGAAAAGCAGTCCAAGTGGTGCGAGGCTCATCTTAAACAATTTGTCAAGAAATTTGTAGCTACAGTGGACAAGAGAGTTAAGGTTGCACTGGAGACCTACAAGGCTCTTTCGGGTTGAATTGATGAATTGGAGAACCACTTCACCATACAGTCAAAACAAAGGTCAACTCCAAAGATGGCATTATTTTGATCAGACTTAGACCAAGTAAAGAAGGAGGTTAGGAAAATACAACAACACCACTTTATGGTGTCAGCAGATCCAGCAGCTAAGGAGTATTAGGGAGAAATCCCAATGCTTAATCTGATAGAGGAGACAGTGAAGAAAAATAATAAGAAAGATGATAAGAAAGGCAAAGGTAAGGGAGAGAGGTCCGACAATGATAAAGAAAGAAAAATATAGAAGAGGGCCATAAAAAGTGTAAAAAGGAGGAGATGAAGAAGACGTGGATTGAGTCCTTAGTGGACAATGAGAGATGGGGGGCATTCATCTAAAAAATAGCCACAGGGGCCTCTACTAGTAGGTCTTCAGACACTAATTGGCCAGCTGCACCAGAAAAGTGCCAGGCTCTTGATGGAGATAGGGCATCTAAATATACGGCAGTAGGGTTAGGACCAATGACCCCCGGGATTGATCTATTCCAGGTATACTCTAATCCTATGTTTAGATTTTCTTTGATTTTAAGTTGAGGATGTAGGGTAAATCTTTTTTGTAAAGTTTTGTAGACAACTAGAAAAAGTACTTGTACTTAAGGCAGTTGAATTGCTTTGTGATTTTTGTACACCTCTTCAATTGGTATAATTCTTTAACTATGTGATTTGCATTTAAGTGTGACCACTGTGCATCTTTGTATGGCATTAGTTATAGTAACACAATAATTATTGCTAAATAGCTGCATGAACTGAATGAGTAGTAGATTGCAATATACTTGTATTCCAAGTATGTGTGAGATGTTAGTTAGTTCCCTATGTAAGATGAAGCTAAAACTTACCCGGTTAGTGTTAACTAGGTTAAAGGATAGGGTTAGGAAAGGATCATAGGCAATTTTGATATGAGCTCACTTTAGCCGAAATGACATTCCCTATGTGTATAATGTCCCTTGATCCCTGTTTTGAGCATGATTAGACTATTTCCTTTTATGACACCTGTCACCTTCCCATTTAGATAACAATGAACCAGTTTTGGCTTTGGTCCTCTTTGGACACTGTGCATCTTCACTTAGGCAAATGGTCTAAGTTAAGGGTGGCTATCATAGGGGTGCGTGATGACAATGGGTATGAAGAAAGCTAGCATAAAAGTAAAGAATCAAAAAAGATGGGTGCATAGAAAAAGATCAAGAAAAAGAAAAATTGTGAAAAAGAACAAGTGAATGTGGAAAAGACCGCACCCAGCCTAAATAAGTGTGATCAACAAAAGAGAAGAGTGGAAAAGGATAATGACTGAAACCCCAAAAAGCTAGTGTAGTTTCAAGGAGTCTTAGTCACTTTAAATGAAATCGAGTTTTATACCAGCCCCTAACCTACATCACAAGTCTAAGAGAAGACCTATAGTAATCCTAGCTGACATCGCTAAATATCTGGGTAATGAAAAGTAGGGCAAGCCTATGGTAGTTCAAATACATTGGTTGGAACTTCATTCTAAGAGTGAGTGTTTTGATTGTCCCCATGGTTATGCATAGGATTACTAATATGAGATGAGAGGGATTTCATTGTTGTGAGGGCACAGAAGATATGTTGCTAGTTTCTAACTTGTTTGGAGAGTGTAATACTGGTATATGCATGGTTAATGTGGCTAAATTAATGTCGTAGATTGATTTTTGTTTCTTGCATTGGTGTTGTTCATTGTTCTTGAATTATCTAACCTTAGAGAGGGTGAAAGTGTTTTGAGATGATATGGATGATTGACTGCCAAATGTACTTTGTATTCTTTTAGTTGTGTTGAGTTGCTTGAGGAAAAGCAATTGATCTAAGTTGAGGGTGTTGATGTTTGAGCTAATGCTAACACATTTGAGGCTTTAAACTAAGAATAATTGCAAAGTCTTAAGAAACTTTTGTCATTTTTTATTGTTTTATGTTTGATTTTGCAGAAGAAGCTATGATGCATGAGAACCAACAAGGAAGCAAGCAAAGGAGTTGAAATCTGAAGTAATTTGAAGAGAAGTCTGGCTGATGATATTTCTGATAAGTTGTCAACCCTGCGATAAGTTATCAGCTTCATCACCAGCCTCAGATACAGAATGCACCTAAGTTTAAATTTGTCATGACATTTTGTGATAAGCCGTCAAGGAGCTGATAGGTCGTCAAAGTTATCATCACCCTAAGGAAGAACATGAGGGCTGAGGTAGAGACTTGGAGAAATTTTTCAAAAGTCATCAAGGAGTTGATAGGACATCACCGGTTGTCGTCAGATTTAGGCAGCAAGTAACAAAAGCAAAGAGGAGCTGACAACATTTGTGATAAGTCATCATCCTCCTGATAGGTTATCATAAATGGCGTCACCTAATTCGAGGAATTTCTAAACTTTATTATTTTGTTTCCATAATTAAGGTGAACTATTTAAAGTATTGTTAAGGGTTTTCTTGAAAGGTAGAAAAAACTTGAGTATTGAGAGACGTATTTTGATATTTTCTCTATCTAGTTTCTTGACTTGAACAAGCAATTATTCTCAATAGATTGTCAGCATTATTTTGGGATACTATTGTGATCTAATTTGAGAATCTCTTGTTTCTATTCATCTCGGGGTAAGTTTATCTTTCAAATTATGAATATAACTAGTTGTTCCGATTATTACATCATGAGCGGCTAAATTCCTTTAACCTAAATTATGGGATCTATGGTTAGGTCTTGATAATGTGTTGAGTGTTCTAGATTCAAAAGGTGGTAGGACTCCTTGATAATTCTTTGGTTTTATTTATCATCTATTAGTTGCAAACGATAGATAACACCTGCGTTGATTTTCTTGAGAAAGAAATCAAATATAGTGGGTAGTGAATTATTAATCGGGATTCGGAACAACTAAAAACTTTAATTAAATAATTGATGTTGTAACAAGGTTGATTAACCTGAGGTAAAATCTGGTCATGAATATCTAATCCCTAACTCCGAGTGGATTAGGTAATTAAATGCTTAAGTCGGTCGAGAGACATTTAGGCATAACTTTGATAAAGATAACTTGTTGTCCTACCTACTGTAAGAATCTTGAACTAGCAGTAGCATCTGTTAAGTATAAAATTCCCTAGTGAACATAATTCTAGTTTTTCCATAAACTCTTGATTACGAACACTGTAACTAAAGTGACCAACAATTACTTGGTAACTTCAACCCCCATTTCTGGAAACATCCAGCTATCAATTGATTAAATTGCAAATGACTTAAGTTCACACCATATTCCCTGTTGGATTCGACCCCAACCTAGTTGGATTTTATATTGGAAATAATCGCTTACATTCTCATTAGAGAGGTGTAGTTTGAGCGCTATCAAAAATGACATTTTTTTGTGACGAAATTTCTTATAAGTTACCACAACTGAGACGTCTTATCAGAAATGTCATCTAAAGTTGATAAAATTCCATAGGTTCTGTTTAGAGCTGGAAACATTTGTGATAAGTTATCACATTTGTGATAGCTTGTGAGAAATAGCATCACACCTGGGATCTGAAGCATGAATAAGCCTTTTCAAGGGGAGTGAAACTTTAAATGATTGATGTATTTGGGTTTATAATGTTAAGGGTCGACTAATGGTCTTTCCCTTACTACGATTTGTGAAACGACACCTAAAGGAAAGAATTTAAAATCTACAAAGAGAGTGACCAAGGGATGTGTACCTCGGAGACTTTTCAACGAAAAGTCTAAGTATGAAAATGAAGAGCCTCTGCCCAAGAAGCAAAAGAAGAATAAAAGCCCTAAAGAACTTTCACCACCTCCACCAGTTGAAGTAGAGGAGAGTGAAGAGAGTGACACTGAGCCAACAATATCTGAACATATAGATTCTGAGTAGACGACCTCTTAGCAACAAAATTCTGAAAACATGCTGAATCTGAAGAGCATGATTAAGATCAACCTGATTTCGGGGAGCATGAGTCTGAGCAACATGAATCTGTAGTACCATCAACTGAGTCCCCAGCTATCGAGCCACAAGATGAGAAAGAATCTATGATTAGGGGAACTATGGTTAAATTCAAGAATCCTAAAGTCTGAGATGACAGTAGGTTACAGATTCCAAAAGCTTAAAAAATTTTCTTTGATGGGACTCGCAGAACTAATAGAAGGGCTGTTAAAAGGGCAATCTTTGAAGAGAAGAGAATCATCATTAAAGGGTTGAGAAGATACCCCAAGTTGTATCATAAATTTTGTGATTACAATTTAGGATGGATGACAAGTGGAGGAAATTCATTTTTCCCTACACTAGTTAGGGATTTCTATGCAAACTACCAAGATCACTGGAAAAACATGTGGAGAGAAGGGGAGAAAGCAATTGATCAACCTTTGTTGGATAAAGTCCTTGTACTGGGTGTAATGGTGGATGAATCTGAAGCAACAATCAATAGGTTCCTTCATGACCAAAGCTTCACTCCTCAGGCCACTTAACCTACTTTCTATGCCTGGTTGAAGCATCCGAAAAATCAAAGGTCTTGTTTAGCCACACTCGTAGCTGATGCATAATCAGAGTGGATGAGCAACCAAAGTGAAAGAATCTTCAAGGCCTCCCTGAATTCTGAGGAAATATTTTGCTAGGGTAGTTTAGATACTTATTTGATGCCCACAGATAGCTATAATATCTTTAGGGATGACAGAGCAATACAAGTCACAAGTTTTATGGGTAAATACAAATTGAACATTGGAGAGATCATTGCCGAAGAGATAAAAATTCGAGTCTCATGATCTGATACAGCATATACCCTCCCTTATTTGATTATAAGGTTGTGTAGGGAAGCTAATGCGCCCAAGATTGTAGGGTTAAAAGAAGAACTCCTTGCCAAGAAGACCCACAATCCTATCCAAAATAAGGAAAATTAGCCAAGGCTAATGCTTGACAGGGGTGCAGAGATTCAAGCTGATCCATCTGTTATAGGTACCAACTTAGTTCCTAATATAGTTGTAAAGGATTCTGAGATTGCACTACCAATATCTTCAGCACGAGCAGGGCCAGTGTCTTAAACTGAGACAAACCCTTCAGCTGCGGTGCCTATAACATAATTTGCCTTCAACTCTATAAATTTCAAAAGAGTAGCAAAGTAGTCCAAGTGGTGTGAGGCTTAGCATAAACTATTTGCCAAGCAATTTATGGCTACAATATACAAGATAGTTAAGGCTGTACTCGAGCACTATAAGGCTCAGCCGGGTTGAATTGATGAATTAAAGAACCGCTTCAACGCATAGTCGAAAGAGAGGTTAATTCCAGAGATAGCATTACATAGATCAGACATAGAAAAAGTAAAGAAGGAGGTTGGGAAGATACAACAATACCATTTTATGGTGTCTGCAGATTTGATAGCTGAGGAGTATTAGGGAGATATCTCGATGCTTGATCTCATAGAGGAGCTAGTAAAGAAAAAGAATAAGAAAGGTAAGAAGAAAGGCAAAAGTAAGAGAGAGAGGCCCGATAGTGATGAATAAAGAAAAGCAGAGAAATAGGAAAGAAAGAATTCTGTAAAGTAGGTGATAAAGAATGCAAGGATTGAGTCCATAGTGGAAAATGAGAGATATGAGGCAGCCAACTAATCAAGAGTTGTAGGGGCCTCTACTAGTAGGCCTTCACAGACTGATAAACCAACTGCACCAGAACAGAGCTATTCTCCTGATAGAGATAGGGCATCAAAGGATGTGGAAGTAGGGTCAGGAACCCATGATCCTCGGGATTGATGTATACCAGGTATTCACTAATCCTAAGTTATGATTTTCTTTGATTTTAAGTTGAGGGTGTAGGGTAAATTATTGTTGTAAAATTTTGTAGCTGTTTAGGAGAAATAATTGTACTTGAGGCAGTTGAATTGATTTTTGATTTTTGTACACCTCTTCAAGTGGTCTACTTCTTTAGCTGTGTGATTTGCTTTTAAGTGTGACCACTATGCATCTTTGTATTGCATTAGTTATTATAATACAGTAATCATTACTAAACATCT
The DNA here is from genome assembly GCF_002878395.1 of Capsicum annuum. Classification (NCBI taxonomy): domain Eukaryota; kingdom Viridiplantae; phylum Streptophyta; class Magnoliopsida; order Solanales; family Solanaceae; genus Capsicum; species Capsicum annuum. The sequence goes on along the minus strand of NC_061121.1, from coordinate 172,322,097 downwards.
GCATAAACAGAATGAGTAGTAGATTGTGATATACCTGTGTTCCAATTGTGTATGAGATGTTACTTAGTTCCCTCTATATGCTGAAGCCAGAACTTGCCTGGTTAGTCTTACCTAAGTTGAAGGATTGGGGTTAGGAAAGGATCATAGGACATTTTGATATGAGTTCACCTTATCCTAAATGACTTTTCCTATGTGCATAATATCCCTTGGTCCCTTTTTTGAGCATGATTAGCCTATTTCTTTTTATGAAACCTGTCACTTTCCCATTTAAATCACAATGAACCTGTTTTGGCCCTGGTCCTCATTGGACACTATACACCTTTACTTAGGCAAATGGCCTTAGTTGAGGGTGTCTATCATACGGGTGCGTGATGAAAAATGAGTATGAAGAAAGGTAGCATAAAATAAAAGAATAAAAAAATCTAGGTGTGGAGGAAAAGAGCAAGAAAAAGAAAATTTGTGAAAAAGAATAAGTGATTGTGGAAAAGACCGCACCCAGCCTAAATAAGTGTGATCAATAAAACAGAAGAGTGAAAAAGGCTAATGAGTGAAACCCCAAAAAGCTAGTGTAGTATCAAGGAGGCTTAGTCACTTTAAATGCCATCGAGTATAATACCAGCCCCTAACCTACATCACGAGCCTAAGAAAAGACCTATAATATCCTAGTTGACCTATCTGAAGATCTGGCTATTGAAAATAAGGTCAAGCATATGGTGTTTGGCATACATTGGTTGAAACTTCATTTTGAGAGTGAGTGTTTTAATTGTCACCATGGTTATGTATAAGATTATTGATATGAGGTAAGGGAGATTTCTTTGCTATGAGGGCATACCAGATATGTTGCTAGTTACTCACTATTTTGAAGAGTGTAATACTGGTATATGCATGGTTAATGTAGCTAAATTAATGCTGTAGATTGATTTTTGTGTGTTGCATTGGTGTTATTCATTGTTCTTGAATTGACTGACCATGAAGAGGGTGAAAGTGTTTTGAGATGATACGGATGATTGACTTCAAAATGTACTTTGTATTCTCTTAGTTGAGTTGAGTTTCTTTAGGATAAGCAATTGATTTAAGTTGAGGATGTTGATGTTTGAGCTAATGCTAACATATTTCAGGATTTTAACTAAGAATAATTGCAAAGTCTTAAGAAACTTTTGTCATTTTTTACTGTTTTATGTTTGATTTTGCAGAAGAAGCTATGATGCATGAGAACCCACAAGGAAGGAATCAATGGAGTTGAAATCAGATGTAATTTGAAGAAAAGTGTGGCTAACAATATTTTTGATAAGTTGTCATCCCTACGATAAGTTATCAGCTTCATCATCAACTCCAGACAGAGAATGCACCTAAGTTTAGAGTTGTCATAACATTTTGTGCTAAGCTATCAAGGAGCTGATAGGTCGTCAAAGTTGTCGTCAGCCTACGGAAGAACATGAGGGCTGAGGTAGAGACTTGACGACATTAATCAAACGTCATCAAGGAGTTGATAGGACATCACCAACTGTCGTCAGATTTAGGCAGCGAGTAACAAAAGCAAAGAGGAGCTGACGACATTTGTGATAAGTCATCAGCCTCCTGATAGGTTTTCATAAATGGCATCGCCTAATTCAAGGAATTTCTAAACTTTATTATTTTGTTTCAATAATTACGGCGAACTATTTAAAGAATTATTAAGGGTTTTCTTGAAAGGTAGAAAAAACTTAAGTATTGAGAGACGTATTTTGATATTTTCTCTCTCTAGTTTCTTGACTTGAACAAGCAATTATTTTAAAGAGATTGTCATCATTATATTGGGATTACAATTGTGATCTAATCTGAGAATCTCTAGTTTCTGTTCATCTTGTGGTAAGTTTATCTTTCAAATCATGAATATAACTAGTTGTTTCGATTATTACATCATGAGCGGCTAAATTCCTTTAACCTGAATTATAGGATCTATGGTTATGTCTTGATAAGGTGCTGAGTGTGCTAGAGTGACCACCAATTACTTGGTAAGTTAAACCCCCATTTCTGGAAACATAAATCTATCAGTTGATTAAATTACAAATGACTTAAGTTCATACCATATTCCCTGTTGGATTTGACCCCAACCTAGTTGGGTTTTATATTGATAACAATCTCTTAAATTCTCATTAGAGAGGTGTAGTTTGAGCGTTATAAAAAATGGCATTTTTTGTGACGACATTTCTTATAAGTTATCACAATTGAGATGGCTTATCAGAAATGTCATCTGAAGTTGATAAAATTCCATGGGTTCTGTTTAGAGCTGACAACATTTGTGATAAGCTATCACATTTGTGATGGCTTATCTGAAATATCGTCACACCTGGGATCTGAAGCATGAATAAGCCCTTTCAAGGGGAGTGAAACTTTAAATGATTGATGTGTTTGTGTTTATACTCTTAAGGGTCGACTAATGGTTTTTCTCTTACTACAATTTGTGAAATGGCACCTAAAGGAAAGAATTTAAAATCTACAAAGAGAGTGACCAAGGGATGTGTACCTCGGAGACTTTTCAACGAAAAGTATAATTATGAAGAGGAAGAGCCTCTGCCCAGGAAGCAAAATAAGAATAAAATCCCTAAAAAGCCTTCACCACCTCTACCAATTAAAGTAGAGGAGAGTGAAGAGAGTGATACTAAGCCAACAATATCTGTACATATAGCTTCTAATTAGGTGACCTCTAAGCAATAAGATTCTAAACATGCTGAATTTGAAGAGCATGATTAAGATCATCCTTCTTTCGGGGAGCATGATTCTGAGCAACCTGAATCTGTAGGACCATTAACTGAGTCCTTATCTGCTGAGCCACAAGATAAGGAAGAATCTTTGATTATAGGAACTATGGTTTAATGCAAGAATCGTGAAGTCTGAGATGACAGTAGGTGACAGATTCCCAAAGCTCAGAAAATTTTCTTTGATGGGATTCACAGAACTAACAGAAGGGCTGTTAAGAGGCTAATCTTTGAATAGAAGAGAATCATCATTAAAGGGTTGAGCGGATACCCCAAGTTGGATCATAAATTTTGTGATTACAATTTAGGATGGACGACAAGAGGAGGAAATTCATTTTTCTACACTAGTTAGGGAGTTCTATGCAAACTACCAAGATCACTTGAAAAATATATGTAGAGAAGGAGAGAAAGAAACTGATCAACCTTTGTTAGATAAAGTCCCGGTACGGGGTGTAGTGGTGGATATTTTTGAAGCAACAATTAATAGGTTCCTTCACGGCCCAAAATTCACTCCTAAGGACACTTAACCTACTTTCTATTCCCAATTGAAGCATCTGGAAAATCAAAGGTCTTATTTAGCCATGCTCATAGCTGATGTAGAATCAGAATAGATGACTAACCTAAGTGAAAGAATCTTCAAAGCCTACCTGAATTTAGAGGAAATATTTTGCTAGGGAATTTTACGTACCTATTTGATGCCCACAGATAGCTATAATATCTTTAGGGATGACAGAGCAATACTAGTTGCAAGTTTTATGGCTAACCACAAATTGAACTTTGGAGAGATCATCGTCGAAGAGATAAAAATTTAGCTCTCATGATTTGATACAACATTTGCTTTCCCTTATTTGATTATGAGGTTTTATAGGGAAGCTAATGTACCCAAGATTGTAGGGTTAAAAGAAGAACTCCTCATCAAGAAGACCCACAATCCTATCCAAAATAAGGAAAATTAGCCAAGGCTAATGCTTGACAGGGGTGCAGAGACTCAAGCTGATCCACCAGTTATAGGTGCCAGCTTAGTGCCTAATGTAGATGTACAGGATTCTGAGACTGCACAACCAACATCTTCAGCATAAGTAGGTCCAGTGTTTGGAACTGAGACAAAACCTTTAGCTGCGGTGCCTACAACATAATTTGCCTTCAACCCTATGAATTTCAGAAGAGTAGCAAAGTAGTCCAAGTGGTGTAAGGCTCAGCTTAAACTATTTGCCAAGCAATTTGTGGCTACAGTGGACAAGAGATTTAAGGCTGCACTCGATCACTACAAAGCTCGGCCAGGTTGAATTGATGAATTGGAGAATTGTTTCAACACATAGTTGAATGAGAGGTTAATTCCAGAGATAGCTTTACTCAGATTAGACCTTGACAAAGTAAAGGCGGAGGTTGGGAAGATACAACAACACCATTTTATGGTGTCAGCAGATTCGACAGCTGAGGAGTATTAGGGATAAATCCCGATGCTTGATCTTATAGAGGAGCTACTGAAGAAAAAGAATAAGAAAAGTAAGAAGAATGGCAAAAGTAAGAGAGAAAGGCCTAATAGTGATGAAGAAAAAAAAGTAGAGAAGTGGGCAAGAAAGAAGCCTGTAAAGTAGGAGATGAAGAATGCGAGGATTGAGTCCTTAGTGGACAATGAGAGATGTGAGGTAGCCAAGCAAGCAAGAGCTCTAGGGGCCTTTACTAGTAGGCTTTCAGAGACTAATAGACCAGCTGCACCAGAACAGAGCCAGGCTCCTAATGGAGATAGGGCAGCTAAGGATACGGTAGTAGGGTCAGGAACCCATGACCCTCAGGATTGATCTATACCAGGTATTCACTAATAATAATTTTTTATTTTCTTTGATTTTAAGTTGAGGGTGTAGGGTAAATTGTTGTTGTAAAATTTTGTAATTGACTAGGAGAAATAATTGTACTTGAGGCATTTGAATTGCTTTCTTATTTTTGTACACCTCTTCAAGTTGTCTACTTCTTTAACTGTGTGATTTGCTTTAAGTGTGACCACTGTGCATCTTTGTATTGCATTAGTTATAGTAATATAATAATTATTACTTAACATCTGCATAAACTGAATGAGTAGTACATTATGATATACGTGTGTTCCAAGTGCGTATGAGATGCTACTTAGTTCCCTCTATATATTGAAGCCAGAACTTGCCTGGTTAGTCTTACCTAGGTTGAAGGATAGGGGTTAGGAAAGGATCATAGGATATTTTGATATGAGCTCACATTATCCTAAATGACCTTTCCAATGTGCATAATATCCCTTGATCCCTATTTTAATCATGATTAGCCTATTTATTTTTATGACACCTATCGCCTTCCTATTTAGATCACAATGAACCTGTTTTGGCCCTTGTCCTCCTTGGACACTGTGCACTTTTACTTTGGCAAATGGCCTAAGTTGAGGCTGGCTATCATAGGGGTGTGTGATGCAAAATGAGTATGAAGAAAGCTAGCATAAAAGAAAAGAATAAAAAAAGCTTGGTGCGGAGGAAAATAGCAAGAAAAAGAAAAATTGTGAAAAATAATAAGTGATTGCGGAAAAGACCGCACCCAGCCTAAATAAGTGTGATCAATAAAATAGAAGAGTGAAAAAGGCTAATGAGTGAAACCCCAAAAAGCTAGTGTAGTATCAAGGAGTCTTAGTCACTTTAAATGACATCAAGTATCATACCATCCCCCAACCTATATCACAAGCCTAAAAGAAGACCTATAGTGATCCTAGCTGACCTATCTGAAGATCTGGCTATTGAAAATAAGGGCAAGCCTATGGTACTTGGCATACATTGGTTGGAACTTCATTTTGAGAGTAAGTGTTTTGATTGTCACCATGGTTATGTATAGGATTACTGATATGAGATAAGGGGAATTTCTTTGCTGTGAGCGCATACCAAATATGTAGCTAGTTGCTAACTTTTTTGGAGAGTGTAATACTGGTATATGCATGGTAAATATAGCTAAATTAATGTGGTAGATTGATTTTTGTGTGTTGCATTAGTGTTCTTCATTATTCTTGAATTGACTGACCTTTAAGAGGGTGAAAGTGTTTTAAGATGATATGGATGATTGACTGCCAAATGTACTTTGTATTCTCTTAGTTGTGGTGAGTTTCTTGAGGACGAGAAATTTATTTAAGTTGAGGGTGTTGATGTTTGAGCTAATGCTAACACATTTGAGGCTTTTAACTAAGAATAGTTGCAAAGTCTTAAGAAACTTTTATCATTTTTTATTGTTTTATGTTTGATTTTGCAGAAGAAGCTATGATGCATGAGAACGAACAAGGAAGGAAGCAAAGGAGTTGAAATCTAAAGTAAGTTGAAGAGAAGTGTGGCTGATGATATTTCTGATAAGTTGTCAGCCCTGCGATAAGTTATCAGCTTTATCATCAGCCTCAGATAGAGAATACACCTAAGTTTAGAGTTGTCATGACATTTTGTGATAAGCGGTCAAGGAGCTGATAGGTCATCAAAGTTGTCGTCAGCCTAAGGAAGAACATGAGGGCTGAGTTAGAGACTTGACGATATTTGTCAAGAGTCATCAAGGAGTTGATAGAACATCACCGGTTGTGGTCAGATTTAGGAAACGAGTAACAAAAGTAAAGAGGAGCTGACAACATTTGTGATAAGTCATCAGTCTTCTGATATGTTATCATAAATGGCGTCACCTAATATGAGGAATTTCTAAACTTTATTATTTTGTTTCCATAATTAGGGTGAACTATTTAAAGCATTGTTAAAGGTTTTCTTGAAAGGAAGAAAAAACTTGAGTATTGACACACGTATTTTGATATTTTTTCTCTCTAGTTTCTTGACTTGAACAAGCAATTATTTTGAAGAGATTATCATCATTATTTTGGGATACTATTGTGATCAAATTTGAGAATCTCTAGTTTCTATTCATCTTGTGGTAAGTTTATCTTTCAAATCATGAATATAACTAGTTGTTTAAATTATTACATCATGAGAAGCTAAATTTCTTTAACCTAAATTATGGGATCTAGGGTTAAGTCTTGATAAGGTGTTGAGTGTTCAAGATTCAAAAGGTGGTAGGACTCCTTGATAATTCTGAGGTTTTAATTATCATCTATTGGTTGCAAATGATAGATAACACCTGCTTTGATTTGCTTGAGAAAGAAATCAAATATAGTGGGAAGTGAATTATTAACAAGGACTTGGAAGCAGTAAAAACTTCAATCCAATAATTGACACTGTAACAAGGTTGATTAACCTGAGGTAAAATCTGATCATGAATATAAATTCCCTAAGTACGAAAGGATTAGGTAATTAAATGCTTAAGTAAGTTGAGAGACATTTAGGCATTACTTCGATAAATATAAATTGTTGTCCTACCTACTGTGAGAATCTTGAACCACCATTACCATCTGTTAAGTACCAAAACCCCTAGTGAACATAATTCTGGTTTTTCCATAAAGTCTTGATTACACAAACTGTAACAAAAGTGACCAACAGTGACTGGATAAACTAAAAACCCCCCAATTTAGGAAACATCAAGATATTAGTTGATTAAATTGCAAATGACTTAAGTTCACACCATATTCCTTGTGGGATTCGACCCCAACCTTGTTGTGTTTTATATTGACAACGATCACTTACATTCTCATTGGAGTAGTGTATTTTGAGAGTTATTAGACTACACCTTTAGTGAATCCAGTGGCTCACCATGATGGCACCGCATCGCGGGGATGGTCAAAATCAGGATTTTTCAGTGACAAAAATTTAATTTATTCTCGAGCAAGTTTAATCTTTTTCCATGACCCAATCAGTCCAAACATGGGATTAAAGTCCTAATAGCCTAATTATTCATTTCTTTATTTAATTTATTTTGATTAAAGAGCATTCTCTCTCGAATAGAAAATCCTAGACTTTAAGATTAAAGTTCAATTCTAAAGAAAATTACCAAGAAACTTCAGGATTTCAACTATTCAGGTATGTTAGATGTTCATCCATGGGTCCCTTTCACCCATAGAGTCCAACAATATATTTTTGTATTTTAAAATTATGATCTTTACATGTTTTATGAATTATGTCCCTGAATTTCAAATTTTATGTCATGTCAACATGAAATTGTTGTTATTAAACCCTATATGTGAGAATGATGTTGTTCGCTGGTTTAAAACCTTAATTGGTGATTTAGTATCAAAATCATGCTATTACTACAAGATTTATACTATTCCCATGCTTATACTACACTACGAATATCAAGTGTTTGATGAAATGCCTTGATGAAAGGATATTGAACAATGACTACTTAATATTTCCCTAAAGCTTTAGTATGTTTTAAATATTATGGTTTTCATATCAAGCTCATACGAATTTAGAATAAAAACCCTTAGTTTATGATTTGGTAATGCTATAGTGCAATCTTTTCATATTTATAAAGTATCCCCATCTTAAAGTCTTAGTCCCTAAGTGCTTGATCAAATGCTTAAGTGAATAAACATGAACAATGATTTCCTTTCATGGTTTCAAAGCTTGCAAGTGGTCCGATTGATATTGTTATCGAGTCCTAGGGGGTATGTATACCCAAAAATTTAGTTGTTTACTTACTCTCTGTGTTTTTAGAATAGTTCAAATAAATCATGAGCATTACCACTAAGTTAGCCTTCATGATTATTTACTTGTCCAGTTAAGCATAGTTCAGAACTGTAATCAGTGTCAGTTTAGTTAGGAGTATGATTCAGCACCGAGCAAAACCAAGGATGGGTGTATTCCAAATAGTATAGGGTTTGACCCTTAGCAACAATCCCTAAGTTATAGAACTATGTAGCCAGCGTAGGTTTGAGATGTCTTCCGACTAGATTAGGGTTGACACATATCTCATGATGTATTCCTATTATTTTAGGGTTAACAAGGTGTCTTCCTATTAGATTAGGGTTGACACAACCATTGTTAGTGCCTGTGGTACGGTAATAGCACCCTTTCAACTGGGTTACAGGTTAGACCCCTATCAGCTCAGATTGGGGTAAGCCGGTTAGATAATACCTCCCATAGTTTTAGTTTTAGTTAGATTATATTTAAAATATCTTTTATGCTTGGTCATGCATTCTCAGTCTTTTATAGTTTTCATGCATTCTATTCAATACTTCATGTTATTCATCTAGTTATTTATTACTCATGCACATAAAACCATGCATATTAGCCTTCTTAATTTAGCATACCAGTACCTTCAAAGTACTTATCGCATACTCATTTCTTGCACTATGATGTATTATATCATAGGTTCAAAAGCTCATTTCTCGAATCGCTCATAGGCTTGCTAGACTATCTATCATGGCAGTGGTGATTCCTCATATTTTGGGGACATGATTTATTTTGCTTTGATTACTTTATCAATTTTAGCATTTTCTATTCAGTCGGAGTTAGTTGGGGGTTTGCCCCATCAACTCCATAGTCAATCAGTAGAGGCTTTTAGAATAGTACAGACAGTTTGTCAGTTTTCAGTTTTCAGTTGTCATTATAAGACATTTTATCAACAGTATCAGATTTTTTTATAGACTTTATTAGATTTATGACTTAAAACATAATGGCATTTCACAATTAAATTCTACATATAACCTTTTTGTATCAGTTTTATTTTGTGTACATGACAGGTATCAACTTATGTGTTAGGTTATGGACCCTCAGAACTGTAAGCACTATATGATGCCCAGGTTGTACACTCTGGGCGTTACAAACTTGGTATCAAAGTATAAGTTTTTAAAGTTTCCTAGGAAGTCTGAAAGCTGCGTCAAGTAAAGTCTTGTACATTAGTGTGAAGTATGTAGAATTATGGATAAGAGGTTATGAGGCATTTTAAGAAAAGTTTCCCTTCTTTCAGTTTTTATATCATGAAAAAGAACATGAGCTCAAGTTAAACTCTCTTTCTAATTAAATTCTTCCTTCTATTTATAGACCATCACTCTTAAAAAAATAAGTAGATGAAGAAATGTAAACCAGCCAACATCTCTGCCCATTCAGGAAGATCCCCTGAATGAGCATGTTACTCATGCAGAGTTCAAAGTTGCATTTACTACTCTAGCTCACTCTGTAGCAGCTAAGAATGTTTAGCCGACTGCTATTCCATCCAACCCAGTGGCCAATACTACCGCAGCTAGGATTTAGGACTTTACTCGAATGAATTCTTCTCTATTTTTGGGATCAAAACCTGAAGAGGATTTTTAGGAATTCTTAGACATGGTCCAAAAGGTATTAGATATTATAGGTGTGACTTCCAGTGAGAGTTCTAAGTTGGCTTCTTACCAGTTGTAAGAAGTATCTCACACCTATTTTAAGTAGTAGCTAAGAGATAGAGGTGCAAATACGCGACCTGTAAAGTAGGATGAGTTGCTATAGTTTTCTTAGGGAGATTCTTATTATTGGAGTTGAGGAATTCTAAGGTGTTTGAATTCATTAATTTTAAGTAGGGTAACATAAGTGTGAAAGAGTATTCCCTTAAGTTTACTAAGTTAGCTAGGTATGCTCCTCATGTGGTAGCAAATAATAGATCTAGGATGAGCAAGTTTGTGTTTGGGATATCCGATAGTGTGGTCAAGGAGTGTAGGACTGCGATATTAATTAAGGAGATAGACATATGTATTCTTATGGTCTATGCTCAACAAATTAAGGTGCAGAATCTTAAAAAGAAGGAGAGAGAGAGAATAAGAGAGCCAGAATGGGTAGCTTTAGTTTTGCTCAGCCAAAGTTAGAGAGTGGTAACCATTCTCAGTTTAGTCAGAATTTTTTAGTCCCAACACTATCTTCACCTAGTGCAGCAGTACCAAAGTTTTGGAATGACCATTGAGATGGGGAGCCAGACTCTATAACCCAGGGTAGTGTGAGTAATGATCATACCCATTTGCTTTACAAAGAATGTGGTAGAAATTGCCTAGGTGTGTGTAGATTTGGTAGTGATGTACATTTTGTAAGTGGTGAGTTAGATCACAGAGTCTAAAAATATCCTAGGGCTGGTCCACGAAGTTAACATAGTCATCCTCTAGTTTTATTCGATTGCTCGAATCAGTATCACGCCACATCCAGTGCAACTCGGGGTCAGTATTAGAATAGAATTTATGTACTTTAGTCCTGAGAATATCAAGAAAGCTCTCCTAATGTGTTTACTGGTACATTTCAAGTTTTTTTTTTTATATGTTTATGCTATACTAGGCCTTTCTCTTTATTTTGTAACCCCTTATATAGCCGTCAACTTCAGAGTTAGTCCAGAAATCATAGTAGAGTCTTCTTAGTGTCTACCTCAGTGGGTAAATCTATACTAGACAAGCAGTTATATAGAAATCAACTCATCATAATATCCCTATAAATCCCTATAGTTGATTTTAGAAATAGCATAGTTTAGTTTCAGCTTCTTGATGAACCAGTTAAAGAATGAGGTATTAGTACCTCAATTGTTACGGGTCAGATATGTTATCGGTCCCCTCTTGTAATACTATGATAGCCCCTAATCTAGAGTTAGCAGAATAAACCTAGGAAATTAGTAGTAGTAAAGTGGGGTTAGTTTTATGAGAGGTGAACCAGAAGGCTTAAAATAACATACGCAAGATTTTATGGTACTGACTCAAAATTAAGCATGATGATGTGGGGGTAATTTAGGGATGTGATATTTGTAGGCTATGATGAAAGTAGTCGAGTCATTACTGTTTTGGGGATATCCAGGATGTGTGTTAGAATCTAAGTTTAAATCTTTGATGGTCGAGCTAATAGAAAGAAATGTTGAAAATTCTAAGTTAGTCTATTTTTAGTTGTTACATTATGATTGTTGAGGCTATAGAATGATAAGAGTTTTATCTCAAAAGAAAGTACTAGCAGTATGTTTTACATTATTAGGAATAGTTATTAAGAGTGAATTTACCAATTATGTGTATTTTCATACTCCAAATTATAGAGTGAAGTAGCGGCAATCAAGTTTAGAGATGTTGATTAAGTGGTTCCAAGACATAGAATGATGGCTTTAAGCTAAGGGGGAGATAATAGAAAAAGTAACCAAGTCAATCCCCCAAATTCTAGTGGTGGGGCCAATGTATTGTAGAACCTCAGTAAGAGAGGGTGATACCCGACCCATTCTCATGCTTTATATGTCATCTCCATGATCATACTGCACGTTCTTGTACATCATAAAGAATCATGTGTGCTTCTATTTTTTAGTATATGAGTCCCATTTTACTTAGCTGTACAAATCATGTACCATGAAACATATGAACTCCAACTCAGGTCATGCAGGTCATGACTCATGCATTCATTCTTTAAAGTATGTTCACTTCCAGTACCCATGCTACACATATAATGACCAGAAAAATTCATATATATGTCGTGCTTATCCCCGTATTAGTCCTCTTTGATGAATACAATTCAGTTTATGCATCATGTTTCAGATTTTAGAAAATCAGTTATGATTCAGTTCATACATGTCTTTTCATCATTTCGGTCCTCCCCCAGTATTTCAACCAAGTATGTATCTTTCATGATACATAATATCCTAAACATTACATCTTCTCTTCACATAGCAAGATCTATCTTGAAGCAATGAGGTAATCATAAGTTGAATCTCTCGGTTATATCTCAGCCTTATAACCATTCTCATGTCATTTTTTGTATTCAAGAAATCAGTCAAGTTCATGATATTCAATTCATGTGTCATGTTCAGAATCAGCTATGCAATCATGTCCCAAGTTTTAAATCAACTAGTCCCATTCAAGGATGAATGTTCCCAAGGGGGAGATATTATACTACCCCAAAACATGCTTCAAGGTCATGAGAATTAAATTATAGTTCTTTGCTAGTTTTATGAGTTAGTTTGACGTATATTAAGACCTCAAATAATTCTGAGTTATTAGATAAATCAAAAAAATCCTTATCGATCGAGTTTTTGATGAGAATGTTTCCTTAGTCAAATTCAAACAACCATATCTTTTGCTCTACTAAGAATTATCTAGATCAAGACCCACCAACATTTAGGAAATTGAATTAGCTTTCTAACAATACTAATTTTGCCTTATTCAAATAATCGAGTAAGAAGTTATGGAAACTTTTATTCGAGACAGTGGGCCACCACGATGGTATTGCATCGTAATGACAGGGAAAATGACACTCGTCGGTTTACAATGCTGCACCTTAGCATCATCCCATGGAGGAATGTAAGCTTACACTCATCCTTTTCCAGTAATGCAATGCGATAGCACCGCATCTCAACAAAGTGCAATTTTGCACTCGTCCTTAGACTACAACGACAGTAAAATTCTAGTGGTTATCCGCGATGGCACCGTATCACGGTGACATATTTGGATTTTTTCAATGATAAATATATAATTTATTCTAGGGGTAGTTTAGTCTTTTTCCATGACCCCAATCAGTCCAAACACCAGAATAAAGCCCTAATTTCTTAATTAGTCACTACTTTATTAAATTTCTTTCAATTAAAGAGCATTCTCTGTCAAATAGAAAACCCTAGCCTTCAAGATTAAAGTTCAATTCTATAGAAACTTACCAATAAACTTTATGAATTCAACCATTTAGGTATGTTAGATGTTCATCCATGGGTCCCTTTTAACCATGGAGTCAAAGAGTCTATTTTTATGTTTTAAAAGTATGATCTTTACTTGTTTATGAATTATGTCCATCCACTATCATGAATTTTGAATTTTTTGTCACGTCTACATAAAATTGTTGTTGTTATTTAACCCTACACATGTGAATGATGTTGGTCGATGATTTATAACCTTAATTGGTGATTTAGTATCAAAATCATGCTATTACTACAAGCTTTATACTATTCTTGTACTTTGCTTACACAATTATTGTCAAGTACTTGATGAAATGACTAGATGAAAGGATATAGAACAATGACTACTCAATATGTCCCTAGGGATTTAGTATGTTTTAAATATTATGGTTTTCATATCATGTTCATGCGAATTCAGAATAAAAACACTAAGTTTATGATTGGTCATGTGATTGTGCGATATTTTCATAATTATAAAGTATCCCCAAGTTAAAGTCTTAGTTCCCATGTGCTTGATGAAATGCTTAAGTTAATAATTATGAACAATGACTTCCTTCCATGGTTTCAAAGATTTCAAGTAGTCCTATTGTTATTGTTATCGAGTCTTGGGGGTTATGAATACTCAATAATTTTGTAGTTTACTTAGTCTTAATATCTTCTTAATAATTCAGATAAATCATGAACATTACCAATCAGTTAGCCTTCCTGATCAGTTACTTGTCCAGTTAAGTCTAGTTCAATCCTATAATCAGTGTCAATTCAGTTGGGAGTATGATTCAACACCAAAAAAACTGAGGGATGTGGGTATTCCTATTAGTATAGGGTTTGACCTTTAGCAGCAATCCCTAAGTTATAAAACTACATAGCCAACATAGGATGTATTTTGGCTGGATTAGGGTTGACATGTTAGTTTAGGGTTGACAAGGTTCTTATTATTAGTTAGGGTTGACATTTCCATTATTAGTACCCGTGGCATGGTACTAGCACCCTTCCAACTAGGGTCATAGGTTGGAGCCCTATCAGCTCAGACTGGGGCATGTCTGTTAGATGACACCTCTCACAGTGTCAGTTTCAGTACTCAATTAAAAATTTAGTTCAGTCTTGCTTGACCATAGCACAAAGTTTATCAGTTATTCAGTTATTAGATTTTAGTAGTTCAGTTTACAGATTTATTTAGAATATGTTTTATGCTTGGTCATACATTCTCAGTCATTACAGTTTTCATGCATTCTATTCAGTACTTCATGTTATTCATCTAGCCAGTTATTACTCATGAACATGAAACCATGCATATCAGCCTACCTCATTTAGCATACCACTACATTTAAAGTACTGATCGCATACTTGTTTCTTTTGCTATGATGTATCTTATCATAGGTTCAGACAATCAGTTCTTGGATCGCGTATATACTTTCTAGATTATTAGCCACAGTAGTGGTGAATCCTCATATTTTGAGGACATGATTTATTTAGCTCTGATTACGTTATTAGTTTCAACATTTTCTATTCAGTCAATGTTAGTTGGGGATTTTCCCCATCAGCGTTACAGTCAGTCAGTAGAGGATTTTTAGACTAGTATAGATAGTTAGTCAGTTTTGAGTTTTTCGTTGTCCTTGTCATGTGTTTTATCTGCATTATCAATTTTATTTTACATACTTTATTATATATATGACTTAAAACATTATGGCTTTTCCTAGTTAAATACCATATATCACCTTTTGGTATTAGTTTTATTTTGTGCTCACAGTTGGTACCAACTCATAGGTTAACTTGTGGTCCCTCGAGACTGTAAGCATCGTGTGACTCCTAAGGTGTACTATCAGGGTGTTACAAACTTGCTATCAGAGTCTATAGTTTTAAAGTTTCCTGGAAAATTTAAAAGTCATGTCAAGGAGAGTCTTCTGCATGGGTGTGAAGCACGCCACACTTATGGATAAGAGGTTAGGAGGTATTTTAAGAAAAGTTTCCCTTCTTTCAGCGTTCATATAAAGTGAAAGAAATGAGTTCAAGTTGAACTCTCTGACTAATTTAATTCTTTCTTGCAGTTACAAACCCTGACTCCCAAAAAAACAAACAGAAGAAGAAATATATACCAGCCAACATCTTCGACCATTCAGGAGGATCTCCTGAATGAGCACGTTTCTTATGTAGAGTTCTGAGCTACATTCACTACTCTAGCTTACTTTGTAGCGGCTCAGAATATTTAGCCGACAGCTATTTCGGTTAACCTAGTAGCCAATTCTGTCGCAGCTAGGATTCGAGACTTTACCCGAATGAATCCTCCTCTGTTTTTATGATCCAAACCTTAAAAAGATCCACATGAATTTTTAGACATGGTCCATATGGTAAGAGATATTATAGGTATGACTTCTAGTGAGATTGCTGAGTTGGATACTTACCAGGTGTAAGATGTATCTCATATCTGCTTTAAGCCGTGGAAATAGGATAGAGACAGACGTATAGCTTGTATAGTGGGAGGAGTTTCCTATAGTTTTCCTAGAGAGATTCTTCTCATTAGAGTTGAGGGAAGCTAAAGTATTAGATTCATTAATTTAAAGCAGGGAAACATGAGTGTGAAAGAGTATTCCCTCAAGTTTACTCAGTTCTCTAGGTATGCTCCTCATGAGGTGGCTTATAACAGATCAAGGATAAGAAAGTTTGTGTCTGGGATATCTGATAGTGTGGTCAAGGAGTGTATTACTGCAATGATAATTAAGGAGATGGACATATCTAGACTTATGGTCCATGATCAATACATTGAGAAGAAAAAGCTTAAGATGATGGAGAAAGAGAATGATAGAGCCAGAATGGGTAGCTTCAGTTTTGCTCAGCCAAGGTTAGAGTATGGTAATCATTCTCAGTTTAGTTAAAAAATTTTAGCCCTACCTACATCTTCAGCTAGTGCACCATTACCAAAGTTTAGGAATGACCATTGGTATGGGGTGCCAGGCTGCAAAACCTACGGTAGTGTGAGCAGTAGTCGTACCCATCTACTTTGCAAACAATGGGGTACTAATCACCAAGGTGTGTGTAGATCCAGAAGTTATGATTGTTTTGGATGTGCAAAGTCAGGTTACAGAGTTTGAGAATGTACTAAGATTGGACCATGAAGTCAGCATAGTCATCCTCCAATTCCATCCAATCGGTTGACTCAGCAGGGTTACACATCCAGAACAACTGTGGGTCAGCATCAGAATAGACTTTATGCATTTCAGTCCCGGCAAGATTAGGAAAGTTCTCCTAATGTTGTTACTGTTATGTTTCAGGTCATTCCTTTTACATGTTTATGCTTTACTCGACCTTTATCTTTCTTTTGTAAACCTGTACATACCTGTCAACTTCGGAGTCAGTCCAGAAATCTTAGTTTAGCCATTCTTAGTGTCTACCTTAGTGGGTAAATCTGTACTAGATAAGCGGGTATATATAAATCTCCC
The DNA here is from genome assembly GCF_002878395.1 of Capsicum annuum. Lineage (NCBI taxonomy): Eukaryota > Viridiplantae > Streptophyta > Magnoliopsida > Solanales > Solanaceae > Capsicum > Capsicum annuum. The sequence goes on along the minus strand of NC_061121.1, from coordinate 172,305,410 downwards.
GGTCACAGTATCCCAGTAAATCCCTTAAGTTGATCTTAGAAATAACGTAGTTTAGTTTTATCCTCTTGATGAACCAGTCAGGGAATGAAGGATTAGTACCTCAGAGCTTTAGGGACAGATGTGTTGTTAGACCCCTATCGTAATCCTATTTCAACAATTGATCTAGAGTTAGCAGCATGAGACTAGGAGTTTAGCATCCATAAAATAGGGTTAGTTGTATGAAATATGAACTAGAAATCCTAGAAAAGTTATGACAAATTTTATGTAACTGACTCAAAATTAAGGATGATGATGTGGGGGTGAGATAGAGATGTGATATTTGTAGCTATGACGAAAGTAGTTAGGTTATTATAGATTTGGGGATATCAAATATGTGTGTTAGAGTCTAAGTTTTAATGTTTGATGGTCGATCTAATAGAAAAAAGTGTTGAAAATTCTAAGTTAGTCAATTTTAAGTTTTCATTATTATTGTTGGGGCTATAGAATGGTAAGAGTTGTATCTCAGAATAAAGTACTGGCAAAAAATTTTACATTATTGGGCATAGTCATTCAAAGTGACTTTACCAATTATGTGTAATCTCATATCCCCAGATTCTTGAGTGAAGTGATGGCAATCTAGTTTAGAGATATTGATTAAGTAGTTCCAAGACTTATTATAATAGCTTTAAGGTATGGGAGAGCTGACAGAACATATTACCAAGTCAGGCACTCAGATTCAAGTAGTGGTACCAGTGTATTATAGAACACCAGTAGGGGAGGGTGATCCCAGACCTATTCTCATCTCAATAAAGAGTTTTGTATTTCTGTCATCACTATATCTACTTATGCTTTATATGTCATCTCCATGATCACAGTTCACATTCTTGCACATCATAAAGTATCATATGTTCTTCCAGTTCTTAGTATAATGAGTCCCAGTTTGCTCTGCTGTACAAATCATGTACCATGAAACCTATGAACTCCAATTCAGGTTATGCAGCTCATGACTCATGCATTGATGCATTACAGTATTTTCAGTCCCAGTACTCATGTTACATATATAATGATTAGTGAAATTCAGATTTATGTCGTGCGAATCCATGTATTATTCCACTTTGATGAATATAGTTCAATTCCTGCATCCTCTTTCAGCTTTTAGATAATCAGTTATGATTTAGTTCGTATGTGTCTCACGCATCATCTCATTCTTCCCTCAGTATTACAGCCATGTCAGTATCTTTATGGGCCATAATATCCCAAGCGGGAGATGTACTGTGATTTCCCGAGCTTTCAGGTCCTAAATCTTATATCTTCACTTCACATAGCAAGATCTAGCTTTAAGCAATGAGGTTGTCATAAGTTGGCTCTCTCGGTTATATCTCAGCCTTATAACTATTCTCATGTCATTACCTATATTCATGAAATCACTCCAGTTCATCTTTCATGTTTAGAATCAGTTACACACTCATGTTTCAAGTCATGGATGTTTAATATATGATCTTAGTTACCTCAGTACAGTCCTCCCAGTTCAACCAGTCCCATTCGAGGACGAATATTACCAAGGGATAGATATTGTAATACAAGAAAGAGTCCAGACCAATGTTAGAACTATGCATCAAGACCATGAGAAATAATGATAGTTCTTTGCTAGTTTTATGAGTGAGAATGACATATATTAAGGCTTCAAATAACTCCTAACTATTAAACAAACCAAAACAATCCTTACCGATTAAGTTTTTGATAAGAATGTTGCCTTAGTCAAATTTAAATGAGCATATATTTTGCTTTACTAAGAATTTTGGAGCTCAAGGCCCACCAAAATGTAGGTAATTGAATTAGCTTTTCAACGATACCAATTTTTCCTTAATCCAATAACCAAGCAAAAAGTTATGGAAATTTTTGTTATAGACAGCGTGCCACCGCGATAGTACCGCATCGCGGTGACAGGAAAAATGACACTCATCAGTTTCCAGTGAAGAACCTAAGCATCACGTCACGGAGGAGTGTGAACTCGCACTTGTCCTTTTCCAGTGACGCAACGCAATAACACTGCATTGCGCCAGAGTGTAATTTTGCACTCGTCCTTAGACTACACCTAAAATGAAATTCCAGTGGCTCACTGCGATGGCACCACATGGCGGTGATGGCCAAAATTGAGATTTTTCAGTGACGAAAATTTAATTTACTCTAGGGAAAGTTGTCTTTTTCCATGACTCCAATAAGTCAAAATACGGTTTTAAAGCCCTAATAGCCCAATTAGTCATTACTTTATTCAATTTCTTTCAATTAAAGAGCATTCTCTCTAAAATAGAAAACCCTAGCCTTCAAGTTTAAAGTTCAATTCTGAAAAAAATTACCATGAAACTTCAAGAATTCAACTATTCAAGTATGTTAGATATTCATCCAAAGATTCCTTTAACCCATGGGATCCAAGAATCTAATTTTATGTTTAAAAGTATGATCTTTACATGTTTTATGAATTATGTCCATGAACTTTCATGAATTTTGAATTTTATGTCTCGTCTACACGGAATTGTTGTTGTTATTAAATCCTACACGTGTGAATGATGTTGTTCGCTGATTTAAAACCTTAATTAGTGATTTAGTATCAAAATCTTGCTATTACAACAAGCTTTATACTATTCCCATGCTTAGCCTACACTATGAATGTCAAGTGTTATATGAAATGCCCAGATAAAAGGATATTGAACAATTACGACTTAATATGTCCCTAAGGCTTTATTATATTTTAAATATTATGATTTCCATATCATGTTCATGCGAATTCAGAATAAAAAAACCTTATTTTATGATTTGGTCGTGTAAATGCACGATTTTTTCATATTTATAAAGTATCCCTATGTTAATGTTTTAGTCTCCATGTGCTTGATGAATGCTTAGGTGAATTATAGTGAACAATGATTTCCTTCCATGGTTTCAAAGCTTTCAAGTGGTCCTATTTTTATTGTTATCAAGTCATGGGGGTTATGAATACCCAAAATCATAGCTATTTACTTAGTCTTGGTATCTTCAAAATAGTTCAAATAAATCATGAGCATTACCACTTAGCTAGCTTTCATGATCAGTTTCTTTTCAAGTTAATCCTTGTTCAGTCTCGTAATCAGTGTCATCTCAGTGAGGAGTAGGATTCTGCAATGAGCAAACACATGGATGGGGGCATTCCTATTATTATAGGGATTTACCCTTAGCAGTAATCCATTAGTTATAGAACTACATAGCTAGCGTAGGTTTGAGATGTCTTCCGACTATATTATAGTTGACACATATCTCATGATGTCTTCCTATTAGTTTAGAGTTGACAAGGTGTCTTCCTATTATATTAGGGTTGACAAAACCATTATTAGTACCCGTGGCACGATACTAGCACCCTCCCAACTGGGGTCACAGGTTGGACCCCTATCAGCTCATACTAGGGCATGTCGGTTAGATTATACATTCCACAATTTTAGTTTCAGTACTCAGTTCAGAATTTAGTTTATTCTTTCTTGACCATAGCACACAGTTTATCAGTTATTCAATTATCAGATTTATGTACTTCCATTTACAGATTATAATTAGAATATGTATTATGCTTGGTCATGCATTCCCAGTCTTTACAGTTTTTATGCATTTTATTTAGTACTTCATGTTATTCATCCAGTCAGTCATTACTCATGCATATGAAACCATACATATTATCCTACCTCTTTTAGCATACCAGTACATTCAAAGTACTGATCGCATACTCATTTCTTGCTCTATGATGTATCTTATCATAGGCTCGGAAGCTCAGTCCCCAGATCTTGCTTAGACTCTCCAGACTATCAGCCGCAGTAGTGGTGAGTCATCATATTTCAAGAACATGATTTACTTAGCTCAGATTACTTTATCAGTTTTAGCATTTTTTTCAGTCAGAGTTAGTTGGAGGTTTGCCCCATCAGCTCCACAGTCAGTCAGTAGAGACTTTTCAAACTAGTACATACAGTTAGTCAGTTTTTAGTTTTTAGTTTTCATTGTCAAATGTTTTATGTAACACCCCGATTTTTAGAACCGAAATACTGCACGGTGCTTATGACCCTGAAGGACCACAAGCTAACCCATGACTAATATCTACACCTGTGTATTGCAATATATAATGTAATAATGCGGAAAACATGAACATGTAGGCCATAAGGTTCAACTGAATAAAGAATCTGTAAAATAGTAACATCCGTGTGGGTGAAAGATACCCAAAAAAATTAAAAAATAAATCAAATCTGAACTAAATCTGAAAGCCTCTAAATACTGTCTGAAGAAAGAGTTGAAGGAACATGTCTTTAACTAACTCCTTCTAGAAAAACTGAGCTAAATAATAAATGAAATAAAATAATGTCATATCATCCTCGAATGAAGAGGACTTACTGTAACTCTATATACTTGAATGCAGCTGCTATTACTAGTCTGGAATTTGTGTCTCTGAATCTTTGGTGTAACATGAAAAGAAAGCACCATAGCGCAAATGCATATGTACAACTGGAGTACTGAGTATACGAGTGAGGTAGGGTAATGCAAAGGGTTTACATGCATGAATAATGCTAACTGACTGACAAATATAAATGTAAGAGTATAAACATATATAGATAGCAACTAAGATCGTGAGTACGTGATAGCTAAATCTGTACGTTAATACATCATTTACAGATAAATGACATGGATGAAACTGTAGTTTTGATAGCATGGGAGAATATGTCTGATAGTCTTGAATCTGATTGAACTTTCTGAGTCCCGTGCTATAACTGAATTTAACTGTATCTATCAGTCCTGGTATACTGATATCTAAAGAACTGTCTGAGTTCTTTTACTGAGTCTGAGTTTGAAACTGTGGGAGGTAGCTATTTAACCGACATGCCCCATATATGCCATTATGGTTAAGATAGGGTCCAATCTCCGCCCCAACTGGAGGGGTGTTAATACCGCACCACTGGTAAGGACAGTTGTGAGTGACCCTTAGCTTGCAGGTACTCGAAACAACAACAGCAGGAACCCTGAACTGACAGGTTAAGCCAGCTCATCAACTCTAATCTAACAGTTTAAAATGTCTCAACCTATGCTGGCTACATAGTTCTGGAACGCAAAGATGACTGCTAAGAATTAGTCCCTAAACTGGTAGGTGAGTTCCCATCCTTGAGTTCACTTGGTTCTAACTTCTACTCTCATCTGAAGAGACTGAACATGATTCAACTGACTGTACATGGACTGATTAACTGACTTCTATTGACTAACAGAAAGTACTGCTATCTGAGAGTTAACAGAGATCATGATATTTCTGAGGTATCCTGAGTCACATGACTGACAGAGTTCTATAGATTATAGCTTGAATGAGATTATCGTGAAAACATGACATGCCTCTAGGCACACAACTATATTTTTCAGGTACGAATACTCCCTGGACTCGATAGAAGGAAGCTGACACGCATGATATAACTTGATAAAAGATTGGAGTCCATAATTCATAACATCATAAGTAGGGGATCATATGTATCATGTAGTTATTCAACATCTTAAACATTGTAGGGATTTCCTGGATATATTGCGTTTACATATTATACATATCCATTATCATACATACTTCATACCACAACAATAGAAACACATCAATAGCATGGAATTTAAATTTAAGTATCTAGCTAACATAGACTTGTCATTTAGATATCATGGAACCATGTAAACATAAATTCCTAGCATCCCAAGCATTTTATCAAACACCTAGCATGCATTTTTTAAGCCATAGGTGTGTTTCATAACATGCACAATATTACACCACCTAAAGTTCATAGTTTTTGACTAACAAACATATATATTCTATGAAAACACCTTTAGATATCATCTTAAAACATAAAAAACAATCATCAACATGTACATGCTTATATCACAACAGAAAGTTCACAAAATAGTATTAAAAACATGGTTCTTGAGCTCTATGAATGGATTAGATCCATAGGTGAACACTACACATACCTTTGATTAATAATCCGTGAAGATAGTAGTGAAATAAGCTTGGAATTTGACACCCCCAATTGAACCCTAGACTTGTTCTTGCTTATTCTTGAGTGAATTTTCATAAAAAGTAATGTAAAGAGATGATTTGGGGCCTCAATCTCATGTTTGAGACTTATAAAGAGGGAAAGATGACCCAAATATCCCTCTAGATGCGTCATTTAATTTCTATGAAAATTACCCGATTTGGGCCCCTGGCATGACGCAGAGACATCGTGTTTCCACCCATTTGTGACCAGGAAACTCACCGTAATGCACTGGAATCATGGAGAGACACTAAAAATTGTCGAACGTAATTTTGGCTTACGGCGTGATGCGCCACTGACTGAAATGGCGTTGCTGAAACTTTAAATAGCCATAACATCTTCACCGGGTGTCCGTCTTAGGAGAATTTGGTATCGATAGAAAGTTTATTGAATTGTGTAAAATTTGGAGCGTATAAATCTGCCAAAATTCAACCTATAAACCATGTTATTCTCGTTCAAAATGAGCTATATGAAATCACATACGAAAACTTGGTTTATTCAAAAGTTCTTATCTTTGCTTTCTCTAAGTGACTCTTATAAACATGTTTAACACATAATAAGCTTTATTATAGCTAGGATACTCATCTTTATTCATGTACTAAAATATGAATCATAGGATAGAAGGTTTTATGTTTAGGAACAACGGTTTATTTTATAGCTTAGAAATATATGGGGTATTACAATATATCCCCCTTGGAAACATTCTTCCTTGAATGAGACTAATTGACATAAGGAGAGACGATAAAATGGAGTACGGATACGACATAAACTACTGGAACATGATCTCATGATGGACATGACTGATAAGCTAAACATATCTTGCTGGACATGTATATCTGATGCATGAGTAACTGATTCATGAATGCTTAACTGAGACTTCTGATAACTGAGTTCTCCTAATGAGAATGAATATTTGATGCATAATTATATACTGGAATGATACATAAATGCATGACTGAATGTGCAATAGTAATAGCTACCAAGTTTATGATGGGAACATGAATATGAAACTGAGTACGCTTAAGGAGAACTGTTACCTTAAGCTTGATCTGAATTGGCGGAGAAGAGGTAAGGATACTTGGTATATATATCTGCTTCTGCTTCCCAAGTAGCTCCCTTATGAGACTGATTTTGCCAAAGAAACTTGACTAGAGGGACTTCTTTGATCCTCAATCTACGAGTCTGATAGTCTAAGATTTCGACTGGCACTTCTTCATAAGAGAGATTGTTCTGAACATCAATGCTCTGAATAAGGACTACAACTGCTGGGTCACGTATGCATTTCTTGAGGAAAGAGACATGGAATACTGGATGAACTGAGGCTAGATCCAAAGGCAAATCAAGCTCATAAGCTACTTTGCCAAAGCGACTGAGAATCCTGAAGGGACCGACATATCAGGGACTGAGTTTTCCTTTCTTGCCGAACCTCTTCACTCCCTTCATGGGAGAGATCTTGAGGTAGACATAGACTTTGACCTCGAACTCGAGATCATTTATACAAACATCTGCATAAGACTTCTATTGGCTCTGAGTAGCCCAGAGTCTCTCTCGGATCAACTGAACTTTCTCTAAGGCGTCGAACACTAAGTCATGACCTATGACTAAGGCCTCACAAACTTCGAATCAACCAATTAGAGATCTGCATCTCCTACCATAGAGAGCTTTGAATGGATCTATCTGAATGCAGGAATGATAGCTATTGTTGTATGCAAACTCAATCAAAAGCAAGTGATTATCCCAACTTCCCTTGAAATTAGTTGCACACTCCCTTAGCATATCTTTGAGAGTCTTAATGGTCCTTTCTGCTTGACCGTCTATCTAAGGATGAAATATTATACTAAGATGAATGTAGGTACCAAGACCCTTTTGGAGCACTTTCCAGAAATGAGAGGTAAACTGGGTACCTCTGTCTGAAATAATAGATAGTGGAATACCATATAATCTGACCAACTCCCTAATATAGAGTTTAGCATAATCCTCGGCTGAATAAGAAGTACGAACAAGGAGAAAATGAGCTGACTTAGTCATTCTGCCTATAATGAACCAAATTGAATCATGCTGATGACGAGTTCTAGGAAAACCCATCACGAAGTCCATGTTCACTTCTTCCCACTTCTAAGTAGGAATGGTGAAATCCTGCATGGAATCACTAGGTTTCTGATGCTCTATCTTAACCTGCTGATATGTAGAGCACTTCCATATAAACTCTATAATATCTCTTTTTATCCAACTCCACCAATAGATCTCCTATAAGTTACGGTACATCTTAGTGGCCCCTGGATAAATAGAGTATCGCGCACCATGCACTTCTATAAGAATTTGCTCCCTCAAGCGATCTACACTTGAAATGCACAATCAATCCTGACAACGAAGAACATCATCTCCCCCTTAGGAGAAAACCTCAACTTTCTGATTTTGAACTGATTCTTTCAGCTTGATAAGGCTAGGATTCCTGTCTTGCTTTTCTTTCACCTCAGAAACTAGAGATAACTCTGAACTACTCTGAACATATACACCATCCTTGGAAGAGTCGACTAAGTGAATGCCTAGTCTGGCCAGCTGATGGATTTCCTAAGCTATTTTCTTCTTGCTATCCTCAACGTAAGAAACACTACCCATGTAGAGTCTACTGAGAGTGTCAGCCACAATATTGGGCTTTCTCGGAGGATAAAGAACACTCATGTCATAATCTTTTAAAAGCTCTAACCACCTTCTCTGATGAAGATTGAGATCTTTATGAGAAAATATATACTGGAGACTCTTATGATCTGTAAAGACATCTACATGAACTTCGTAAAGATAATGCCTCTAAATCTTTAAGAAAAATACTACGATTTCTAACTGAAGATCATGAGTAGGATAATTCTTCTCATAGGGCTTACACTGCATGAGGAAATAACCTAAACCCACTCTGGATGCATCATAATAGACTACAAAACCATCTGAGCTATCTGGAAGAGTTAAAACTGGTGCTAAGGTGAGTCGAGTCTTAAACTCTTGAAAACACTTCTCGCATGAATTAGACCATTGAAACTTGACCTTCTTCTAAGTCAATCTGTACATAGGATATACAATAGAAGAAAATCCCTCAACAAACCATTTGTAATAGCAAACGAAACCCAAGAAACTCCTGATATCTGTTGGAGATACAGGGTGAGGCCAGTTTTTTATTGCTTCGTTCTTCTGAGGATCTACTCTAATGCCATCACCGAAAATAATATGGAGAAGGAATGTTACTGATCTTAGCCAAAATTCACATTTACTAAACTTGGCAAACAACTGATGATCTTTAAGAGTCTGAAGAACAATTTTGAGATGGTCTGATTGATCACGCTCCATGCGAGAATAGACCAGAATATCATCTATGAAGACTATGACAAAAATGTCCAAGTACTGCTTGAACACATGGTTCATCATGTCAATGAAAGCTGCAGGGGCATTTGTACGACCAAAGGACATGACAAGAAATTTGAAGTGACCATACCGCGTATAGAAATCTTTCTTCAGGATGTCACATTCTCTAATTCTGAGCTGATAATAGCCTGATATGAGGTATATCTTAAAGAAGTAACTGGCACCCTAAAGTTTTCCAAACAAGTCATCTATTCTAGGAAGTGGATACCTATTCTTGACCATAACTTTGTTGTGCTGATGATAATCGATACACATCCTGAGAGAACTATCTTTCTTGCACTCGAATAAGACTCACACACCCCATTGGGAAACACTAGGCCTAATGAATCCCTTATCTAAGAGATCGTTCAACAGATCTTTTAGTTCTTTGACTTCTGCTAGTGCCATTCTGGATGGTGGAATATAAATAGGCTGAGTATCTAGGAGAAGGTCTATGCCAAAGTCTATTTCCCTTTCTGGAGAAATGTCTGGAAGATCTTTCGGAAAGACATCTAAATATTCATTAAGCACCGGGACTAATTCGAGATTTGGAGATTCAGAACTGGAATCCTTAACATGCACGAGATGATATACATACCCCTTAGAAATTATTTTCCTTGCCCAAAGGTAGGAAACAAGCTGACCCCAGAATACTGAAGTACTACCCTTCGACTTTAGGACGGGCTTATTTGGGAACCGAAAATGAACTATTCTATTTCTGCAGTCAAATATGGCATGGTAGGAATAAAGCCAATCCATGCCAAGAGTGACATTAAATTCATTCATGTCTAACTTGACTAAATCTGCTGTTGTGGATTTTTGAAATATCATAATTAGGCAGTTCCTGTATACCCGCCGAGCTATGATGGTTTTACCCACTGGGGTAGAGAGTGAAAAGAGCTCTACTAAACTTTTGGGACTGATTCCAAAATCTTCTTCTTTGTAAGGAGTAACAAAAGACAAGAATGCACCTGGATCTAGTAAAGCATAAACATGAACATGGAAAATCTGAAACGTACCAGTAACGACATCAGGAGAATTTTCGTGATCCTATTGGGTCTAAAGATCATAGAGTCTATTTGGGTGGTGCCCACTAGTAGCACTGGAAGTGGCACCCAACTGATTTGGGCGACTGGACTGGGCTTTGGAACGATTCTGCTGAACCTATAGACCTGACTGCGGACACTCTTTAATCCTGTGGCCTAGTTTACCAACACCCAAACTAACATCACTACCAGCTCTACAGGTACCTTTGTGGTTCTTAGCATAATTCTGACACAGGGGATTAATTCGGGCACTGCTAAAACTACCCTGAGACTTAGTCCTGGTGCTCGATCTCTGTTGCCGTCTCTAAATTTAGGCACTGGGGCACTGGCAGAGGAAATAGCTAGAACTGATGACTTGGGATAAAACTGTGAACGATTTTCTCCCTTTGATATGGGTTGAGCAAAATTGAAACTGCCTGACCTTGCTCTCTTGTTCTATCTCTCCCTAGTCCTAAACTTCTATTTCTCTATTTATGAAGCATAGTTCATGAGTCTGGATAAAGTCATATCACTGTTCAGCATCGCAGATCTACACTTATTTACCATGCTATCATTCACCCATGACACAAACTTGCTCATCTTATCCCTAGTGTCTGCAACCACATGAGGGGCATATATGGCTACTGAGTAAATCTAAGAGAATACTCTCTAACCATCATATTTCCCTACCTAGGGTTGATGAACTTAAGAACATTGGTATCTCTCAGCTCTTGGGTAAATAATCTATCTAAGAAAGCCGAGACAAACTCCTCCTACTAAATAGGACCTGCATCGTCTACCCTCTTGGACTTTCACTATTTGTACAAAGTATGAGCGATATCCTGTAATTGGTATGTGGCTAAATAATCACTCTGAACAGAAGTATCTCCCATGATATAAATGACCTTATGTACATGGTCAATAAATTCCTGAGGGTGTTCATCAGACTTAGACCCGAAGAAAAATAGAGGGTTCATTTGGGTGAACTGCCAAATCTTAGCTGCTGTAGAATTAGCCACTAGATTGGCCGGAATAACTGGTGGCCATTTCTTTTGCGTAGCCACAGACTGAGCAAGTGCAGTAAATGCATTCCTGAACTCCACATGAGAAACATGATCACCCAAAGGTTCTTCGGACTGAGGGGATGACTGATTTCTTCTCTTAGGAGACATGTTCTAAAATAAAGAGAAGAAGTGAATTAGACTGAGAGACTGACTTGTGATTATGCTCACTGGCACAAAATGAATACTGAAAGAAGGGAAACTTTTCTTAAACATCTCACAGCCTCCTGTACATAAATATGGTGTGCAACACACCCATACACAAGATTCTACTAGATGCGGCTTTTCGACTTCCTAGGACTCTATTGAACCTTAGGCTCTGTTACCAAGTTTGTAAAACCTTATTTTCTAAACCGAAAGGCAACATGGTGCTTATGAACCCAAAGGAACAAAAGCTAACCCATGACTGATATTTGTACCTGTGCACTGCAATATAGAATTAAATAATGCAAAAAAAATGAACATGTAGGCCATAAGGTTCAATTGAATAAAGAATCTGTAAAATAGTAACATCCGTGTGGATGAAACATACCCAAAACAATTGAAAACAGAATCAAATCTGAACTAAATGTGAAAGCCTCTAAATACTATCTGAATAAGGAGTTGAAGGAATATGTCTCCAACTAACTCTGTCTAGAAAAACTAAGCTGAAATAATAAATAAAATAAAATAATATCGTATCATCCGAGAACGAAGACGACTCACTACAACTCTGTGTACTAGAATGCAGCTTCTACTGTTGTTCTAGAACTCGTGTCTCTGAACCTATGGTGTAACATGAAAAGAAACCACCATAGCACAAATGCGTCAGTATAACTGGAGTACTGAGTATACTAGTGAGGTAGGCTAATGCAAAGGGTTTACATGTATGAATAAGGCTAACTGACTGACTAATATGAATGTAATAGCACAAGTATACATACATATTAACTGAGATCGTGAGTACATGATACCTAAATCTTTACGTTAATACATTATTTACCGATAACTGACATGGCTGAAACTATAGTTCTGATAGCATAGGCGACTGTGTCTGACAGTCTTGAATCTGATGGAACTTTCTGAGTCCCATGCTATAACTAAATTTAACTGTATCTAACAGTCCTGGTATACTGATATCTGAAGAAATGTCTAAGTTATTTTACTGAGACTAAGGTTGAAACTATGGGAGGTAGGTTTTTAACTGACATTCCCCATGTATGCTATTATGTCTAAGCTGGGGTCCAATTTCTGCCCCGACTGGAGGGGTGTCAATACCGTGCCACTGGTAAGGACACTTGTGAGTAACCCTAGCTCGAAGTTACTCGAAATGAGAGTGGTGGGAAACCTAAACTGACAGGTTAAGCCACCTCATCAACCCTAATCTAATAGGTTAAGATGTCTCAACCTATGCTAGCTATATAGTTCTGGAACTCAAGGTTGACTGCTAAGAATCACACCCTAAACTAGTAGGTGAGTTCCCATCCTTGGGTTCACTCGATGCTAACTTTTACTCTTATCTAAAGTGACTGAACATGATTCAACTAACCATACATGGACTGATCAACTGACTTCCGTTGATGGATGGAATAGTACTAGTATTCGAGAGTTAACTGAGATCACGAGATTTCTGAGGTTTCCTGAGTCATATGACTGACTAAGTTCTATAGATTATAGATTGACTGAGATTATCATGACAACATGACATGGCTCTAGGCACTCAACTATATTTTTCAGGTACGAATACCCCCAGGACTCGATAGAAGAAAATTGACATACATGACATGACTTGATCACAAGATTGGAGTCCACAATTCATAATATCATAAGTAGGGGATCTTATACTTCATGTAGTTATTCAACATCTTAAACATTGTAGGGACTGCATGGATGTATTTCGTGTACATATTATACATATCCATTATCATACATGCTTCATACCACAACAATTACGACACATCAATAACATGGGATTCATATTTAAGTATATAGCTAACATAGACTTGTCATTTAGATATCATGGAAATATGTTAAAATAAATTCCTAGCATCCCAAGCATTTTATCAAACACCTAGCATGCATTCTTTAAGGCATAAGTGTGTTTCATAACTTGCACCATATTACACCACCTAAAGTTTATAGTTTTCAACTAACAACCATATATATTCCATGAAAACACCTTTAGATATCATCTTAAAACTTAAACAACAACCATGAATATGTACATGCACATATCACCACAAAAAGTTCACAAAATAGTATTTAAAATATGGTTCTTGAGCTCTATGAATGGATTGGATCAATAGATGAAGACTACGCATACCTTAGATTAATAATCCGTGAAGATAGTAGTGAAATAAGCTTAGAATTTGAAACACCCAATTGAACCCTAGACTTGTTCTTGGTTGCTCTTGAGTGAATTTTGATAAAAAGTAATGTAAAGAGCTGATTTGGGGCCTCAATCCTATGTTTGGGACTTATATTTGGGGGGGGGGGGGGAGATGACACAAATACCTCTCTAGATTCTTCTTTTAATTTCTATGAAAACTACCCAATTTGGGCCCCCGGCGTGACGCGGAGACATCGCGTTTTAACTCATTTGTGCCCTGAAAACTCACTGCAATGCGTGGGAATCATGGAGAGACACTAGAAATTTATGAACGGCATTTTGTCTTAAAACGCGACGTGCCACTGACTAAAATAATGCTACTGAAACGTTAAATCGCCATAACTTCTTCACCGGTGTCCATTTTAGGCGAATTTGGTATCGACAGAAAGTTTATTCAATTCTTTACAATTTGGAGGTATAAATCTTCCAAAATAACACTTATAAACCAAGTTATACTCATTCAAAGATGAGCTATATGAAATCATATACGAAAACTTGGTGGATTCAAAAGTTCTTAGCTTTGATTACTCTAAGTGACTCTTATGACTATGCTTAACACATCATAAGCTCTATTATCACTAGGATACTCATCCTAATTCATGTACTCAAATATGAATCATAGGATAAGAGGTTTCATGTATAGGAACAATAATTAATTTTTTAGCTTAGAAATATACGGGGTATTATATTTTATCAACATTATCAGTTTTGTTTTACAAACTTCATTAGATTTATTACATAAAATCCTATGGGATTTCCCAATTAAATTCACATATGACCTTTTGGAATAGGTTTTACTTTGAAATCACAGTAGGTACCAGCTCATGGGTTAGCTTGTGGTCCCTCGAAACTGTAAGCATCGTGTGATGCCTAGGGTGTACTCTTGGGCCTTTACAACATGCTAATGTTATTTAATTCATAACCTCATAAATTGACATGATATCAATTAACATAGTATGGATGACTTGAATTATAAAACATGTAAGAGTATTATTCACATGGGTAAATACAATTTCATGGATTATATTTTATGAGTAATCAAGAAATTTCAAGCTTAACATTGAAATTCCATAGGAAAAAAGGGTTTACACTTGATTAAAAAGGGATTTTAGTGCTCAATGGGCAGAAGGAATCAATTGATGAATAACCCACATACCTTAATTTCTTGAATCCTTGAAGAATAATATTTGAATTGAGACATTGAATTGGTGAAACCATAGTAAGAAGATTGAATTTACATTCTTGAGAATGGGGATGGGTTTTACACAAGATAACTAATGGGAATAGGGCAAATAATGTCGTTTTGAGCTTTAAGTTGTGAATTAACTTATTTGTTAGAGGGGAACCAAAATGCCTCCTTGGACTTTAAATGAAAATGCAGAAAAATATGACCTCCGTAGCGTAGAGACTATTGCGGAGGCTAGCCTTTTTGATACGGCGTGAATCAAGGAGACTTGCCTCCATAAAATGTCATGTATCGCAGAGGTCCAACCTTTGTGACACACCCAGATCACAGAGGCATTCTACCTACATGGTTCAAAAAAACCCTATACCCTTGACAAAGATTCTAAATCACTCCCGAATCACCCTTCTAACATCCATAAAAACATTTCAACTCAAAAATCAACATTTCAAACTCAAAGGGACAAAGATAAAATTTTTGTATTCTTGGGGTCTTAAAAAGGCTAAGTGCTTATACTTAGTGCCAAATAAATGCCTTGTACCCCTTTAAATCTATGATAAACTAGGATCTTGCATGGTATTATAGGTAATTTGTATCATCTACTTATGACAGTTATCTTTCATTTAATATCTTGAGACTCAAAAGGTAATATTTAACTAGGATCTAGGATAAGGGTTAGTAATGTAACATCCTTAGAATCAAAAGCTAAAAGGTAAAATCTATTAATGAGTCCACAAGA
The DNA here is from genome assembly GCF_002878395.1 of Capsicum annuum. Taxonomy (NCBI): domain Eukaryota; kingdom Viridiplantae; phylum Streptophyta; class Magnoliopsida; order Solanales; family Solanaceae; genus Capsicum; species Capsicum annuum. The sequence continues at coordinate 172,289,600 of NC_061121.1, read as the reverse complement.
CAGTTGATGGTACATAGCTTATCAGTTTCTACATGCAAGATATCGGGTTGGTTCAATGAAGCATGATAAACCTACTAATTTGAGAAGCCAAGGGAACACAGTTTGTATCCAACTGATCACAACCAAAGTTAAGTTCTATTACTTGTTAGAAATTACTATTACAAACTGTCTATTTACATTTTACACTACCTATTAATTTCAGCAAAATAGAGACATAATTCCACATACTACATGTGGGTTTGATACCAACCTTAGTTGGGTTACTTTACTTGACAACAACGACTTTATCTTCTTTTGGAAGTGTAGTTTGGGCATTGATCAAAATTTTGGTGTCGTCATCCGTGAATACAAAGTTCTGTAATTTGTTAGGTGTACACCGATGTTTTCCTAACACAAGGAGTCAAGGAAAGCCCTTACTTCTACTGAATCTGAACCCAGAAAGGATCTTACAGCCTAATTGTACGATGATGGAACTAGTAGGTGCAGGGTATCCTAAAGAGGTTTTGGATGATCCTAATGCAGTACCTCCCCCAGGTACAACTAATCCTCATAACATTGTTGGTCAATAGATAGAGCATTTGTTGGTAGATGCAGCTGCTAACAATAGAAGGAATAAGGAGGCCTGGCTAGCTCAACAGTTAGAGCTAGTCAGGCCAAGATTGGCAGTTGATCATCGAGCAACACTCGACAGTAATTGAGATAGAGTTTGAGGTGGTCAAGCTCAAGTGCTCCTAGAATTCTAGTAATTCAAATCATATGATAATGTAAAGGATATGGGATACGTTAAGCGAATAGAAATAGGATCTATCATTTTTCCTGCACTGCCCCTAATGTGAAATTTGACATTACTAGAGCCATGATCCAACTATTTTACTTGAAGGGTGCATCTTGCTAAGGTTGTTTTCTTTTTCATTGATAGAAATAGATTCTTTGTGGTTGGGGGAACTTCCTTGAGGATTGATCACCACTTTGAATGAGTTGTGTAGACAAATCTTACAATATTTCTTCCCTTAGAGAAGCATGTTGCAGTTAAGAGATAAGATATATAACTTTAGAAAGCTATATTCTCAGTCGATGTGCAAGGCTTGGTTCAAATTTATGAAGATGTTGAGCATGGTACCCATTCATTGTATTTTAGGGACAAGCTCCTAGGAGACATTTTATAGAGCCCTTAACATCAATTCCTGAGCTATGGCAGACACAATCACTAAAGGAGCATTCATATGAGTATGCTGGGATGTAGCATCTGAGTTTATAAACTAGATTACTCTCACCAACCTAGAATGGCATACATGAGAAGCTGAGAGGGGTGATAGCACTTATGCCATTGGAGCTTTTGGCTGCTATATGGTGGGTAATGAGTTTGTGACATAAGGGATTCATCAGCTTAGAAATAATAGTAGGTTGCTGAAAAAGTAATTCGCAATAATGAATTCTGAGAATGTAAACGTGGTGGTTCATAGGGTTCAACCTCTAAGGAATAGGAGTCTACGTTGAAAAAGGCAGCTAAGTATCTTGACCTTGAATTAGTGAGTTTCCAATCCAAAAGGAAAGAAAACCAAGGTCAGAAGTATTATGGAGATAGATACAATGATTGCAGTAAGATAGAGTGATGGTGATTGGAGACTTAAAGACGACTATAAGAAGAAGAGAGACAGGTGTGTTCGGCCGGGCAGCCATAATATTGAATCAAGAATGGAGGAATTGTTTTCTAAAGTAGTTAAGAGTCAAGAAAATATGGAAACGTACCTTATGGAGATTAAAGCTGATATCACAAGTCTGACCCATAAGGTTGTGTCCTATGCGACTTTAATAAAGAATTTAGAATAGTAGTTTGGGTAGATGTCTGCTACTTTGAACCAGAGCCATCCGGGTATCCTTTCGAGCAACACAATTTAAAATCCAAAGAATGAAGGTCATTGTCTTATTGTTACCACTTTGAGTGGTAATTCTACTGTTGATCCCCTATTTTCTATTATGGATGTGCCGAATAATAATAATACTATGGTTGATGAGAAACCTTCCATAGAGTCAGAAAAAGCAACAGGTTTTAATGTTAGTGTTGATAAGGTTAAAGGTGAGGAAAAGGTCGATGATCCAATAGTGAAGCAAATTCCACAACTGCCCTCACCTTTGCCTAAAAAAATGAAATAGAAAGAGGAAGGGAAGTTCAAGAAATTCATTAAAACGCTGAAATATTTGATCTTGAACATACCTCATTTGTAGTCCTTGGAGCAGATACCTGGGTATGCCAGGTTTATAAAAGAATTGTTGACGGAGGAATGGGCAGCTATTTTTAAGGAGGTTGGTGGATATTACCATTGCAATGCAATCACTTCTAAGTCTCTGTCCCAGAAAAAGGGTGATCCTAGAGAATTCATGATCCCATGTACTCTTTTCACAACCCAAACTAGGGCCTGGTCTTGACGGGTATCTCAAGTTCAACAAGGATTGGAGACCACCCCCAATACGCAAACCATAGAACACCTTACACCCATATCAGATGAATATTAAACTTATAAAAAGATAAGGGAAGTTGAAATTGAAGATATTATGATACGTATATAACCAAACCAACCAACAACTAAACCATCTCAAGTCCACAGTAGTCCAACATATATTCCAGACTGAATATCAATAAGGTGTCAAGACATGCCCCCGACATAGCCAGAAAAATAGAATTCGATAGTCTATAACTCAAAACAAAAAACATAATCTTGAAATGGAGCCTTCTGAAGCATGGAAGCTCACTACTTCAAGTCAAATCTCAATCAATCCACTATTATTGAGCAGGAGAAGTAGAGTCCTGGCCAAATTCTATATCGCATTTGGATACAACGTTCGAAGACAGTTAACGGGGTGAACGCTAGATTGTACTCTAGGATAAAGATACAATAATGCCATGATCAATTGTTTCGAATCATTCAAATCCAATGCACATAATCAAATGAATATACGTATACTCATAACATGTCAGGACAGGAAACATGGCTTAAAAAACTCTAAAACTTTAAGTTGGATTGTGTAGCTCAACTGCTATAATTGTACCCACGGGCTATATGGGCTCCAACCCTCACACCCAGGTTAGGCCTAAATTCAAGTAGCCACACGAACTAGAGAAAGATCAAATATATACGTACAGAGGACTTGAACCATCCAATTATATACTAAGTCGACTTAATCACCTGACCATGAAATGTGATATGGGTGACTCAAACCCTTAAATCATAATAATAACAATAAAATGGATTATATCAACCTAGTCAACAGCAAGGGGATTGAACCCTCAAAGTCATAAAGACCCTTGCACCAGCTAGCGCGGTTTCTAGTATTGCCAACTTTGACCTACACTTTCATGAATCAGCTATACAACCCTCTTTTAAAGCCAAATTGAAAACATTTATCGCACATTCCTATTCATTGAACCATATTTCACATTAAGGCATACATTGTCGGTATCGTGTTACCAACTTTCAAGGTAACAACAACATGCCCAAACTGTTATATCACTTGGGTAATTCACAACAAATTAAGTTAAATTAAGCCATATCTTATGAAAAAATAATTTCATAAGGTTTAATTGAACATCGTGATGCAATAGTTTAAAAATAGTTTGATTACAAGATTCATCAAAACATAATAAATTTCGCAATTTGGGGTAAAGGTCTAACTACTACAAAAATCATAAGTTTGGGGAAAATCACAATTCCCTAGTTCATATACCATACCCATGCACCCAAATATTCAAAACCATAATTAAAGCATGGAAATTATATGTAAACTATGAGAAACATTGTTTAATTCATAAACATTTGAAGCACCCACTTTTGTTTCAAAACCATCATAAACATCTTATGAACAATACTTTAAAACACATACCATTAAGAAATTAAGAATGAGCGAAGAGTAACATGCCTGAAATTTAAATATAATAGAGAGAAATCACCTTTTAAAACCCTAATTGATCAACCTTTTGAAAACCCCAAGTGTTCTTGGCCTTGAGGAATTCGTAAGTGTTGAGAAGTTGCTTTGATTTTGTTTTTAAGTGCTAATGACACCCAAATAGTGTTATAAGATGTGGGTTTCAAGTTGAGCAAGAGGGTAAAGACCCATAATGCCCTTAATTTAAATGCCTGAAAGTGTCACCCTTGATTATGAGTCAACTGTTAACCCTAATGGGGTTCAGAATGTTCTTGGCTAAAGGACCCCACACATTACTGACCCTACAACTTTCTTAGTACCACTCAAAGTAAGACCCGATGACTTATAGGGTCAAGTCACAGTCAACACAGAGCCCAATTGGGTAAATACGGGAATACTATGATTTGTACCCAATGACCCGTAACGAGTCTTTATCACTCTTAGGGAGCCACTCGTACTCAAAGCAGAACTTAGCCACTTTATTTGTGAATTTGGTACAATTCCATTCCAATGACTCGTCATGAGTCTTAAAAACTCCCATCCCTAACTAATACCTAAGAAAGAAACGCAACTATTATTTACTAGACACCTTACTACTAGGGTCACCTGACTCATCAAGACACCCTACGACTCGGTGGGTGAGTCGTAGTCAAGGTAGTGAGTTCAAAGCTCAAGAATTTTATAAGGGAAAAAATTCAGGGTGTTTCAATTCTCCCTCACGGGGATCATTCATCCTCGAATGATAGGTCAAGGCAATTACAAGCACGATTTTAACATAACTAACAACCACACTTCCCTTTAACAAAGTCAAAAAACAAAGATGTTAAGAAATACATATTCCTTAAGCACGATTATCTGAAATGAGAAACAAGAACGGTACTTGGACTTCATGTCCTCTTCAGCTTCCCATGTATCTTCATCAACCATTTCGTTCCTCTAAAGAAACTTTACCAAAGCCACATTCTTCGTCCACAATTAACTTACTTGCCTATCCAAAATCTCAATATGGACCTCCTCGTAGGATAAGGAATCAGAAATACCCACCTCCTCCAAAGGAACAACCATCGAAGGATCACCCACACACTTCCTCAATATCAAAATATGAAACACCAGATGAACAGAGCTCAAACTAGAAGGAAACTCCAATTCATAGACAACATTACCAACCTTCTTAAATATTAAGTACATACCAACATACCAGGGACTTAGCTTTCCCTTCTTTAAAACTGCATCACTCTCTTCATGGGAGATATTTTCAAAAACACCTAATCAATAACCTCAAACTCTAACTCCCTATTCCTCATATTTGCATTGGACTTTTGGCGATTTTGGCAGACATAAGTCTATCCCAAATAGCCTTCAATTTCTCTATGGCATGGTGAACCAAATCAAGGCCAAACATCTCTGCCTCACCAACCTCAAAACACCTAATAGGAGATCTACACCTTCTACCATACTAGGAATCAAGAGAATCCATCCCAACACTATAGTGGTAGCTAAAAATATATGCAAATTCTATAAGAGGCAAATGATTAACCCAACTACCACCATAGTCAATCACACAAGATAAAAACATATCTTTCAATATCTAAATAGTTCTTTCCACTTGTCCGTCCGACTATTGCTGAAAAGTAGTACTGAGACTCACTTTAGTTCCTAAACCACTTTGAAATAAATGACAAAAGTGTGAAAAGAACTAAGTACCATGATGTGGAATGATAGAAATAGGTGTGCAACTTCAAAATCTCTTAGTTAGAGGTATAACTTCACAGAATCCTCTATCGACTAATTAGTCCTCAGTGGCTAGAAATAAGTAGACTTAGTCATCCTATAAACAATGAACCAAATCAAATCAAACTGATTTTGAGACCAAGAAAGACTGGTAATGAAATCTATATTAATCACTTCCTACTTCCACACAGGCAACTTAATTTCCTGATACAACTCTATGGAAAATAAGTGCTCAACCTTCACTTGTTGACACACTATGCATTTAGCCATAAAATTATCCACATCTCTCTTTTTATTATTCCACCAACAAATCTCCATAGGATCATGATACATCATTATCAAACCAGGATCAATTGCATAACGCGACTTATAAGCCTCAACCAATATCCTCTCTCGCAACCCATCTACATTGGAATACATAATCTGCCTTGGTACTTCAAGATACCATCGGCACCGATCTCAAAAGCTACAACATTTTTCTATCCCACATCACCATTAATCTTTATTAAGATAGGATCCAGGACTTGCTTCTCCTTTAATTCAGCAACATTGGATGCCTTTTCCAATTCCTGCACAAACACATAACCATTCTCAGTGTCTAAGAGATGGACTCCAATGTTAGCCAAATTGGGAATATCTTTCACTAACTCTCACATATCCTCATCCACATGAGCAACACTACCCATGGATAACCTAGTAAGGGAATCAACAACCAAATTAGCTTTACTTGGGTTGTAGTGGAGACTCATGTCGTATTGTTAAGAAACTCAAGCAACCTTCTCCACTTGAGATCTAACTCCTTCTGGGTGAAAACATACTGTAGGCTCTAGTGATTATAAAATATATCTATATGGACTCAATATAAATAGTAATGCCAAATCATTGATGCAAATACCACAACCAACAACCCCAAGTCAAGAGTCAGATAATTCCTTTAATGGACTTTTAATTACACTAAAACATAGGCCACCACCCTTCTATGTTGCATCAACACACAACAATGTCCCATAGGGGATGCATTGAAATAAACTACAAATCCATCATTATCCTCAGGTAGGGTAAGAACTGGAGCTATAGTCAACTTATCTTTTAGCTTCTTAAAATTGTCCTCACAAGCATCAGAACATAAGAACTTCACCTTCTTTTAGGTCAACTTAGTTAGTGGGGCAGCTATAGGCGAGGGACTCTACATAAATCTCCTATAGTAACCAGCTAAACGAAAAAAGCTCTGAATATTGGCTAGTGTCATGGGTCTAGGCCATATCTTAACCATTACAACTTTATGCAAATCCACCATAATCCCTTCACTACAAATGACATGACCCAAAAACTAACAACTTTCAACTAGAACCCGTACTTTGTAAACTTAGCATATAAATGTTGATCATTTATGGTTTGCCACACGATATAGAGATGATTGGCATGATCTACATCGATCTTAGAATATACCAAAATATCATCTATAAAAATGGTGATGAACCAAAATAGAAACTGACTAAATCCCTAGTTCATCAAGTCCATAAATGTCATCAGGGCATTATTCAAGCAAAAATACATGACTAAGAACACCTATTGACCATAACAGGTTTGGAATATAGCCTTAGGGATATCCACCTCCCTAATATTTAGCTAATGATAACCAAATCTAAGATCAATCTTTGTGAAACATCTAGCTCATCCAAAGAAAACCAACCTTCTTACGCACAAACAAATAGAATCAACCCATGGAGAAATAATAGGACGTATAAAACCCTTGTCAAAGAGGTATTTTAACTATTCCATGAGCTCCTTCAACTCAGCTAGAGCCATTTTATAGGAAGGGGTAGAGATAGGATGATTGTACAAAATAAGGTCAATCATAGAGTCAATTTACCTATCAAAAGGACACTAGGAACAAATTATAAGAAAGGACCATCTGAGTTAAAATCTCTAACCCGAACTAAATGATAACCACATCCCTTGGAAATAAACTTTCGGCTCTAAGATATGATATGAGTCTTTCCTTAGGCACAAGATAACCCTCTTCCTACTCAATGATTATATCATTTGAGAATATAAACATGACCTTATGGTTATGATAATGTAAGAACGCATAACATGAGTGCAACCAGTCTATCTCTAATATGACATCAAAATCAACCATATCTAACTCGGATCAAGCAATCAATACACATCATGAAAAAAATATATAACATACCAATAACAACATCAGAAGATGTCTCAGAGTTCAAGAAAGTAGCAAGGAGATATAATAGATTCCATCCAGTGTTGGTACTAGAAGAAAAAGTAGCACCCTTTGGTGCGAGAATTGATAATATAGAAACATAAATTTTATTTTCCCTAGAAGTAATCATAGAAGGACAATCCTTTTTTTAATAACCAATCTGACCACATTAAAAACACATATTCCTATCCTCTTCACAAAAACCATGGTACAACTTCCCACAGAATCTACAAGAAGGATATGATGTAGCTGAATGGGCCCTCCACGCCTAAGAATTCGATCCTCTTTTCATAAACTAACTATCATCCTAAAAATAATGATCATGTAACGACTTCGGATAATGAGCACTAGCTATAGAGTTGAATCAAAATCCTTTACTTCTTAGGCCACTTTCCACCATCTCTGCCTCTCCGTTGTTGACCTCCACCTTCATAAGAAAATCTAAGCTTCTTACTCTACCTTTCCCCTATCTCTGACTATTTCTTCTTCTCTTCCATAATCTGCTATATTTACACAACTAATATGGAGATATCCATAGCCCTATTCAACAAGCCAACCTTAATCTCTACAATTAAATTATAGCACAACCTAGAAGTAAATATCCTTATTTTAGCCCTCATGCTAGGCACTAACTCAGGAGCATATAGGGATAACTATTGGAATTTTAAAGAATACTCCTTGACCATTATTCTATATTGCTTTTGATTAATAAAAACTTCTAATTATGTTTCTCTCAACCATTGAGAAAAGATGCATTCCAAAAAAGTACTAGAGAAATCATCCTATAATATGGATTTGGCATTATCTCCCCTAGCCTATTCCCATTTCTCATACCATTGGTATGCTAAATCCTCAGTTAATAGGAAGTGAATTCCACAACCTCAACATTTGAAGAATGCATAACCCAAAATATCTTCTCCATCTCATCTATAAAAACTTAAGGATCCTCTTAAATCTTAACTCCAATAAAATTTAGAGGACTCAACCTTATAAACTGGCCAACCCTTGTGGCCACAAAAAATAGAGTAACAGAAGTTACACTCTCAGACAGAGAAGCTAACAATTAATCTAATTTATGAATAGATGGACAAAATTCTACGTTCAACACATCAACTTACGGAGCTCGAAAAGGACTAGAGGGGACCAATAAAACTCCAAAAGAGCAATCAGAAACTGGATTCCTAAATTGTATCAGTACCCCATAAGTTGAGAATGTCCCATTAGCATTATCCTTATGTGGGGAAGAGGATTTTCCATGAGCTTTAATTCATCTAGGAGGCATGATGTGAAAACAGAACAAATGGGAATCATTAGACATTTTAAAACCTTAGACTTGGTAGCCCAAAATAACAAAACAAGAAACAAAAGTATTCCTAAATGCCTTGTACCCTCTCCCTATAAAAGTGACATGCTACACACCTATATAAAATACTTTACTCAACACGGAATTATAGACACCTAAATGACCATGAACCTTGGCTCTGATACAACCGGTCTTACCCAACTAGGGCCTGATCATGATGGGTATTATAAATCCAACAAAGACTAAAGACCATGATGAGTGATGAATTTACCACTCATTTACACTCGACATTTGTTTACATTACCATGTTTAAAATTAATAAAAGAGTCCTATGTATGATTAAAAACACTAATATTCATATTTTATAGGCATACATGTTATGTGATAGAAAAATGCAGGCATGAGCAAAAATAGTATCAAAGGATGTGAAAGGAAGTGTAACTAAAATACCTGGAGCAGAAACATGCCTCAGTTACCATGATCATGTCCTGTGGGATGCAATCACGAGCAGCCAAAATGGTCAGCAACCACGATCGTGTTCATCTACACGCAGTCGCGCTAGCAACGGTCGCAAAGAATCTGGTGCAATTGTAGTCACACAGGATTTAGCTTAGTGGTAGTTTCATAATTGTCAGTAGCCGAGCCCAAATCCTTTTAGAGATTAAAACCCTTTCCTACTTTGGGAATTCTAAAGGCTAACAATACTTTGAATTTGAAATTTAGACCCTAAATTGGACAAAATTTTAAATTTGACTTGGAGATTTTAATTCTGATATTTGTGAACAATGGATGCCTTGAACAACCCATTTGGTATATGTTTCTCTCTTTTCTAAATGAGTAGCTAAATATTTTAGTCTTGGGATTATGTTGAATTATGGTGTAAATTAGTTGTGGGTTGTGATGTATTTGTGTACATGCTAGTTAGATGATAATTGGTTATACTATTGCTTGATTAGATTGATTTGGATTTGTAGGTGAAAACCGCAAATACCCACATGGGTTTGTGGGTGAAAATCCCATGCTCTTGAAAGCCTAAACCATCCGTGAAATAGGGGTTTGGGTGAACTTTAAGAATTCTCATCATCCTTGAAAGGGGGTAAACAAAAACCAAGGCAATAGTATACAATTATTAGTTTTAGTTTACTCATTTTCACTATCATAGACATAAGTGTGAATTTGTAGTTGACATTAACTTAGGAATCATCCTAGAAAAGGGATACCCAAATTAACATAGTGGGTGAATATGATTGTCACACTTGATAGGTACTCGAAAGGGTTAACAGGTGAAATTTTTGAGGTTTTATTGAGAAATTAGCCTTAAAGGTGCTAGACATAGCCTACAATATTTGTAACTTATGAGCATTTGCATTAAATATCATACACCTAACCTAAGTTTCCCTTAGGTAGACATAATCCCAAGATTCTTCAAATATCAAAGTTACATAAAAGTTTGTTGCTTAGTTTGTGAACTTAAGTTACTAGTGATATACATTCTCCTTTAACCAAGAACCTCCACCCCCACCCTATTTTTAATTATGACATTTATTTTATGAAAACTTCGAGTATTATCTTAGTAGAACTTAATTTCCCATAAGATTGGAATACTATCTTTTACTCCTTGTTGATTCAACCTCAACGCAATTTGGGATATTGACAATGACCTTTCTCGACCAATTTAAATGGTATAGAAGAGTGTTATCAAAATGGAGGCATTGCCAAGGAGTGAAATTTATTTTTGATTTGTGCAGTGTTGATTCTTACTTAGGGTATAATTGTAGTGGTGTGTATTTATTTTGGTTGTTATTTTTGCTTATTTATTGGTAAGCTACGTAGCATACATTGAACCATGAGCGATAATTCTAGTCAAGCCGGGTCTTTTGACGTCCCCCTTGATGATGAGGGAAAATTCAATGACATTGGTTGTTCAAGTGCCATTTAGATATAGCCTACGCATGGTAACGTTGTCTTTTATATCACAAGTGTCATTTTGTACATGTTTCAAATGAAGGGAATTATTGGGGGCCAAGCTTTTAATGACACCAACCATCATTTGAAATTTTTTTTAAAGGTGTGTGCACCCTTTGATATCTTACAAATAACTCAAGGGTCCATCTGGCTTCACCTCTTAAAATTTTCTCTAATGAGAGAGGCAATATTATGGGTTTAATCTCTTTAAACTGGGTGTATCACTTCATTTGATGAACTCACTATGGCCTTTCTTGATCAATATTTCTACCATCCAAAATTCTTCAATTGAGGGATTAAATCATAAATTTAGACAATGGAATGGAGAGACTTTCTATGAAGTATCGGAAAGATTTAATGAAAAGCTAATTCAATGTCCAAACCACAAGGTCCCATAGAAGATGCTTCTCCAAATTTTATACCGTGCTCTTGACCCACTTAAGAAAATAGTTGTGGACAATGTTGCATGGCTCTCTCTTGTAAAGTTGCATTATCATGCTGTAATAAAATTGCTGAAGGGTTTACCAAGAAAAAAAAAGGATGACATAACCAAGATTCCAAGGTTCCTAAGAGTTCTCCCACTACATCCTTGATTGAAAAATAACAAAGGAAAATAGATAAATAAAGAGAAGACAACATGGATAAGATAATGATGCAACTAGAGCTTTTGACAAAAAATGTGATGGGTGCACCCATAAAAGTGGTGAATGTAATGGTATCAAAATCCTATGAAGATGATGAAGAGTCTAAAACTCTTCATGAGGGGATTCGGTACTTGGCAAACTATCCGAGGGGTTCTCTCCCTGTCTATCAAAGGAAATGAAGGAACTAAGGTTGGAATGGCCATGAACGTGATCGTTCTTGGAGTGATATAGATCATAATAATAAGCACTATGTTCCTCACCATGATCAGGCAAAGAACCAAGAGCCGAGTTCCTTTGACCTCAACAAGTACTAGTCCGAAGATATTTTGACAAAGATCTTGATGAGAGTGGAAGGAATGGACAAATTGGTTTGTGTAATGAAAGGTGATTTTTTGCAAATTATTCAAACTTTGGTGTCCCACTCCACCTTCATTAATCAATTGGTGACTCAAATCGTCCAAATTTCTACGCAATTAAATGTTACGCCAAAGAGTGGACATCCTAGTGATGTTATTAGGAACCCAAAGAATAAGACTCAGCTTTTAGAAATAGTCACTAGGAGTGGGAAGACCCTTGGTGATCAATTAATAAAAGAATTGGGCGACAAGATGCCTATGGGTAAGTCAAAAGAAGCACAACCAAAATCTTAAGATGAAGATGATGAAAACAATCCGATGGAAGTTGATGAAGAGGTTGTGGAAAATGAAAAACGACAAAGTGATGTGATGCCTACAATACAAGTCCCTCCCCCATTCCCTCAAGGATTCAAGAAAAGAAGAGGGTAATAAACTCAAGAAATTCATGGTCAACCTTAGCAACCTCACTATTAATATCCCATTGCTTGAAGTAATCCAAAAAATCTTGGGATACGCTAAGCTTATGACGAAGTTGATGTTGAAGAAAAAGTTCATTAAAGGTGAAACAATTAAAGTGACCCATTGTTGTTGTGCTATCATGAGTATCTAAATTATGGAAAAGAAGGAAGACCTCAGGGCTTTTACCATCCCTTGCACTATGGGAATGCATATGTTTGTGAAAACTCTATGCAATATCGGTGTAAGTATAAACCTCATGCCTTTTTTCATCTACAAGCAGATCAGATTAGATACTCCAACTCATACATCTATGAGATTATTAATGACGGATCAACCTAGTAAGAGACCAGTCAGAATTTTATTTGATGTTTGATGTTAGCTAATGCTAACACAGTTGAGGATTTTAACTAGAAATAATTGTAAAGCCTTAAGCAAATTTTGTCATTTTTTATTTCTTTCTCTTTGATAATGCAGAAAATTCAAGATGCAAGAAAACTAAAGACCATAAGAGCAAAAGAGGTGAATTTGGAACAAATGGCCATGAAAGTGTAGTTGACGACTTGTCTGATAAGTGGTCAAATTTGTGACAAGTTATCAGAGTCATCATCAGCTGTATACAGTGTGAGAAAGTTGGAGTAGAAGTGTGATGATATTTCTGATAAGTTATCACAATTCTGATAAGCCATGGAAAATGCCGTCAGCCTAAGGCAGTATATGAGATTTGAAGTGAAGAAGTGATAAAATTGTCTGATATGTCATCAAATTCCTAATAAGTCGTTAGGAGTTGCCATTAGCCTAAGGAAGAAATTTTCAAACTTAGAGGAGGAGCAGTTTTAAAAGAGGAAGAAGGACTTGCACATGGTGTTTATTGATCTACATAAGGTATATAACAGAGTTCCCAGGGAGATTCTGTGGAGGTTCTTAAAGGCTAGATGGGTGCCTGTGGTATATACTAGGTCGATTCAGGATATGTATGATGGTGTGAAAACTCGTGTGAGGACAGTAGGTGGAGATTTAGAGAACTTCACAGTTTTGATACGATTGCATCAGGGATCGACTCTTAGCCCATTTTTCTACCTTGGTGATGGATGTTTTGATGTGACATATTTAAGGGGAGGTGCCTTGGTGTATTTTATTTGCATATGATGTGGTTCTGATCAATGAGACTCGGAGTGGAGTTAATGATAAGTTAGAGATTTGGAGATAGATGCTTAAATCTAAAGGTTTTCGGTTAAGTAGAACCAAGATAGAGTACTTGGAGTGTAAGTTTAGATATATGTCGTAAGAATATGGAGTGGTTGTGAAGTTAGAATCTCATGCCATCCAGAAGAGAGAGAGTTTTAAGTATTTGGAGTCTATAATTTAGGGTAATGATGAGATTGATGAGGATGTCACGCATAGTATTGGGGCAGGGTGGTTGAAGTAGAGGCTCACTTCGGGAGTCATTTATGAAAAGAAGGTGCACCCAAAGCTTAAAGGTAAGTTCTATAGAGTGGTAGTCTGGACGACTATGCTGTATGGAGTGGAGTGTTGTCCAGTTAAGAACTCCCACGTCCAAAAGGTGAAGGTAAAGAAGATGTGAATATTGCAATGGATATGTGGACATACCAGGAAAGATAAGGAGATGAATGAGATTATTCGGGAGAAGATGCGAGTTGCCTCAGTAGAGGATAAGTTGTGAGAAATAAGGATACGTTGGTTTCGGCATGTGATGAGGAGGGGCCCTGATGCTCCAGTGCAAAGGTGTGAGAATATGGCTTTAGATGGTTTTAGGTGGGCTAGAGGTAGATCGAAGAAATATTGATGGGAGGTGATTAGGCATGATATGGAGCTATTACTGCTTACAGAGGACATGAACCTTGATATAAAGTTGTAGAGAATGAGGGTTAGGGTAGAGTGTTAGGGGTGGGAGCGCGGCGGTAGTAATAGGGGAATTTTTGGTTTGTAGTATTGTGGTTACAGTTTTTAGGGCTAGTGGTGTTGGTTTTTTTGCATCCTGTACTAGTTTATTATGCACTTATATTTTGTATTTGTTATACTGGTAGTTGTTTTTGTGTACCATACTAGTTTATATACACTTACTTTTTGTATTTGTTATGTTGTTATTGGTCCTAAGACGGGGGTCTATCGAAAATAACCTCTCTACTTCTCTTGAGGTAGTGGTATGGTCTACATACACTCTACCCTCCCTAGACTCCACTAGGTTGGAACACAATGGGTATGTTGTTGTTGTTGTTGTGGAGAAGGAGCAGACAACAATGTTTGATAAGTCATTAAACTCCGGATAAGGCGTCATACTTCATCATTATTGTGTGAGAAAAAGTTGTATTCTATGATTTGATTCCTAATTTAGAACTTGGTATTTAAGGGAAAATTCTTAGGTTTTGTTATAGGCTGACATTCATCTTGAACATTGACTTACACTATTTTATCTCTAGTTTTCTCTGTAACTTTACAATTAACTTTTGAGAGGTTATTATTATAATTTTCTTGGGATTTCTACTGTGATCTAATCTGAGAAACACTTGTTGATATTCATTATTCTGTAAGTTATCATTTATCAAATTATGAATACAAATTGTCTTGTTGCTTTTTACATTATGAGTAGCTAATTCTTGTAACCCTAGTTGTGGTATCTATGGGTTTGGTTTTGTAAAATAACTAGTTATTCAAGATTTTAAAGGTAGTAGGAACTCCTTGGTAATTCCTCTATTTTACATATTGTCTGTTGGTTGGAAATGATAGGTCATGACTACTAGTCATTTGCTTGAAATAAGAAATCAATCCTAGTAGGAATGTAATTATCAACAGGGACTTGGAAGCATCAAACTTTTATTTAATAATTAACGTTGTAACAAGGTTAATTAACTTGAGACAACATCTTGTTATGAAATATAAATTCCCTAAGTTCTAAAGAATTAGGTAATTAAATGTTTAAATAGGTTGAGAAACATTTCGACATTACTTCAACAAGGATAATCTACTGTTCCTACCTACCACAAGAATCTTGAACCATTACAAGTGTCTGTCAAATACCAACACTTATAGTAAACACAACTCTGGTTTTACATATAATATGGATTACAAACACTTACACTAAATTGAGAAATAATTACTTTTTACCCTTCCAAAAATCCCCATTGGTAACACTTCTAGTATTATCTTAGTAGAACTTTATTTCCAACAAGATTAGATCTCTATCTTTAACTCCTTGTGGATTCGATCTCAATGTAAGTTTGGATATTGACAATAACCATCCTCTACAACTTTAAAAGGTATATATGAGTGTTATTAGACCACCCCCAACACCCAAACCATAGACCACCTTAACTATATATCGTATGAATTTCAAACATATAAAAAGGTAAGAGAACTTTAAATTGAAGATATTATAATATATGTATATCAAAACACACCAACAACCAAACCATCCAAAGTCCATTATAGTCCAACAAAGCCTCTACTAGACTGAATATCAATATAGTGTCGGGACATGTCCCCTTCTATAGCAGAAAAATAGTATCCAATAGTTTATAACTAATAAGAAAAATATAACCCTGAAATGGAGCCTTTAGAAGCATGGAAACTCATGACTTCAAGTCAACTCTTGATCTATCCACAATCACTGAGCAGAAAAACTAAAGGTATAGCCAAATCCTGCATCGCATAGGGATACAACATCTGAAGATGATTAGCTGGGTGAATGCTAGCATGTAACTCAGGGATAAGGACAAAATAATGTCATGATCAATAGTTTCAAATCATTCAAATCTAATACATATAATCAAATACATATACGTATACTCATAACATGTCGGGACAGGGAACGAGGCTTAACATGAAATCTATAATTTTAACCTAAATTGTGTAGCTTAACCTTTATATAATAGTACCCACAGGCTATATGAGCTCCAGCTCTTACAACTTTATTGTCCCCGAATATGTGCAACCATATGAACCAGAGAAAGATCACGTATATATGCACTGGGACTTAAACCTTACAATCATATACTAGGGTTACTTAAGCACCTACTCATGAAATATGATATGGGGGACTTGAACCCTCCAATCATAATAACAACAATAAGGTGGACTAGTACCACCTGGTCACAAGGGGACACAAACCCTCATGCAATAACAACCCCTGCACCAGCTAGTGAAATTTTGAGTATTGGTCACTAGGCCTCTACTTTCATAATTTAGCTATAAAACTCTTTTTTATATCTAATTAAAAATATTTGTCACGCCTTCCCATTCATTTAACAATGTTTCACATTAACTTATGCATTGTTTTTATAGTCATATCAACTACACATGCAAGGTAGCAACAACATACCGAAACAAATACTTCACTTGGGGATTACACAACCCTTTCGTTCAATAAGGCCATAATGTTTGTAAACATGATTTCATAAGGTTCAATTGAACATCTTGATTCAATAGTTCAAGAACAATTCAATTCTTACATTCCTTATAAAAAATAAATTTCACAATTTAGGGTTGAGGTCATAACCACTTTAAAAGTGACATGTTTTTGGAAAATGACAATTCCCTAATTCCTTCACCATACCCATGCACTCAACTATTCGAAACCATAATTAAAGTGAAAATAATATATAAATAATTAGAAAGATTCATCAATTCACAAACATTCAAAAACCCCAACTTTTGTTTCACAACCATTATGAACATCTCATGAACAATACTTTAAAACACCTACCTTTAGTAAATTAACGATGAGCGAAGAGCAAGATGCCTCAAGTAGTATGATGTACAGAAAGAAATCATCCTTGGAAGCCCTAATTTAGTAACCTCTTGAAAATTCTAAGTGTTTTTGACCTTGAGGAATTTGAGAGTGTTGAGAAGTTACTTGATTTTGTTTCTGAGTTCTAATGACACCCTAAAAAGGTGTGGGTTACAAGTTGGGTAAGAGGTTAAATGTGCAGAATACTTTTAAATTAAAAATAAAAAGTTTCACCTTTAACTATGAGTCAATATTCACTTGTAATCACTCTATACGACTCGTCACCATGAGTCATAATAGCCCACACATTGTTAACCCTACAACTCGACTGTTACCACTCATAATGAGACCATACAACTTGTAGGGTCTAATCAGAGTAAACATAGAGCCTAATTAGGTAAACATTGGGCATCCTATGCTTTATAGCCAATGACCCGTAACAAGTCCATATTACTCATAGAGAGCCACACATACTCAAAGAAGAACTTAGACACTTAATTTCTAATTTTGTTATAATTCCATCCCAATGACTCATCATGAGTCTTTATTAATCGTGTCCTTAAGTCGTACCCAAGATAGTAACTCAAGCATTATTCACTGGAAATCTTACTACTTGAGTCACCTTACACATCAAGATAGCAAATGACTTACCCTATGAGTCGTAGTCAAGGCAGTGAGCTTATAGCTCAAGAATTTTTCAATGGCCATAATCTAGGGTGTTTCAACTATAGGGACATCTATATTCATAGAGCGTTTTGTGACTTGTGAGCCAGCAATAATTTGATACTATTGGTTGTGTTCAAGAAATTGGGCTTGAGCCCCGTAAATCTGACTACTATATGGTTGTAGACGGTAGATGACACAGTAAAGCAACTCATGGGAATATCATTTGATGTGTTGGTAAAAGTTGATAATTTTATTTTTCCAACTGACATTGTCATTATAGATTATGAGGTTAACTTTGAGATTCCGATCATATTGGGAAAACCATTCATAGCAACGGGTAGAGAGATGATTGATATGGAAAAGAAGGAGATAAAGTTTTGAGTCAATAACAAGGAAGTCACTTTTAACATTCAAAGAACTATGAAGTATCTAACTGACTTGAGGGTGTTGTTGCTTATCCATTTTATTAATTATCTTGGATGTTATTACTTTTGGTACCTTGATGAATTATTAGTAATCAAGAAACTCACCTTATGCTGTGACGTTAAATAAACCCAAGGATAAAGAAGGCCAAGATGTAACCTCTACACTCTTCCCAAACTAAAGAGAGAGAGGATTTTTAAGAGGAGGTGGTGGAGACCAAGTTATCTCAAATGGTAGCTACACATACCCTTAGTTTTAAGAAGGGTCAAATGATGAGTCTGAGGTAGCAGATCATGAGAAGTTATCAATGGTACCCCAGTTTGAGGAGGGTAAAGACTACACTTCACATCAAGTTTCACCATTGAGTATAGAGCCACCAGCTCAGAAAGATAAGGCTTCAATGCTACACACATCTTAATCTAGCCTATTACTGAGGCAAACTTAAGATGGTATGTATAGATACTTTAAGTGATTTATGAGAGAGAGTTTTGTGACCGAGGTAGGGTAGACCAAGAGGGCCATTTATGAGGAGAGATGGATTGAGTTGTTTAGGTTGGCTAGATCACCATTGTTGTAGGATGTGTTTAATAGATATCAGCTGGGGTGGATAACTATTATCCTACGTTCATACAACCCGACATTGGTATGGGAGTTTAATGCCTCCTACCATGCCGTAGTATCTTTGAATAAACCTTGAGATATGAGTCATCCAGAGCAGCCACAGTTAGAAAATATACTTATGATAGGAGTCAGGGTTGATATTTCAATGGCTCCCATCTGCTAAATTCTTTTTGGCACAGAATATAAAGGTCCTATATCTATAGCTAAGTGTTATTAGCATTTGAGATTGGAGCTTTACAAACTCGCTATGCAAGAGGCTAAGCATAGGAGTGAGATGATAAGTTTGGTAAGATAAAATGCTAGTTATATTTTATCTCTTGGTGTGGATTCTACTTTAATCGAGGAGAAAGGTGTGATTAAGAAGGCAAAGTAAAATTTCAGTGTAAAATTTTTGTGGTTATTATTGTATTATCAATTATATCCAATTGTAGAAGACAACATGCTTCCTTAAGATGGTGAAACACTCACTGTGAGTATGGCAGTTGGTTATGATATTTACTTTATAGAAATAATAAGATATAAGAGGTATGAGCGAATATTTGTAGAGATAACCACACTACCTTACCCTTGCCTAGTCTAGTCGCTACATGATGAGGTTGGTGTGCCAGATATTCCTAGTGCTGATATGAGAGTAGGGGCAACAGTCGTGGCTCGGACTAGTATGACAAGGATCTAGCAAAATCTATCCTTTCACATAGTTCAAGTACTCCTTCTATAGTTCTTACGGCCCAGACAAAGGGCCCATCAGTTCTTGTAGAGCCTACTGCTATAAAAAGAGTAGATGTTGGTCTTAGCATGGTTTTTATGATGGGAGAGAAGAGAGAGGCCCCTAAGATGAGTACATACAGTTAGGGAATCCCAACCATATCCACCTTAGTTCCATCATACAGTTCTACGCCAGTTAGTAAAATGATATTTCCCCCTATCCACTCTACTATAGTTGCTGCTACATGAATGATTTTTTTTTGTCGGAGTTTTTGTTGAGCTTAGTAGATAGTCAAAGAGTTACCACCGTCACACTATAGAATGTTGTTTCAAAAGTTGAATCATTTTATGGGTTGATTTAGCCTTAGGCCCAGACAAAACTTGAGGCGATAGAGACTAAATTATAGGCAACACGCAAGATTGAAATATAGGAGTTTTGACCTGAGGTGAACACATGTATATATGCTATTGAGGATGAGTGTCAACCCATTTCAAAGAAATTGATGCACCTGATATGCTGATATTAGAGAGGAGGTAGCCATACTATAGGTAGAGATACACTCTCTTACTGAGTGCACTATTATGGGCATCCCTCCAATTATACCTCCAATTGTTTAGATGACACCTTTGCATGGAACTAGACACTTTGAATGGTCATGAAATATTAGGAGATGGCCTTCGTAGTTGTGACTAAGAGAAGCAGAGAGGAAGCGAGGTGGAGTTTAAGATCCTGATATACCATTTTACAAGGTTTAAAATAGAACAAATGTTATTTGAGAGAAACTGACCTTGCTAATAGGCAGAGGCATGTCATGATAGCTGAGGGTGCACCCTCTAGTAGTGAAATACCACCACCACTGTCTCCACCAATCAAGATACCGCCCACGGGAATAATTATGATGCAAATACCTAGTGCGTCTTTGGTATGTCCTCATTACCTTACTTTATATTAGTTACATGCACTGGGAATAGTGCATAGTTTTTTAAATAGGGGTAAGAGTATACCATAGCCATCACTGGTTTTTATTGTCATACTTCTTTTCCTATCAGCAATGTATGGTTGTATGACCGGAATGTCTAGGATAATTTTTTTGTAATGATGTGCTTTGTTTTGTATTGTGTTTTGTTTTTCTTTAATTAGGATATTTTTTAGTATCTAGGGCAGTTAACATGTTTTTGTTGTTAATTTTTATAAAAGTAATTCCTCTCCAAAAGTTTATTTCTAGAACTATGTGAATGTATATAAGTGTGTCCATGGTGGATCTTGTTATGGCATTAAGATTAGGGACATGATAATCATTTCAAACTTGTGCATGAATTTTGGACAATGCATAATCTTTTAGTTGTGATATGACTTTTTCATATATGTGTGTGAGATACTACTTTGTTTTCTTTGTGTGTTAAATCTGGAATGTGCCCGGTTTGTCTTACCTAGGTTATAAAATAGATGGTTAGGAAAGGATCATTGGACATTTTTATATTAGTCCACTTTTAGCCTAAATGACCTTCCATGTGTGAATAAGTATCCCTTGATCCAGAATTTTTATCCTAATAGCTCATTTTTCTTGTTACACCTTTTACCTTTTCATTTGTGTTACAATGAACCTTTTTTTGCCTTGGTCCTCCTTGGACATAATGCACCTCAACTCAGGAAAATTGCCTAAGTTGAGGGTTTCTATCATAGGGTGTGTAATGTAAGATGGGTATGAATAAGGGTAGAATAATAGAAAATAATTTAGGGCTTGGTGTGGTAGAAAAACAAAAATCAACTGCTACAACGGTCAGGTACCGCTATAATGATGAAAACGCAGCTTTAGTGAAATTTTTCCCCAAAATGGTTTATCTTCAAAAATATGTTTTGTGGTAAAGAAATTGTGATTTAGGGATAAATACACCTAATTTTGTTGGTTTGGATTCACTAAGGTAAGGAATACACCCTATTAACCCAAATATAATTATTAAGCCATAGAATTATTAATTTGCAAAACCCGGGGTGGGTTTTACCGTAGAATTTATTTGTTTCTGGTGAAAGGGAGGTAATTAATCAATAAGTTAAAGGGTTTTATTTATTAACATTTAATTTACACATGCACACTTTTAATTCACCAATTTAACATAGGAATTGGTCGCTTTATGAGAATTATGATAGAAAAGCTCAATAATGAGAAAAAAATTACTATTAAATTGACCTTAGGTGTTTTGTGTGATTTATAATTCCCATAATGGTAGGTCATTTTGTAAATTAAGTTTTAATTTTCATGTTGTAGACCTCGAGCAGCGGAAATTGCACCTTAAGGACTAAGCTCTAGCATAGAGAAGTTGTGCCAGCATAGTTTGGTATATCTTATATTGTAGTTTAATCCAATTTATGATATATGTGCATTTTAACTACTTTGTAGTATAGATTCTAAGTGTATGTTTTTTGGTGTAGTCATGGTAATGATTTTATGGTAAATGTATGATATTTGACCGACCTTACTTCTAAATGTTTAATGTTTGGTATTTAGAACATGCTCATAGATTTTGTTTGAATAAGGTGGGTAGACACTTGTGTATGGGATTTTACTACATGGATTGTAATTGTCTCCTCAGGTCATGTCTAGGAGGTGGTTGTATATACCTTAGCATGTATGTATGAGGGTCATGTTAGTTTGACAGTTCTATGAGTAAACTGAGGAAATATATTTTTATACTTAATAAATTGTACTAATTTTTTTTGGCCTGGCTTGACTCAACTTGACTTGATGATGATATGCTGACTTGCTGGCTTGATTCCTAATTGTTTGTTGTTTCTTGTTATGCTAAGTTTATGTTTATTTAGTATATATTAACTTGTTGAACTGAAACATATTTATATGTACATTTTGTCATCTTTGTATTGCCAAATGAATTTACCTATGCATTATTGTTCTTGCTTGTTGATGTTAAACCTGCATTTACTTTTGTATATGCAATGCATATTCTAGTGGCTCGTACGAGGACTCACTTGTAAATTCTATGGTTGACTCCAGATTTTTGGATGAGTAGCATCAGGCTACCCTAGAATCTCTCTTTGTGACATTACCCTTTGTTTGGACTTATGCTTTATCTTTAGTTTTCGGGGTTGCATCCCTTTCTTGACATTCTTAGTATGGTTTGGTAAACAAACTTTCAAATTCTAGAGGTTTTTGGTTTGGTATTTATTTTTGCATTTCTATTATATTTTTAGACTGGATAATCTTTTAGATATTTATTGGATAGTTTTCCTCATTTCGTTTAAGTGTTGGAATATGTTTTTCAGGTTATTGCTTCTCCAGTTGAATGAGTAGTGTCGGTACCACTCACGATGGGGTTGGGTCATGACACTTGTCCCAACAACTTATCATTAGTAGAGACTATCAGACAACTAATTAGATTTTTAATTCTATGGTTATATTAGCCAAAATCTAGTTTTGTATTTAAGTATTGATCAACATATTTAAGTTATATTCAACATTCTTAATGTCATGTAACATATGCTTAGCATGGGGTTGCACGATCCAAAAATACAGACTCATGATGGTATTTGTCGCAGTAAACCTTGACAAGTAAACCAACTTCCCAAATTTAAATGAAATGAGAAATCAATACAAAAACCTGATGCAACACCCCTAGAATGGTGTCAAACAACACATGTATATAGTAAATGCAGAAACATATTAAAGATACCAAACCAAATTTCGAAAATTAGTGTCATAGTGTAAGAAGTACTAATACAACTCAAAGTCAGAATATTCATAGGATATTTAAAAAGTAACCAACTTTTTCTCCGAATTCAATAAGACATAGTCTAGATAAGAAAAGAAAGTAGCCAACTCTAGCACATTCATGCCTGGATTTACTCTGAAAGGGCACAATAGATGTAAGTACGGTCCACTTGTACTTAGTAGGAATCATAGGCTGACTGAGTAAAGTAGAAAATAAAGAATATAAACACAAACTGGGCACACCAACTACAATTAGAAAATGTCTCAAACAATAGATTGCACTGTCTCTATTAAGAATTCTACTATATAAATAATTAACAAATACTAGTAGGAAAAGAAAAACAAATGTACACATACACCAAATACAAGTATAAGAAGATAGACAAATGGATAGATATCAAGTCACCAACAGGCATACAATCAGGGAATAAGCACAACATATAGAATGCAATGAAGATAATGATGTTCATGATGCACGTGGTCGTTGCTCAAACTCCATATATAACTACCGAAATAAAGCTTCCCGAAGTAGGACCAATGATAGGTTCTCCAACCCATACCTACGAGACTCAACTACAGACATAGGACTCATGAGGGTCTCATCAACCTGTTTACAACTAGTATCCAATTCCAATATCCATGTTTTCTCGCTACATATCCCTCAGAGAGGGTCAATCAAATCCAATGTCCAATAGCAATATCCAGGACTCCTCTCCAACATATTCTTAGAAGAGGGTCTTCAATGATGTCATTAGCTTGTGTTTCCCATGTTCCAAGTATTTACAGTGTTTCTAGTAATTCTAGTATTTCCAGTATTTCTAGTGTTTCTAATATTTTCATAGTGGTACCAATGTTTAATAAATAAATGCTATAAGACATAATACACAAATCAAGAACAACATACAATAACAACAAGTGTATAAAGTATAAGATGCAATGATAATGATGATGCAACACTCACAACATACCAAAATAAAAATAACCAATATCCAAACAATATGCCAAACGTTTGAGCGAAGAATCAACTCAAATCTACCAAACATTCATGATCAAACATAATCCAAATCCGTCAAGTCGAACATGCAAGAAAAGTGTCATTAATACCACATAATCCCCAAAATCTAGGATTTTTCCAAACAAAAAAGAATGTAACCAAACATACATATATCAATACTAGGTCCACAACATCAAAAAAGACCCCACACGGTCACAAATAGCAAGTAATATATTAAAACCACCAAATATTATCTATATAAGCCTCCACAGTCATATAAATAACCTATCACATTTTCCATGATACAACCCCATACCCATAGCATGCCTTTAAATTATTGTTAACTGACTAATTCAGTCTAAAGAAAGTTAAGCCATAACCTACATCAAGTGTTGAAAATCGATTCCAAAAACCTTTAATATGGATCTTTCCCCTCACGAATGGACCCAAAATCAACTAAAACATACTAATATAAAATTTGTCCGCCTAAAAAAAGCCAATGATACCCACATTTACTATTTTAAAATTGAGGTTAAAATATACCCAGTAATGGGTTTTTTCAAAATGAAGGCTAAAATTGAAATTTTAATGTAAAAACATATTTTCCATGATTAAAGGAACTCATAGGAGAAAACGTTAATGAAAAATGGAGTGAAATTGGGGTTTGAATTGAAAGAATGAAGATTTTGGCCTTCCGAGCAAACCTCCCCAAATTCCACTTTCAATCTCACGTTTAAACAAGATTTAAATGATATAATCTAAGAAAAGTAGCTTAAATAGGAATTCTAGAGCTTACCCGAGCTTAAAAATGGATGAAAATGCTCAAAAACTCGATCATCAAGCTCCGAGACTCAAAAATATTCAAGAACAACCAAAAAATTAATTATTTATAAACAAGTGCCACATGCTGCGAAAGTGGTTAATTGGCCACTCTAGTGGTCAGTGGCTGATTAGCGATCACCGCTAAAGTGGTCAAGTACCTCTTTCGCTGTACCTGCTTAGCGTGCCAGTACGCTAAAGCAAACAAGGGCCGCTAAAGCACTTTTCCCTAACTTGTAGTCGGATGCTAAAGCGACCAAGTGGTGCACTAGCCATGGAGACTTAGAATTACAAGTCTCCGCAGACATCTCAAATTAATTTAGAGTTTCGACACATAAACGAAATATGTTACACAATTAAACTCGATGCTCCAAACTCAATGGCGATCTGAGATGTTAGAAAAAATGTTGCTTTCACAAAGTTGACCTACAAAACCGAATTTCACAACTTTTTGAACCAAGGGTAAAAATGCAATATAAAAGCAATAAAACCATTCCAACCTTGTTACCAACCTAAAATTGATGTTCGGATCTACTGGTGCAGTCCATTTTCCCATCTGATGCCCAAACAAAAAGATGTTGACCGAAGTCAACTAGTACGACTCTAAGACCATAAAAACCACAATCTCACATAAACTACATCAAATTGCATTGGAAAACATGCCAATTATCCCCCCACACCAAAAATACCACAATGCAACCACAAGTAGGAATAAAATGGTCAAATTACATAGATATAAATGTTTCACTCAAATATCTAAAAATCAGTTCATTATATCATCCACCATAAGAAAGTAGTTCATCCTCAAATTAAGGGCAACAGAAATATCTAAATCAGCAAAAGTTCGGGATAGATACTACACAAATCTGACTCGACCTCCTAAGTAGACTCATCTGTAGGTCAATGTCTCCACTGAATCTTAACCACTTGGATAACTCTAGAACACAATCATGTAACATCACTGGCTAGAATGGAGATAGTCTCCTCAACAAAAGGCATCCACTCATCCAACTAAATTTAATCCCAAGGAATGACATGAGACTCATTTAGAGTGTAACTATGAAATATGGATACATTAAAAACTAAAAAATTTGTGAGTAATACTAACTCATAAGCAGCATCCCTAATAATTCAAAGGATCTTAGAAGGTCCAATATTCATGGGGCTAAGTTTTCCCCTATTCCCAAACCTTATCACGCCCTTTATGAGTAGCACGCAAAGAAATACACAATCTCCCATAGTGAATCTCAAGGCACAAAGTCTATGATCCGCATAGCACTTCTACCTTCTCTGAGTTTCTCCAAATCTATCCTAAATGATACACACTCTATCCAATGACTCATGAATCAAGTTCATACCTTAAGCTCAAATATCCAAATCATCGAACTATAAAACTGGAGAGCAAAAATGCCCACCATACAAATCCTCAAAAGGATTCATCTCAATATTGGAATGATAGCTATTATTTTATGCAAACTTCAGAAAAGCTAGATGTTACTCCCATTGACCACCAGAGTCCATGATACAAGCATGGAGCATATTCTATAAAACCTGAATATTTTTCTCCGACTGACCATTGGTCTAGGGGTGAAAAATTAAAGTAAGATCAACCTGAATATCCAACTCCTCTTGAAAAGTCTTTGAAAAGTAGGATATGAAATTGAACCTTTATCTGATATGATAGACATTGGGATCCTATCAAGATGAACTATCTCACAAATATAGATATGGGCCCACCTCTCAACACTGAAGAAAACCTAAAGTAGAATAAAATAAGCAGATTTGGTCAACTGATCCCCGATGATGCAAACATTGTTAGAAACAAAAGAAGTATGAGGAAACCCACTTAAAAAATCTATAGTAATCCATTCACATTTTAAATTGCGGGTAAAATTTGAAGAAAACCACCAGGCTTCAAATTTTCAGCCTTCAACTGCTGGAGACATAGGCAAGGAGCTACAAAATCTACTATATCCTTCTTATACCACCCCACCAATAATGTTATCATAAATCACAGTTTTTCTCAGTCATTTCCACATGAATGGAATACCTAGAACAATGACCCTCATCAAATTTCAATCTAATCCAACCACCCACTCTCAGCACACAAACTCAACAACTAATCTTTAAGAAGCCATTTGTGTCAAGTGAGGCTTTCATAACATCAACACTCAAAAACTTACCCCAAATCACTCTCAACCTAACATTATTAAATTGATGAGCCCAACTTTATTCCAACATGGAAAACCTGGCCTCCATAAATTCCAACACACACCTAGGTGAAAAAATATCGATACTAAGCATTTGGTTAGCCAAAGACTAAACATCTAAGGGAAAAGGTTTCTCTTGAGTCAAAAGATTCACAAAGCTACCTATGCTAGTCGACTTCCAGAACAAGGAATACACACCTATAATAGCCTCGCCCAGATGATAGAGAATAGTTAAGTCTAAATCCTTAAGTAACTAAAGCTGATTGCGCTGCCTTATATAAAGATCTCACTGGGTGAAGAATTATT
The DNA here is from genome assembly GCF_002878395.1 of Capsicum annuum. Lineage (NCBI taxonomy): Eukaryota > Viridiplantae > Streptophyta > Magnoliopsida > Solanales > Solanaceae > Capsicum > Capsicum annuum. Next base: position 172,261,784 of record NC_061121.1, on the reverse strand, counting down.
GAAGGCTATGATGATCCAAGAAAATCCCACAACAAACTCTATACAAGAAGTGCTTCCACAACTTCAAGGAAAAATAACTGCACAAAAATCCAAATCATAGGCTGGATAATTCCTCTAATACAGCGTCAACTGACGAGAAGCATGAGAATTCACATTCCTTCCGGCATTAACACAAAACCTATCCTAACCCAAAAGCATCATAGAAAATTGTTAAACCATGCCCTTCTTAGGTATTGAGATTGCTGAGTTAGATGCCTACCAGTTACAGTATGTTGCTCATGATTGGTACAAACAGTGAATGTCTGAGAGGTTAGATGATACAGGCCCTATCAAGTCGGAGGAATTTGTAACAACCTTCTTAGATAGATTCTTTCCCCAAGAGCAGAGGGAAGCCAAATTTCTTGAGTTCATGAACCTCAGGTAGGGGAATATGATGGTTAGGGAGTATTCTCTCAGATTTACTCAGCTATCCAAGTGTGTTCCTCATGTGGTTGCAGACAATAGAGCTAAGATGAGCAACTTTATGTCAGGGGTCAACAATAGCGTGGTAAATAAGTGTAGGCCTACGATGCTGATCGATGATATGACCTTAGCAAGACTCATGAACTATGTCCAGTAAGTAGAAGAGTAGAAGTTTAAGACTAGGGAGAGGCAGAACAAGAGAGCAAGGTCAGGGAATTTCAACTTTGCTCACCCCAAGTCATATGGAGGAAACCGTTCACAGTTTCACTCCAAGTAATCCATTCCAGCTCCTTCCTCTGCCAGTGCTCCAGTGCCAAAGTTCAGAGATGGCAAAACAAACAAAGCGCTAAGCTTTAAATCTCAGGGCAGTGTTAGCAGTACCCGAATGAATCCCCTTTGTCAGACTTGTGGTAAGAACCACAAGGGCATTTGCAGAGCCGGTAGTGATGTCTGTTTTAGTTGTGGCAAGCCAGGCCACAGGATTAGGGAGTTTCTACAGTCAAGTCTTCAAGATCAGCAAAATCAATATACAGCTCAGTCCAGTCGCCCAAACTAGCAGGGTGACATTTCCAGTGCTACCAGTGGGAAATGCCTAAATAGAATCTATGCTCTTCAGTCCCAGTAGGATAAGGAAAATTCTCCTGATGTCATTACTGGTACGTTACAGATTTTCCATGTACATGTTTATGCTTTACTAGAACCAGGTGCATCTTTGTCTTTTGTTACTCCACACATAGCAGGCGATTTTAGAATCAGTCCTAAAGTACTAGCAGAGCTTTTCTCAGTCTCTACCCCAGTGGGTAAAACCATCATAGCCCAGCGGGTATACAGGAACTGCCCGATTGTGATATCTCAGAAATCCACATCAGCAGCTTTAGTGAAGTTAGAGATAACTGATTTTGATGTCATTCTCAGCAAGGATTAGCTTTATTCCTGTTATGCCAGAGTCGATTGCAGAAATAGGATAGTTCAGTTTCAGTTCCTGAATAAGCCCGTCCTAGAGTGGAAGGGTAGCATTTCAGCGTTCAGGGGTCAACTTATTTCCTACTTTCGGGCAAGGAAAATTATTTCTAAGGGGTATGTGTATTATCTTGTACATGTTAAAGATTCTAGTTCTGAATATCCCATTCTCAAAACAGTCCCTATTGATAATGAATACTCAGATGTCTTTCTCAAAGATCTTCCAGGCTTTCCTCTTGAAAGGGAAATAGACTTCGGCATAGACCTTCTTTTGGATACTCAACCTATTTCTATTCCACCATACAAAATGGCACATGCAAAACTCATGGAACTGAAGAATTAGTTGAAGGATCTCTTAGATAAGGGATGCATAAGACCCAGCGTTTCCCCATGGGGTGCGCCAGTATTATTCGTGCACAAGAAAGATGGTTCCCTCAGGATGTGTACTGATTACCATCGACTCAACAAGGTCACGATCAAGAACATATATCCTCTTCCTAGGATTGATAATCTATTTGACCAACTTTAGGGTGCTATTTACTTCTCAAATATAGACCTCAAATCAGGATATCATCATCTCAAAGTTAGAGAATGTGACATTCCGAAGATAGCTTTCCATACTCGATATGGTCACTTTGAATTTTTAGTCATGTCATTTGGTCTTACCAATGCCCCTGTAGCTTTTATGGATTTGATGAACCGTGTGTTTAAGAAGTACTTGGACATGTTTGTCATAGTCTTCATAGAGGATATTCTGTTCTATTCTCGCACAGAGCGTGATCATGCAGACCATCTCAGGATTGTTCTTCAGACTCTCAGGGATCACCAATTATTCGCTAAGTTCAGCAAGTGCGAATTTTTGGCTAAGACCAGTAGCATTCCATGTCCATATTATTTCCAGTGATGGAATTAGAGTAGATCCTAAGAAAATTGAGGCAGTAAGAAATTGGCCTAGTCCCGTATCTCCATCAGATATTAGGAGTTTCTTGGGTTTGGCTGTCTATTACAGACGATTTGTCAAGGGATTTTCTTCGATTGCATCTCCCATGTCTAGATTGACTCAAAAGAAGATTAAGTTTCAGTGGTCAGATTCATGCAAGAAAATCTTTCAATAGTTGAAGACTCGACTTACCTGAGCTCCAGTTCTAGCTATTCTAGATGGTTCAGACGGTTTTGTAGTCTATTGTGATGCATCCAGAGTGGGTTTAGGTTGTGTCCTCATACAGCATAGTAAGGTTATAGCCTACACCTCCAGACAGTTAAAGCCACATAAGAAGATTATCCTACTTACGATCTTAAGTTAGCAGTGGTAGATTTTGCCTTGAAGATTTGGAGGCATTATCTCTATGGAGTTCATGTAGATGTCTTCATAGACCATAAAAGCCTCCAGTATGTCTTTTCCCATAAAGATCTCAATCTTCGCTAGAGAAGATGGTTACAGCTCTTGAAGGATTACAATATGAGTGTTCTTTATCATCCGAGCAAGGCCAATGTTATGGCCGACGCTCTCAGTTGACTCTCCATGGGTAGTATTTCTCACGTTGAGGATAGTAAGAAAAAGATGGCTCAGGAGATCTATCAGCTTGCTAGACTAGGTGTTCGCTTAGTCGATTCTTCAGAGGGTGGTGTATGTGTTCACAGTAGTTCAGAGTCATCTCTAGTTTCAAAGGTCAAAGAGAAACAAGACAGGGATCCTAGCCTTGTGCAGCTCAAAGAGTCAGTTCAGAATTAAAAAGTTGAGGTTTTCTCCCAAGGGGAAGATGGTGTTCTTCGTTGTCAGGGTCGTCTATGTGCTTCAGGTGTAGATGAATTGAGGTAGCAAATACTTACAGAAGCGCATGGTGTGCGATACTCTATTCATCTATGGGCCACAAAGATGTACCGCGACATATGGGAGATCTATTGGTGGAGTGGGATGAAGAGAGATGTTGCAGAGTTTGTGGCTAAGTGCTCTACATGTCAGCAGGTTAAGGTAGAGCATCAGAAACCTAGTGGTTTCATACAAGAGTTCACCATTCCTACTTGGAAATGGAAGAAGTCAACATGGAGTTCGTGATAGGTTTGCCTAAAACTCATCATCAACATGATTCAGTCTGGGTCATTATAGATAGAATGACCAAGTCAGCTCATTTCCTTCCGGTTCGTACTTCTTATTCCACCGAGGATTATTCCAAACTCTATATCAGGGAGTTATCCAGGTTACACAGTGTTCCACTATCTATCATCTCAAACAGAGGTACCCAGTTCACCTCTTACTTTTGGAAAGCATTGCAAAAAGGTCTCGGTACCCAAGTCCATCTCAGCAGAGCATTTCATCCTCAGACAGATAGTCAAGCAGAGAGGACCATTCAAACTTTTGAAGATATGCTAAGGGCGTGTGCAATTGACTTCAAGGGAAGTTGGGACGACCACTTGCCTTTGATCGAGTTTGCATACAACAATAGCTATCATTCTAGTATTCAGATGGCTACATTCGAAGCTCTCTATGGTAGGAGATATAGATCTCCGATTAGTTGGTTCAAAGTTAGTGAGGCCTCAATCATAGGTCCTGACTTAGTATTCGATGTCTTAGAGAAAGTTTAATTGATTAGAGAGAGACTCCGGGCTGCTCAGAGCTGACAGAAGTCCTATGCAGATGTTCGTAGAAAGGATCTTGAGTTCAACGTCAATGACTGTGTCTATCTTAAGATCTCTCCCATAAAGGGAGTGAAGAGGTTCGACAAGAAAGGAAAACTCAGTCCTCGGTATTTCGGTAAGGTAGCTTATGAGTTTGAGTTTCTTTCAGATCTAGCCTCAGTCCATCCAGTCTTCCATGTCTCTTTGCTAAAGAAGTGCATAGGTGTCCTAGAAGTTGTTGTCCCTATTCAGAGCATCGACATTCAGAACAGCCTCTCTTATGAAGAGATTCCTATTGAAATCTTAGATTATCAGACTCGTAGATTGGGGAACAAAAAAATCCCTCTAGTCAAGGTTCTTTGGCGAAATCAGTCTCATGAGGGAGCTACTTGGGAAGTAGAAGAAAATATGCGTACCAAGTATCCTTACCTCTTCCCTGCCAATTCAGATCAAGCTCAAGGTAACAGCTCTTCTTAATCTTATTCAGTTTCACGTTTATGTTTCCAGTATAAACTTGGTACCTGTTAATCGTTTCATACTCAGTCATGCATTTATGTGTCAGTTGTCCATGCATCAGATATGCATGAGTTCAGTATGTTTATCATGTTAGTCATGAGATCAATTTTTAGTTCTTCATGTTCAGTTTAGGTTCTATTGTCTTGTATCCCTTCTCAGTAAATTCTCATTTGAGGATGAATGTTCCCAAGGGGTAGATATTGTAATACCCCGTATGTTTCTAAGCTAGGAAGTGAATAAGTATTCCTACGTATGAAATCTCCTATCCTGGGATTTATACTTGAGTACATGACTTATAATGAATATCCTAGTGATAGGATAGCTTATGATGCATTAAGCATGTTCATATGAGTTACTTAAGGTAATACAAGCTAATAGTTTTTGAATCCATGAAGTTTTAGTGTTCGATTTTTCAAGGGTCATATTTGAACAAGTATAACTTGATGTTAATGTGGTATTTTGTCTAATTTAGACCCACCAAATTGTATAAAATCGAATTAGCTTTCCAACCAAAAGTTATGCCCATTTTCATGAGAGACAGTAAGCATAGGCGATTGGTTAGGCACTGCCTAACCCAAGCATAGGTGATTGGTAAGTTGTCGCACAACCCAAGCATAGTAGATCACTTAGGCACCGCATAAGTCAATTCCAGGTGCCAAAAACACTTCGTTTTGAGTTATTTTAAAGGTAATTAAGTCTTTAAATACTCCTTACACGTCCCTAAACTTAACCCTATGAAATATATATCTTTTAAACATACTGCAACCCTATTTTCATCTCAAAGCTCATCATCCAAGAGCACAAAAGGAGAAAAACAACTAGGGTTGCATAATTAAGCTTGAAGAACCAATTTCAAGGAAATTCCTCCATCAATCATCAAGAATCTTCCTTCTAAGGTATGCGTAGTGTTCATCCACGGATTCCTTTCGTCCGTGGAGTTAAAGAATCAGTCTTTAAAATACAAAAGCTTGGTTGATTGTGGTGATATGATCATACCCATGTTGATGCTTGTTTGTTTTCCTCTTTTTCATTATAAAGTATGATTTCTATATTGTTGGGTGTTGATGATCATGTTGCTGATATTGGGTGATTCCCAAGATTGAATTTTTATTTGTTTTTGTGAATTCATGATATCATATGAGTTGGAAACATGTAAATTTGGTTGTTCATGATATATAATTTGGTGATTTCACCTATGCTTAATATGTGCATGTAAGGTGTTTGATAAAATGCCTAAGGAACTAGAAATCATGCAATATAGCTAAATTGTGAATAAGTGAAGGATTCATGATATGCCCTTACATTCCAATAACTTCTATGTTGTTAATGTGCCTTGTAAATGTTGTTGGAATACTCATGATCTATTCTTATGAAATTATGCTATGTTTACTTCAAATCCTACTTATGAACAAGATGTATGATAATCATGCAATCCACATGAACTTTCATGCTATTGGTATGTGTTGCCAATATGATTATGCAATGGACATGATATTAAGATTGTGCAAGCACTTCCATGTGATATGAAATCCTTTCCATGCTATACATTGTTGATAACCATGCTTAGTATGAGATCCCTACTTGTGATATTATAAATTATGGACTCTACTTTTATGATCAAGTTAGTCATGTGTATCAGTTTCCTTCCATCGAGTCCTAGGTGTACTTGTAGCCGAAAACTATAGCTGTGTGCTAAGATCCATGTCATGTTTCACGATATCCGAACTCAAGCTATGATTCCATAGACTTTAGTCAATCATGTGACTCAAGAAAACCTCATGATCTTAGTCAATTATCAGATATCAGTAACATTCCGCCAGTCAACGGAATCCAGTAAGATTAAGTTATGTACAGTCAGTTATTCATGTCCAGTCCCTCCAGATGGGAGTAGAGGTTAGCACCAAGTGAACCCAAGGATGGGAACTCACCCGCCAGTTCAAGGTGTGATTCTTAGTAGCAATCCTTGTGTTCCAGAACTAGGTAGCCAGCGTAGGTTGAGACATTTAAACCCATCAGATTAGGGTTGATGAGGTGGCTTAACCCATCAGTTTAGGGTTCCCACCATTCTCATTGAGTACCCGCTAGATAAAGGTCAATCACAGGCTGTCCTTACCCGTGGCACGGTATTGACACCCCTCCAGTCGAGGCAAAGATTAAACCCCAGCTTAGCCATAAAGGCATACATGGGGCATGTCGATTAAACACTGCTTCCCACAGTTTTAGTATCAGTCTTAGTAAAAGAACTCAGGGAGTTCTTCAGATTTCAGTATGTACAGGACTTTCAGATACAGTAGCCCTTGTTATCAGTTTTAGTATCAGTCATGAAAGTTATCAGTAAACCATGTATTAGCTTACAGGTCATGCTATCATGTATTCACGGTCCCAGTTTCCATATATGTGTGTTTACACTCCCACGTTCATATTAGTCAGTCAGTATTGTTCATGCATGAAACCCTTTATGTTCAGCCTAACTTCCTCATATACTCAGTACTCCAGTTGTACTGATGCATTTGCGCTATGGTGCTTTCTTTTCATGTTACACCATAGGTTCCGAGACATGAGTTCCAGCCCAGCAGTAGTGGTAGCATTCCAGTCGCAGAGACACAGTGAGTCCTCATTGATTCGAGGACAATATGATATGATTCATTTATTTATTTCTTCAGTTCATTTTTACAGAGTTAGTTGGATACATGTTCCTTCAACTCCTTATTCAGACAGTTTTGAGGCTTCTGGATTTATGTTCAGATTTAAGTTCAGATTGAGTTATTTTGGGTATTTTCACCCACATGGTTTTATTCAGTTGAACCTTATGGCCTTACAGTTCTATGTATTTCGCATTATTATATCAAGATTTGCAGTATACAGGTACAGATAGCAGTCATGGGTTAGCTTGTGGTCCCTCGGGGTCATGAGCACCGTGTAGCATTCCGGTTCAGCGAATTGGGTTGTTACATCATCCCTCAATTTTTGGAGTATAATCCACAAATGCTCTTCATGTTTGTCCTCACTCTTGGAATAAACCAAGATGTCATCTATAAATACAATGAAAAAAGAGTTAAGATACGATGGAAATACCTTATTCATCAACTCCATGAACACAAGTGAGGTAGTAATAAACCCAAAGGACATGATCAAGAACTCATAATGATCGTACCGAGTTTGAAAAGCTATAATTATGATATTCAAAGCTCTAATCCGCGTCTTGTGATACCCAGACCTCAAATCAATCTTTGAAAACACTAAAGCACCCAGAAGGTGGTCAAGTAAATCATCAATACATAGAAGATGATATTTATTCTTAATAATCACTTTTTTAAACTGTGAATAATCAACATGCATGTACATCGACCAATCTTTTTTATTAACAAACAAGATTGGCATACCCCAAGGTGATACACTAGGTCAGATATATCTCTTATCTAATAACTCCTGCAGCTGATCCTTTAATTCCTTTAACTCTGTTGGGGCCATCCTATAAGGAGGAATAGAAATGGGTTTGGTGCTCTACTCAACATCAATAGAAGTTTATATCATGATCCTGAGGCATACCAGGAAAATCTATAGAGAACATATCCACGAATTCATGGATACCACAAATAGAATCCAAAAAAGGAGGTGAAGCAACACTAGTATCACGAGTATGATCCAAATAAGACAAATACTCTCTCTCAACCAAGCAATGAGTCTAAATGAATCATATAATTCTCCTAGGGCCCAAATGAAGCACACTCTTCTATGCTATCCTTTTCACACTTAGAAAAGCTAAGGTTAAAGTCTTAGCATAAAAATCAAGGACAATAAGATAAGAATCTAACAAGTCAATACCTAAGAGGACATAAAAATCTACCATTTTTAATATAATCATATCTTCCCAGGCCTTATGCGCAACAAAAGTCATAACATAAGATCGGTAAACTCAATCAACCATTAAAGAGTCTCCTATAGGTATAAATACACAAATAACAACATCAAGATGCTCATAATAAAAATTAAACTAAGAAGGAAAATATGCACAGAGATGCAAATATCAAATAAAAAGAGATGATACCTGTGATCATAATATTGGTGGCCTCTACTTTTGTCCTGGTAGGTATAGCAAAGCAACGGTTGAATCCACCCCTTGGATAAGTAGCCCTGCGACCACTACCACGAGAACCACTATAGCTATTTTGCACACCTCTAGTAAAACCTCTACCTCTCATGGCCAATAAAAGAGTAGTTAGGAAAACAAGTTAGGGATAATCCATTGCCTAATGGTCAATCTTACTACACATATTACAAACCCTGAACTCATCCCAATGGTGTACCCTCTAGGCATATCCAAGAGATGCTGGAGTAATTGACCTAGTCATACTTTCCTTATCCATCGAATTTTGAAATGACACCCCATACACTACCATCTGAGTTGTGTCTCACTAAAGAGTAGGAGGCATAATAAGTCGGCCTAGCTAAGATCCCACCTAAGTAGGCATCGAAGAACTCATGAAATCAAAACAACATACTCAAATATAAGTATAGAAAGAGGGAAAACAAATAAAGTTGGAGGAACAATAAGGAAACTCAAACGATTACCCTTCAAACGAGTCAACAACCTTGCCCATAACCCCTTTAAGACTTAGGTAGAAGAACTCTAAGGGACCGGAGTAGGATCTATAACTTCGATATACCCTACTTGAGGCTTAGTGGAGAGTCCCTTAGTACAATCTTTTCAAAGGGAAGATCCTTTTTCCCATCCTTCACGTCGAGCCTAAACACTATTTGCAACATACTCTTTAGACTAGTCTCTCTTCGAAGATAGTAGATCTGATTCTTTAGCCTTACCAGATCTAGTCCTCATTATATCTATAGAAAAGAGTGAAATATGACTCAAAATACAAGGTATGAATGATCACATAATATAGAATAAAATAAGGAAAGTTTCCTAATGATATCTTATAGCCTCTCAAAGATAGATACAAACATCTATGTATCAATCTATGAGACTCTCCTGCACGCTCTATTCTAATGCTAATGGTACCAATTATTCTAGAATCTCTGATACCAATTTTTCACGACCCAAAAATCTGGAGTCCTTATTGCACTTGTTGCGACAAGCCTTAATAAGTAAGCCAATCACCCAAACTAAGAAATCAATACTAAAACCGATGGCAAGACCACTAGAACGGAGTCAAATCATACATGTATGTAGTAAAAGAGAAAACATAATTAAGACACTAAATAAAATTCTATATTTTGGTGACATGGTGTAAGAACCACTAATACAACTCAAAGTCATAATATACATAGGATATCTAAAAAGGAACCAACTTTATCTCTGAATAAACTAAGACATAATCTAGATAAGAAAAGGTAGTGGTCAACTAAAGATGTGTAGATAAACCTCTATCTCGAATAGTTTCCAAATAGCACTTGAATCGGCTAACTGTATGGCACACTCATACTTAGAACTGAACAAAAAAGGTGAAGTAAGGATGTGCATTGTCCACTTATACTCAATAGGAATTGTAGGCCAACTGAATAAAGTACAAAATAAATCATATAAACACAAGTCAAGGGCATATCACCTGCTTTAAGAAAATGTCCCAATAGGTAGCCCACATAATTTCTACTAACAATTCTACTATATATAGATCTATCAAATACAAGTACGGAAAAGAAGAACAAATATACACATACACAAAATTTAAGTATAAAAAGATAGACAAATGGATAGATATTAAGTCACAAAGAAGACAATCAGGGAATAAGCAAAACATATGGAATGCAATGAAGATGAGATGATGATGATGCATGAGGTCATCGCTCAACCTCCGTATACACCTACCGAGCTAAAGCTTCCCAAAGTAGGACCCATGAGAGGTTCATCAACCAACACCTACAAGACTTATCAATAGACGTAGGACTTATGAGGGGTTCATCAAACAATTTAAACCAATATCCATTACAAATATCCATGACTTTTATCTAACACATCCTTCGGAGGGGGTTTATAAAATCCCATTTCTAATATGAATATCCAAAACTCCTCTCCTACATATTCCTCGAAGAGGGTCTTCAATGATGTCACAAGTATATGTTTCCAATGTTCCCAGTATTTCAAATTTTTCCAGTAATTCTAGTGTTTTGAGTATTTCTAGTGTTCTTGGAATTTTCAAAGTGGTACTAATATTTCATGAAAGAATATTATATGACATTAGATACAAATCAAGCACAACATACAACAACAATAGGTGTATAAAGTAAAAGATGATAATGAAGATTCAATGCTCACAACCTACCAAAATAAGGCTAACCTATATCCAATTAATATACCAACCAAGTTAGCCAAGAATCCAATTAAATCAACCAAACTTTCATGATCCAACATAATACATAATTTTCAAGTAGAACATGCAAGAAAAGTATCATTTTTACAACATAATTACCAAAATCTAGTCTTTTTCCCACCAAAAATCATGTAACCAAACTTACGTATATCAATACTAGGCCAACAACATCATACAAGGCTCCACTTGGTCACACATAGGAAATAATGTCTTAAAACCACCAAATATTATCAGCATAGGCCCACACACGAGCACATAAATAACGTAAAACATTTTCCATGATACAACCCCATACTCGTAGCATGCTTTTACATTATTAATAGCAACCCAACCTAGTTGAAGAAACATAAGCCATAACCTACCTCAAATGCCAAAAGTCGGTCCAAAAAATCTTTAATCTAGTCCTTTCGCCTCATGAATGGAACAAAATCAACTAAAACATACAAATATAAAATCAATGCGTCAAAAGAAAGCCAATGATACATGTATTGGCTATTTTCAAATGGATATTAAAATGGACCCCAATAATGGGTTTTTAAAAAATAAGGGTAAAATTGGAATTTTAGTCGAAAAATATAGTTCCAAAGAATAAAGGAACTCGTAGGAGAAAACCATAGTGAAATTGGGATCTGAACTAAAAAATGATGCTTTGGGACTTTCGAGCAAAAATCCCCAAATTCCACTTTCAATTCGACATGTAAACAAGATTTAAATGATAGAATCGAAGTAAAGTAGCTTAAATAGGAGTGCAGAAGTTTCCCCGAGATTAGAAATAAAAGAAAATGCTCAAAAATGTGATCCCTAAGCTCCAAGTCTTGATAATAGTAAAGAACAACCGAGAAATGCACTATTTAGAACCATGCACCAGGTGTCACTAATGTGATAAAGTGGCCACTTTAGCGGTCAAGTGTTCATTTCAGCAATCACTGCTAAAGTGATCAAGTACCACTTTAGCGTTACCTTCTTAGCATGCTAGTCTGCTAAAGAGGACAAGGGTCGTTAAAATGCCCTTGCCTAGCTTGTAGTCGGCCACTAAAGTGACCAAGTGTCACTCCAAGCGTAAAGACTTGGAATTCCAAGTCTCTGCAAACCCCTTGGGATTAATCAGAGTCCTGAGTACGTAAACCAACTATGCTACCCTACTAAATTTGATGCTTCATACTCAATGGCAAAGTGAGATTTTTGAAAAAATCTTATTTTAACAAAGTTGACCAACAAAACCTAATTTCACAAATTTAGAATAAGGGACAAAATGCAATAAAAAACCATAAAACAGTGCCAACCAAGTTACCATCATAAAATCGACATTCAAATCTACTAGTACGGTCCGTTTTGCCTTCTGATGCACAAATCGAATGACGTTGACTGAAATCAACTCGTAAGCCTTTAATAAAATTAAAAACAATAATCTCACATTAATGGCAATGAAATATATTAGGAACTGTGTCAATCATCGTCACAACCTAAAAATACCATAATGAGGGGTAAAATGGTCAAATTATAAAGAATTAAATATGTCACACAAATTACCAAAAATCATTTCATTACATTATCCACCACTAAGAAACTAGTTCATCCTCAATCTAAGTGCAATAGAAATATCTAAATCTGCAAAATTGGGGATACTACAATGCATATCAAACTCGACCTCCCAAGTAGACTCATCTATAGGTCGATGACTCTGCTGGACCCTAACTACTGGATTAAATCTAGAGTTCAATCGTCTAACATCCCAAGCTAGAACGGAGATAGTCTTTCAAAAAAGATATATGCTTATCTAAAAATACTAAATACCAATGAATGGGATACTACTCGTCTAGAGTGTAACATGAAGCATGGACATGAAAAACTAGATGAACAACTAGTAAATTTGAGGGCAATACTGACTCATAAGCGATATTCTCATTAGTTTGAAGAATCTCAAAAGGTCAAATATATATAGGGCTAAGCTTTCCCTTCTTCCCAAACCTTATAACGCCCTTCATGGGTAATACATAATGGAAGACATGATTACCCATAATGCATGTCAAGGCACAAAGACTATTATCTGCATAGCACTTCTACCTACTCTGAGTTACTCAAAGTCTATACTAATGATCAACACTCTATCCACTGACTCATGATGCTAGTCCATAACTCAATCTCTAATCTCTGAATCATCAAGCTAACCAACTAGGATGCATAAATGCCTACCATATAATTCCTTAAAATGAGCCATCTCAATACATGAATGGTAGCTGTTATTTTATGCAAACACCGGCAAAGCTATATATTGCTCCCATTAACAACCCGATTCCATGATATAACAGAAGAGAATATCCACCATAACTTAAATATTCTGCTCTGACTTACAGTTGGTTTAGGGATAAAATTTTCAACTAATATAAGCCCGAGTTTAAAACTCCTCTTGAAAATTCTTCCATCAGTAGGATGTGAACACAGATCCTTAATCAGAGACGATACACATTAGCATCTGATGAAGATAAACTATTTCATGAATATAGATATGGTGCCACCTCTTAACACTAAAGGATACCTAAACTAGAATTAAATAAGAAGATTTTGTGAATGGATCCACGCTAAACCAAATACTATCAGAACCACAAGAAGTATAAGGTAACCTGGTCATAAAATCCATAGCAATCCATTCCTATTTCCACTCGAGAATGGGTAGCCTCTATAGCAAACCGCCAAGCCTCAAATGCTCATCCTTTATTGGCAGGAACCATAGGCAAAAATCTACAAAATCTGCTACATCCTTCCTCATACCACCTCATAAGTAATATTATCTCAAATAATGGTACATCTTAGTCACTCATGCATGAATGGAATATCTAGAACAATGAACCTCCTCCAAAATCAATCTAATCCAATCACCCATTCTCATCACACAAACTCAACCACTAATCCTCAAGACACTATATGCATTAAGAGAGGCTTCCTTAGAATTACCATCCAAAACCATACCTCAAATCACTCTCAATCTAACAACATTAAATTGATGAGCCCAAATATTCTCCAATAAGGAAGGCCTGGCCTTAGAAATGCCAAAACACACTCAGGTAAAGAAATATCAATCATAACCATCTGGTTAGCAAAGGGATGAACCTATAAGGCAAAAGGTCTCTCCTGAGTAAAAGGATATGCCAAGCTACCTATTCTAGTCGACTTCCAGCTCAAGGCATCTACAAATGCATTAGCCTTGCTTGAATGATTGATAATTTTCAAGTTATAATCTTTAAGAAACTCAAGCCAATAACGCTACGTCATATAAAAATCTTACTGGATAACGATGTACTAAAGGATATGATGATCCAAAAAAACCTCACAATGGACTCCATACAAGTAATGCTTCCATAACTTTAAGGAAAAACCAACTGCACAAAAATCTAAATTATGGGTAGGGTAATTTCTCTTATGGGGATTAAACTTACGAGAAGCATGAGAAATCATCCATCCCTCCTTTATCAACACAACACCTATCCAAACACCAAAAGTACCACAAAAAATAGTAAAACCCACACCCTTCTTGGGCAGGGTCAGATAGAAGTTTATGTAAATGAATCATTTAGCTCTTAAAAGTTTTCCTCATAAGCATCGAACCACTAAAAGGAAATCTTCTCATTAGTCAACTTGGATAATGGATCTAGGATAAATGAAAAAACCCTCAACAAAATATTGATAGTAACCCGCTAAACCAGCAAGGCTCTAAATTTTGGTAAAGTAGTAGACATGGCCTAATCAAGATCTGCTACAATCTTGGTCGAATCAACTATAATTCCATCTTTGGTCACTACATAAACCATGCAAGAGACAAACTCCAACAAAATATCACACTTAGAAAACTTAGCATACAATTTCTCATCCCTTAATTTCTAGTGTACAATCAATAAATGCTCCTCATGGTTGGTGTTACCCTTGTAATAAACCCAGATATAATTTATAAATACAATGTAAAAATAGTCAAGATACGGTGGAAATACTCAGTTCATCAACTCCGTGAATGCAATTGGGTTATTGGTCAACCCAAACGATATGACCAAGAACTCAAAATGACCGTACCCAATTTAAAAAAAAATGTCTTTGGGAAATCCAAAGCTCTAAATCCTCAACTGGTGATACTCGAACCTTAATTCAATCTTCAAAAACATTGAATCACATTAAAGGTGGTAAAATAAATCATTATTACTTGGAAGAGGATATTTATTCTTTACTATCACTTCTTTCAACTTTCGATAATCAATATACATATGCATCGACCCATCCTTTTCCTTTGCAAACAAGATAGGCGCACCCTAAGGTGATAATCTAGGTTAGATAAATCCATTATAAAATTACTCCTGCAATTAATCCTTTAATTATTTCAACTCTACTTGGGCCATCCTATATGAAATAATAGTAATAGGCTTGGTGCCCGACTCAACATCAACAACAAAGTTGATTTCCTAATTTGGAGAAAACCAGGCAAATCTATAGAGAACACCATCACATAATCATGGATACCTTATATAGAATCCAAAGAAGGCATTGAAGTAACACTAGTATCATAAGTATAAGCAAAATAAGAGAAACATCCTCTCTCTAACAAGAGATGAGCCTGAATGAAAGATATAACTCTCTTACGACCAAATAAAGCACACCATTCAAATCTATCCTTAGCAGACTTAGCAAAGCTAAAGTCATAGTCTTAGCATAAAATTAAAGAAAGACAAGGTAAAAATCTAACCATCCATACCAAAGATGACATCAAAATCCACCATATCTAATACAATCACACCTACCTAGGTCTTATGCCTAGCAAACGTCGCAATATAAGATCGGTAAACTCAATTTACTACTAAAGAGTCTCATATGGAGGTAGATACATGAATAGAAACATCAAGATTCTCACAAGAAGAATCAAAAGTGGAAGAAAAATATGCAAATACATAGAGAAAAGTCAATCTTAAAGCAAATAACATAGATCTAGATCTCATAAAAGAGATGATACCTATTATAACAACATCGGTGGCCTCTTTCTTTGCCTAGAAGGTATAGAATAGGAATGTATGCATCCATTCTTTGTCAGAGTATCCCTGCAACTACCACTACAAGAACCACTACCTCTTCCTCTCATTCTTCTTGGATAACATCTACCTTTCATAGCCAATATAGGAGTAACTCTAAAAACATGGTGGGGAAAATCCTTGGTTGAATGGATAATCTTACCACCCACATAGCAACCCCTAAACTCGCTCCAACGATGTACCCTCTTGGTACCTACCTGAGATGCTTGAGGAATATACCCAATCATTCTCGCTTGATCCAGTAAACTTTAAAATAAATGCCTTATACAATTCTATCTGAGTCATGCTAGCTGAAAAGTAAGAGGCATAGCAAGTCTTCCTAGGTAAGTTCCTGCATAGGGAAGCATCACAATTGAAGGTTGAACTCCTGATCTCAAAATACGTTAATAAGATATCAGCATAACAAGAAAAACAATAATTAAAGTTAGAGGAACAAAAAGGAAACTCAAAAAATCACCCCACAAACAAGTCAGAAAGTGAACCAATAACCCCTCAAACACTAGGGTAGAGGAACTATGAGGAATAAGAGTAGGCCCTATAACTCTTATATGCTTAAGTTAAGGCTTAGAGAAGAGACCCCTAGTACTATATTTGGATAGGGTAGATCTTTATGTCCATCTTTCACATTGAGCCTAACTATGACTCACAACTCTCTCTCAAGACTATGGTCTATCCTATGATAATTAATCTGAACCTTTCACCTCACCGAAGAAAGTCCTTGCAATCTGTGTAGAAAAAGTGAAATATGACTTAAAAAACAAGGAATGTAAGATCCATATGATATAGTATAATATAAGAAAAGTTTCTTAAATATATCTTGTAGCCTCTCAAAGATAGTTAAAAATATTTTCCTATTAATTTGCAAGAGTCAAATAGAAACACTATTCTTACACTAATGAGACCGGTGATCCTGGTAGCTCTGATACTAGTGTGTGTGACCCAAAAAAAAGAGTTATATTGGCACTTTTCATGGCGAGCCTTGACAAGTAAGTCGATCACCAAAACTTATACAAAATGAGAAATCAATACTTAAAGACAAGGAAAGACCCTTTGAACAAAGTCAAACAACACATGTTCATAGTAAGAGTGAAAACATATTATAGATACCAAGCCAAATTTGAAAGTTTTGTGTCATAGTGTATGAACCACAAATACAACTCAAATTAGAATATATCAAAAATCTAAAAAGGAATTGACTATGTCTCTAAATAATATAAGACATTGTCTATATAGGTAAAAGTAGTGAACTACTCCAGATTCATAGATCAATCGCTACCTCAAATAGACTCTAAATAAGACTAGACTTAGTTATATGTGTGGCACACTAGTACATAGATCTACACCTAAAGGGCATAGTAGGAATGAGTACGGTAACCTTGTATTTAGTAGGTATCATAGGGAAACTAAGTAAAGTAGAAATTAAAGAATATTTATAAAAATAATAGGCACATCACCTGCATTACGAAAATATTCCATACAATAGCCCATACCGACTATATTGAAAGATCTAATATATACATAATTAACAAATACAAGTAAGGGAAAGAAAAACAAATATACACATACACCAATTAAAAGTATAAAAAGATAGACAAATGGATAGATATCAAGTCACCAACAGGGATAAAATCACAAAATAAGCACAATAAATAGAATTCAACAAAGATGTTAATGATGAGGAAAAATCTCATCACACAACCTCTGAATATACCTACTAAGCTAAAGCTTCCTGAAGTAGGACCCATGCAAGTTTTTTCAAATCACACCACTCGAGAATGTGGACTTGAAAAATTTTTGGTTGGCTGGTATGATGATGGTATGTGTGTTGTGTTGCACCCTTATATTATGTAGTTTCTAATTTGTGTAAATATTTCTTGGGTGTATGTTGAGGTGTTAACTTGTATCTATACTTACCTATAAAAGTGAATGAGATTTTAAGCACCTATACCTTGGAAACATTGAGAAAATATAAACTTTTGATGCCTCTTTAGTGGATACGGTTTGGGGTGCTTAAGTTGTACCTTAGGTCATAACTCGTACCCACCATTACATCCCCTTAAATATCCTAGGAAGTATGTACGTTATTATACTATCCTCAATACCAAAAGGTAATCCCCATGCCATAACCATTCTTATGAGTCATAAACAACTCAACCGTAAAGAGGGAAACCTAACCTAGAGTAGACTATTTTGGTCACGGATGGATCTTATGACTTGGGGGTGAGTCGTACCCCTTTTTTAGGACACAAAGGTCCCTTTTCATACCCACAATAGTGTGGTTTACCTAGGAAAAGACTATTGTATGAGTTAGGGTACAACTCATACCTTAGGTTATGATTGACAAGTGACCATTAAGGGGAGTCATACCCTTGTAGGTATGCGTTTTCTAGCTTTTATGAAAGGACCTTTTGGTCATTTCCCTTCCCTAAAACCCTAAGTCCTTGACCTATATAAGTTTTGGTATCATGCAAATCCTTTATTTGCAAGACTTAAACACTCCTAAACACTCTAAAGTATCTTAGAAGCAAGAGTGGAGTCTAGGGTTTGGAGGTATTCATATTGTGGTAAGAAAGAGAGTCAAGATTATTGGTATATACTTTTGTTTAAGGCTTGTATCTCTTTCCCTTGTTAAATAACACTAAACTCATGTATTTTACACTTGGATTTGTAAGTGTACATAGTTGTTTTTAATCAAATGAAAAGTGTTTTGAAACTTAACAATGAATAATGATGATTTTGTTTGTACTTGTGTTGATACATGTTATTGATGGTAGATTACATATGTAGATACTTGTTGTATGTTGATGAACATAAGGGTTATGAGTAACCATATCCTTGATGATATCTACCATAAAAATGACCATGTTAAAGGTATTCACAAAAGGTGTTTGTGAAAATATCTAAATAAAATGTCTAGATGTATGTTGACAATGTGTTGAGTAAGGACAAAGGCCCAAATAAGTATGAATGATTGTTTAATGATATTATGGAGGTATTAGAAGATATGCAATGTGTGCTGATAACCTTGTTGTGCTAGTGACCAGTAAGGAGTTGAAGTCCCTCAATGTGAAATAAACTTGCATAGTGTATTGAACTAGAGTGTGATATAAGAATGCTATTGAAATATGAATATCTTGTGAGGCTCTTGAGAACCATAAAATTAATTGTATGATGAATTTAATGAAGGCATCAGCCTAATGAGATGGTTAAGCAATGAAGGCTCTCATAGGGACCTTGTGGTCATGATTAGTGTTGAATTGGTTATAGTCTATGGAATAAATAGTGATGCATGAGTAAATAGTTAGAGTCCCAATGACAATTATGATGGTTGTGATATCTTGTGGTTTGAGTCCCTTTCCATATAAAATGGATTGGGTTAAAGTCCCTTGCCTAGTAAAATTATATATGGTTGGAGTCCCATGAATAATGAGATCTCATGAGGTCAAGGTACCTCACCTTATTAAAAGAGTTATGGTTAGAGTCCATATTTGACACAAGGTTAGAGTCCCTTGTCTAATGAATGGGAATAAGGTTGGAGTCCCTTACCTAGATGAATATGTGTGCTAATTCCCCTATTTTAATAATTGTGAATGTGGTTAAAGTCTTTGTCTAATAAATGTGTGCAAGGGTAAAGTCCCTTGTCTAGTGATAATGTGATTATGGTTAAAGTCCTTAACATATTAAGAATGATGAATCTATGAGTGTGGGAGGTGGTAGATCTCTACTTTATGTCTAATGAATGAATGCTTGTGAATGATGCCGAGCCTTGATATGATATCTTGATTGGCATATGATATTACTATATGTTTGGACAAGTGTATGAATAAGATAGAATGTGATATATTATCTTGTTATAGAATGGTTATGTTAATTTATCACTTATCCTTGAGTTACATGCTAGCGTTTGAATCGCTATCTGACTTCGGATTCTATGTACCCATATGACGTAAGGCTTGGAGCATCTTCTTTATAACCTACACAATGATTAGTACATCAAACTGGTTCATTCTTTACTTGAAGAGGTGAGCTTCTTAATCTAGAAAGCGTCATCTCTTGTCTACTATCTCTTGTCTACTACTAGACTTTGTACTTTTAAGACTTGGTATAACTCTAGTTGGGGACTCGTCCTAATATATACATTTATTGACTTTGGCATTGTATAGAGGTATTGTGAACATATTTGAACTTAGGCATAGTTATTATAATGATTATAATATTGACTTATGATCTATTTTTGCTATGATATATGAGTTGGAGTTCCTTCGACTCCTGTAGTATGTTGAGACATTTAGGTTGGGTTATAAAGGTAGCCTCCAGTTTATGTGAGCCTAAGGTGCCAATATGAGATGGTCCAAAGTTTGAGTCATGTCAAGTTTGTATAAAATCCTAGGTTCATGGTCAGTTGGGTGCTCTCAATACCATGTCAAGTAGAGTCTCTTTTATGGGTTTGAATTATGCCACACTTATAAAGAGTGGCTATAAGACATCTTAGGAAATGTTTCCCTTTTTTGTAATTCAATCTCAAGATATAAGGTCTAAGGTCTTAACCTTCTCTGATTCCATTTTCTGTCTTTCAGATCATAACTAAAAGGAGATTTGAGATAAAAGAAAATACTTCAGCACCGACTTAGGGCCCTATGGATAGAGCTTATCCAACTTCGACAGTTTAAACTAATTTTGGTATTGCAGAACCCAAGAATCTTCATGGGCTCCGTCCTATCCTCACCAACCCTAATTCATGCCCTCAAAGTGATTTTAGTAATGTGGAGTTTTTTCACACCATCAACCTCTTAACCCAATTGGGAGCTTCTCAAGTAGAGCATGATGCCTCAACTACCATTGCTTCTGAGGCCATAAGAGTTTGCTAATTCTTGAGGTTAAGCCCTCTTATGTTCTCTGGTACAATGATTGAGGAAGATCCTTAATGCTTCATTGATATAATATAAAAAATCTTCTAAATCATGCATACTTCAAAAATTGAGTCCACTGATTTCTTGTCCTACCAATTAAAGGATGTCGCATACTAGTAGTACAAAGGTTGGGAGTTGTCTAAGGCCATTGATGCTAGCCCCGCTATGAGGGATAATTTCTTCGAGGCTTTCCTTGACTATTTCTTTCTTCAAGAGTTGAGAAAGGCAAAGGCAGAAGAGTTCATGAAATTAAAGAAAGAAAGAATGTTTGTTCAAGATTATTCCTTGAAATTCCACAAATTATCAAGGTATGCTCCCTAAATAGTTTCTAACATGAGGGCTAAAATGTGTAAATTTTTATCGAGGTTGTCTTTTGAATTAGTTCTCGAAAGCAAGGTGGCCTTGTTGATTGAGAACATAGATATTTCTAGATTTTTTTTCAATATGGAATAAGTAGAGTATGAGAAAAATAAGAAATTTGAGCTTAGTGAGAAGCAAGGAAGGAAGTTTAGGACTTTCGAGAGTATTGGTGGAAGTAGTGGTAAGTATCCAGGAAATAAATAGGAGAGTTTGGTTTTGTTCTTCTCAACTAGTGTTCGCTCTCCTTAGCTAAAGTTCTTAGGTGATTGTTGCACTCAGTTCAGTGGAAGATCCTGATCACAAGGTCGTCAATCTAATTCTAGTGGTGCTCATTCGCTCCACTCCACCCTTCTTATAGATTCCTTGGTTAGAGTCACCATGGTCACTGTGAGGAAAGGAGGAATAGACATTCTCATTATGGTCAGATTAGGAATCTGCAGCATGAGTGCCCTTCTTTAGGATCTTCTTGGGCCAACAGGGCCCCAATTGCTACTCCTCATCTAGTACCAAAGGGTGCTATGTCTGCTTCTACTTTGGCTTTTGGCAACGGTGTTGGTGGGAATATCTTATATATACTTTCTACTCCCCATTACTCTAAGGAATTTCTTAACGTGGTTACGGGTATGTTGAGACTTTTCTCCCATGATGTATATTGTTTGCTTGATCTAGGGTCGACTTTTTCATATGTGACCCCATATGTGGCTATGTATTTTGATTGTGGTTTGAGAGTATGTCAGTTCCTTTTTCTGTCTTTACCCTAGTTGGAGACTCTGTGGTTGTTACAAGTGTCTACAGGAGATGTGTGTTGTTTGTTTATGGTAGGGATGCTCTTATTGATTAGAAAGAGTTAGACATGGTTGATTTTTATGTCATTTTGGGAATGCATTGGTTACCCTCTTTCCATGCTTTCTTATATTGTTGGACTTGTAGGATCGTGTTGAAATTCCCTAATGATCCGGTCATTGTATGGGTAGGTGGCCCCTTAGTGCCTAAGGAAAGGTTTATTTCTTATCTTAAAGCCCAAAGGTTGATTTTTAAGAGGTATTTTTATCATTTGGTTCGAGATAAAGATTCTAACTCGGAAAAGCCTTTGATAGAATCTAGTCACATGGTTAATGAGTTTCCCAATATATTTCCCGACAATCTTCCTAGTGTTCCTCCTAATAGGGTGAACGATTTTAGAATTGACCTTGTTCCCGGAACACTTTTTATCTCTATTACTCCCTATAGAATGGCTCCGGTAGAGTTGAAAGAACTTAAGGAGAAATTGAAAGACCTTTATATAAAGGTTTTATCTAGCCTAGTGTGTCTCCTTGAGGTTTTCCCATGTTGTTTGTGCGCAAGAAGGTTGGTTCCTTCATATGTGCATTGATTACTGTCAGTTGATAAAGGTCACCGTAAAGAACAAATATCCTCTTCCTAGGATCAACGATTTGATTAATCAACTTCAGGGTGTGAAGTGTTTCTCTAAGATTAACCTTAGATCAGGTTATCATCAACATAAAATTAGGGATGTGGATATCCCTAAGAATTTCATTAGGACTCGGTATGCTAACTATAAGTTTCTTGTTATGTCCTTTGGGTTGACCAATGCCCAACCGATATTTATTTATTTGATGAATAGGGTATTTCGTCCACTCTTGAACATGTTTTCATAGTTTTTATTAATATATCTTGGTCTATTCTCACAGTGAGGTGGATAAAGTAGATCACCTTCGTGCTCTATTATAACCTTTGAGGGATCATCATTTATATGCCAAGTTCTCCAAGTGTGAGTTTTTGTTGAAAGTCATAGCCTTTCCTGGTCAAGTCAACTCTAGTGAAGGGATCACAGTAGATCCCTAAAAGCTTATGGTGGTTAAGAAGTGTCCTAGACCCACGACTCCAATAGATATTCGGGGTTTATTAGGTCTAGCCGATTATTATAGAAGGTTTCTGGAGAGTTTTTCCTTTATAGCTGCCCCATTGACCGAATTGAACCAAAATAAGGTCAGTTCATCTTGTCTGATACATGTGAGATTATTTTTGAGAAGTTAAAAGATATATTGACATCGGCTCTGATCTTGACCTTGCTCGTTGGTAGTAATAATTTTATGGTCTATTGTGATGTTTCTTGTGTAGGACATATTTGCGTGTTGATGCAACATAGTAGGGTGGTGGCCTATGCTTTGAGGAATATGAAAGTTCATGAAAAGAACTACCCTACCCACGAATTAGAATTGTTATTCATGGTATTTTTTTTTTAAAATTTGGCTGCATTATCTTTGTGGTGTTCATGTTGATATATTTTTTTATCATAAGATCCTCCAATATGTGTTTACCCAAAAAGTGTTGAATCTTAGGCAAAGAGGGTGTGTTGAGCTATTGAAGGACTATGATTTGAGTCTTTATTACCATCTCAGTAAGGCAAATGTAGTCATTGATGCTCTTAGTATATTGTCTATGAAGAGTTTGGCCCATGTTGATGAAGATAAGAAGAAACTGGTGAAAGATATTCACCATTTGGTGAGTCTTGATGTTTGACTTATGGACTATGAGGATGGTGGTGGTGTTGTGCATATGGTATCTCCATCCTCTCTTATTGTTGAGATAAAAGACAAGCAAGTATTGGACCCCAACTTGATGAAGATTAAGAGAAATGTTGTCAACAAAAAGCCGTGGACTTTATGATTAGTGGAGATGGTATCTTAAAGTATCAAGGTAGGATATGTGTTCCCAACGTCAATGGATCGAGATAAAGGGTCATGGCCGAGGCTCATAGAGCACATTATTCTATTCATCCCAGTTCCACAAAAATATATCAGAACCTTAGAGAGTTCTATTAGTGAAATAATATAAAGTGTGATGTTTCTAGCCATGTGGCTACATGTATGGTGTGTCAACAAGTAAAGGTTAAGCACTTTAGTCATGATGGCCTATACCAAGAGATTTTATTTCCCAAGTGGAAGTTAGAGTCTATTAATATGGATTTTGTTAGCAATCTTGCTAGATCTTAGAATCAATGTGATTCTATTTGGATCATCGTTCATAGAATTATAAGGTCCACCTATTTCTTGCCTGTGAGAACTAATTTCTTGGCGGAAGATTATGCTAAGTTTTTTTTTGCAAAGATCGAGAAGTTGCACGATCGTCCGGTGTTTATTATCTTGAACCATGGTCCTCTATTTTTATCCCACTTTTGGAACTCATTCCCAAGAGGTTTGGGAACTAAGGTGTGCCTTATCACCCCATTCCACCTGTAAATGGATGATCAAGAAGAGAGAACTATCCAAATATTTGAGGATATGCTATGGGTTATGTAATTGATTATGGTGGTAGTTGGTACGACCACTTTCCTTTGATTGAATTTGCCTATAATAATAGTTACCACCTAGTATTTGAATGGCGCCTTTTGAA
Source organism: Capsicum annuum (assembly GCF_002878395.1). Taxonomy (NCBI): domain Eukaryota; kingdom Viridiplantae; phylum Streptophyta; class Magnoliopsida; order Solanales; family Solanaceae; genus Capsicum; species Capsicum annuum. The sequence continues at coordinate 172,237,172 of NC_061121.1, read as the reverse complement.
CCATTGTATGGTAGGAGGCGCCTTTCTCTTATTGGATGGTACGAAGTTAGGGTGGGTAAGTTGCTTGGGCATTATTTAGTCCACCAAGTCTTATAGAAGGTGAAGGTGATTTGTGATAGGAAAAAAACTGCTCAAAGTGACCAAAAGTCCTTTGCGAATGCGAGGCGTAGGGACTTAGAATTTAATGTGGGTGATTGGGTATTCTTGAAAGTGTTCCCATGAAGGGAGTAATATGGTTTTGTAAAAAGGGGAAGCTTAGTCCCCGCTATGTTTTCTCTTCCTTTTTTGTGAAGAGAGTTGGAAATGTCGCCTAGTAGTTGGACTTGCCTCCAAGTATGAACTTCATTCACTTAGTTTTCCATGTGTCAATGATGCAGAAATGTGTGGGTGATCCTTCCTTAGTTTTTCCCTTAATAAATGTTGGTACCTTGGACTTCTTGTCCTATGAGGAGGTCTTGATGGGGATCTTGGATTGGTAAGTTCGCCGGTTGCGAACTAAAGAAGTGTCTTTGGTGAAGGTGCTATGGAGGTACCAAAAGTCCGAGAAAGCTACTTGGGTGACAGAAGAAGACATAAAGTCCAGGTACCAACATTTATTCTCCATTTTGGAAGCTTGTATGAAGGTATGTGTTGATCTTCTTACTTTAATGTATGTCTTTGATAGATAATAGAGTAAAGTCTCTAATGATTGAGATTAATTAATCTCTTTGTTATACAATGGATTAAAGTTCCCAATGTGTGAACTAATTGGTATCTTTTTAGACCAAAGATTAAAGTTCCTAATTTACTGAAATTGTGCGTGACTTGTTGTGATGGGTTTAAGTCCCTAATACGTTGAATTGATTCATGTCCTTGATAAATTATAGATTAAAGTCTCCTATGCTTTGAGTTGCCTTAGACCTTTGATAACTGATGGGTTGAAGTCCCTAAGTCATAAAACGAGTAGTTGTTGGAAAGAAATGGGTTGGAGTCCTAAGACCAATGAAGTAAAATAGTTAATTGATTATAATCATGATATGTGTCGTGCTACATCCATGTTGTGTGCTTATTCCTAACTTGTGTAGGGTTAGGTTTGAGGCATGTTGATTTTTTACCTAGATTCTATGCTTACTTTAACCTTCCATTGCGGACGTATGATCCTAAGTGGGGGTGAAAGAAACACCCGAGAATAGCACTTTGCAAAATTTTTGGTTGGTTCGTAGTGATCATGATATGTGTGTTTTGTTGTATCCTTGTAGTATGTTGTTTCTAACTTGTGTAAATATTTCTTTGGTGTATGTTGTGGTATTAACTTTTATCTATACTTACCTCTCAAAGTGGAAGAGAATTGAAGAACCTAGACCTTGGTACCATTGAGAAAACATCAACTTTTGATGCCTCTAGAGTCGATATGGTTGGGGGTGCTTGAGTCCTACCCTAGGTCATTAATCGTACCCACCATGACCTCCCCTTTCATATCCTAGGAATTATATTAAGTTATTATACTATTCTCCATATGACAAGGTCATCCCCTAGTTATAACCATGCTTATGTTTCATAAACTACTCAACCGTATGGAGGGAAACCTAGCCGAGAGTGGACTATTTTGGTCATGTATGGAGTTTACGACTTAGGGAGTGAGTTGAACCCCTTTGATTATCACTCAAAGGTCCCTCTTCGTACGAGCAATAGTGTGGTTGACCTAGGAGAAGGCTAGGGTTCTATTTAGGATACCACTCGTACCCTAGGTTACGATTGCCAAGTGAACCGTGAAGGGGAGTCGTACCCCTGCACATGTGTGTTTTCCATCTTTTAACCAAGGAACTTTTGGTCATTTCCCTTATCTAAAACCCTAAGTCCTTGACCCATATGGGGTTGATTGGTGAGAGGTGCTAAAGCAAATAATCCCGGGATAAAAAATTTTAATGCATGTTTGGTTGGCAATATTTGGGATAACTTTTCCTGGGACTAATAAATAGTACCAGGATGAGTTATCAACACAATTGGCGGTATAGAAATCCCACCATAATTTATCCTTGGGATAAATTTATAAAAGGACAAAATTACCCCTACCTATATTCATGCACAGGCCACTTTATGTACGTACATATGTGCATAATTAATTATTCAATATAACTCAACCACTTTAGGAGATCCATAAAGTATACTGACATAACCATATACGTAAACCAAAGAGTAAGGTAGTAATTATTTAGACTAGTCCAACTATTTAGATTAACTCAGAGATAAAGTAACAACAAGAGTTCATAAGTTATTAGTAATTGTAACCTAAACAATGCGGTAAAGTAAAGGTTCGAAAAATCAGTTGGGAAAATCTTAGGTCTAAGGCACTGCAAACAATCATACTATGTTGTAGAACAACATTGGTTTGATTAATTATCTTAGTTGTTGGTTCATGGGGTTGATTATATGACAATGATCTTTCGATCCTCTAATCACCTATCTAACTTATCCCAACAACTACACTGTTAAGTAGGGATGTTAGAACCAAGTTAAATTCATTCATATTTCATCATGTAATTGAAACAAATAGGAAACTTAGGTATATTCCTATCCTAGATGCAAATTATAACTTCATTCAGTTAGAAGATTAGAATCCTATTTTATCTATCCCATGTTCTACCCTCTTATTCCTCCTTCTGAGCTCATAAGATGATTATGTGTGTATTCTAAGGTTCATGAAGCCCTAAAATATTTATAATAAAAATAAATAAACAGCCAATAATGATAAAAAAAAAACCATAACCAAATCAATTCTAAATAATAGTACTCATGTTTTAGCCTTAACAATGGAAAAAAAGGTTATTTAGCCGCTCATCGATGTAAGTATAATCACAATGATTGAATACATGTTAAAATAAAATTAAAAAAAACAAATTAATAAAATAAGAACCCTAAATTATGTATTAAACATCCTCCATTAAATTCACAAGGTTGTCCAAGGTGTTTTCACAAGTGTTTAAGTGATCTATTTATTGGAGCACACAAGTAGCAAATTTTGACATAGGGTCGTGCCACGCCCTTATCACGGTTACTAGGGTTTGTGGAATTCCATAGTAATGATTAAATAACTTAATTAGTAATTTATTATGCTCCCAAGGCTTTGGAACATCCCTAAAGAAGTTCCTCAGGTCTGTGGCACACCAATAACTCCAAAACATCCATTTTTGGTCAAGTCTTGTCCCAAGTGTTTGTCCACCCATTCAAAGCTTTGCAGTGATGTTTCTAATTGATTTCAAGTTTTTTCATAATCCATATTTAAAAATTATAAAATAAAAAATCATCATTTACAAATAAACTCTATTAATTAGAGCTCAAAACAACATATAATCCATCACGATGATCTTGTAACTTAAGCTAAGAGTACTAGTTTTGTCCTTTAGATCTTTAACTTAGTGTTTTTCCTCTTGGCTTGTTTCAATTAAACCTTAAACACTATAAACAAGTTATTTCAAACATCTATGCTCAATCATATCCTTATTAACTCATTACACACATTTGAATCCATCTAGATGGACTAGAACAACACATAGCTCAAACTAGTAACACTAGTTTTCTCGTCTAAACTCTAAGTGAAAAAATTGATTCAAATATGTTTGAAACACCCATTAAACATTATAATCAAGCAGTTTAAAACATAGATGCTCATTTATACAAATATTTACTCAGTAAGAACAAGATAAGTACTCTAAAATAAACTAAATAGGCCCGGATAACAAGACTAGGATGCATAAATCCACCTCAGATCATCACCCCACTTAAAGCCTTGTTCATCCTCAAACAACTATCAACACTAAGCATCATAATTAGAGAAGACTCCACAAGTATACAACAAGGAAGAAATTAAAGCTAGCACTACAATGACTACACATAATGCAAGTTTTAACTCTAAGCATGTTATACACACAATTGAAAGCACAAAAATACTATTCAAAAACACCCCAGCCTCAAGAATTGACTTACAAAGTTGGAGAACTCATGAATATTACTCAAGCATAGGGATCATACTATTCACCCAACTATCATCAAACATGTGCCCTCACAATAAAAGAGTTACCTATATCCACTCATATACATGCAATTATTACAAGAATGAGTATAAAAATCAATTTATGCTTACTTTCACAAAGAATTCAGAAGTTACTCATGATGAACCATAGGCTGTCCCTTATTGTAGTACTCCACTAATATCAAATTGTTAGGACTTAGGATCAAATAGGTCTTTATGGGTTATAATTTTATTTAAGGGATAGGTAGGAACTAATTTTTCTAGTAATGGTGACTATCTCCTAAGGCAGTTAAAAACAGCACATGCATTAAGATAAGCCTCTAACAACCTAATTTTCCACCTTATCTACCTTTACGCATTTTTTTTATTTTTCCCATCTTATTAAGATAGTTCATATACACTGCGGAAGGGAATATTAAATTCAATACATTATCAATTTTGAATATTCTTTATTATCTTAATCACAACACTACCAACTATAATACACATTAATTCTCAACGCCAATAGCTATGTTTTTCGAGATTCACTTTCACCTTTTCCCTACTTGTGTTTCTACTCCTTAACACAATTAATTTTTAACTAAAGCTCTTAGGATCTTTGGATATGATTAAGGTCAAACAAAGAAAGAGAATTAGGCTACATATGAAGCTACCAAAGAAAATAAGTTAAAGGCTCAATAGTGTTAACTAGAATTATGCACAAAGGTAGGTAAAAAGGGCTATGAAACATGGCTGCCAAGGAAATACCTATGTCATCTCCTAAATCCACGCTCTTTATTTAGATTTGCACACACAACAAGCAAGTTCTAGATATCACATGCAACAAGGAATACACAAAACCAGACACCACACATGGCACATGCTCAACTCAAGTAAGATAATCATAAATTCTTAACCACGCAATCACATGAATTAAACATTAAGCCAACAATACACATAAGTCATAAACTAGGGACTAGCAGTCTCATAAGTATTCATTCATACCATAAATATACTTTTACACACAAAACCCACTTGCATCATGCAATCATCGATACCACCAACAAGAACATCTCACTTACCTAAACATATAAATTTAAAATTTACTCCTAAAAAGAAAACAAGTTACTAGGTTCAAGGGGCTCCCCTTGGAAAAGAACAATAACAGGGTGAGTAAAGTGTGCACCTACTCAACTGTAACCCATAATCTAAAAACTAAAAAGCAAAATCTTTTCAAAATTTTTCAAAAAATTAAAAATGTAACTTAAATTTTAAAACAAACTATGAAAATAAAACAAAAGTTAAGACCCTACAACATCATTTCATAAAAAACTATGGGAATTACTCCACCCCATACTTAAAACTTACTTTGTCCCTAAAGTAAACTTAAAAGTATAGATTGAAATGCTCCCACAAGCGTCTAAAAGGGTATAGGAACCCCAGACTTAGTCTCTGACATGCTCCTCGGCTCAAATTACTGGTACTCAAACTTTCCATCAATCTGTGACTCACCAAGAAAATACTACATAAAGTACAAACTAAACTACTGAAAATAAAATACCAACCTTAACTTGGGTTGCCTCCCAACCAGTGTATGATTTAGTGTCGTGGCACGATCCAACATCACTACTAAACTAAATTCTTTTATCTCTGTCCTCCTGCTTAGAGACAATCTTCTCACTCTCTTTTAATCTATTGAGTATGAACTCTCAAGGTCAACAACTTTATTAATTTTAGCCTTTTTAGGATAATCAATCATCATCAACTCATGCTTAGGTGATAGCTTAGGCAACTTAATTAGACTGTTTAGAGAGGTCTTTGGTGGTTTATTTTTTGCCCCCCAAACTTATCAACTTCCATCACTATAATCATACATAAATCTTTATAGTAGAAAGATGGGTTAAATGGCTTATAAACTCTTGAAAACACATCTTCATCATCCACTCTTATCGTGAGAGTGACTTCTATCACATCTATTAATGTTTCTCTAGTGACTAAAAATGGACATCCTAAAATGATTAACCCCCTACTATCTGCAACAAAATCCATAATAATAAAATCAGTTAGAATTACAAACTTACCAATCTTTATTAAGATGTCCTAAATTATTTCTTCGGGATTTACTATGGTCCTATCCACCAATTGGAGGATCAAAGGGAATGGTCTCGGCACACTCAACCCAAAAGTGTTGAACATAGACAGAGGCATATGATTTATACTAGCCCCTAAATCACTCAATGTATGGACCAGTTTACCGTCACTAATTTGTATAAGGAGGGTGAAAATTTGAGGGTCCTTAAGCTTCTTGGGCATCTTTTTCATTAATATAGAGCTTCACTCCTCTATCAATGCTCCTGTATTAATGTCCTAGAACTTCACTTTATTAATCACCACGTCATTGAAGTACTTTCCATACTTAGGCATTCCCTATAAAACATCTAAAAGAGGTAAATTAATGTGAAGTTATTAAGATGTGTCAAAGAAATTCTTGAAACAAGCATCCTCACTAGATTTCTTGATTCGTTGTGGGAATGGTGGTGGTATGTTATTTACTTTTTTAGCAACCTTTATTTTTAGGTACTTAGACTTCCATGAATTATCAACAATATTGAATGCAACCTGTTGTGGAAATAACTTTGCATATGCCTCCTTAATTTTCTTCATAGGTCTTTTACTAAGCTCTTTACCACTCCTCAAAGTGTTTTCCATAACCTGCTTCAAAGGTTCATTATTACTTGGTAAACCACCTTGAGGACTGGTATTTTGTGCCTGCTACAATTGCCCCAACTACATCTCAAATTGGCTTTGAGCTATTTATTGATTTTTGATATCAATAACTATCTTTTGTTGATTATCCAGGATATTTTGTAGTGTTTTCCTTAATGCTAATAGAGAGTTTATAATATAGTGGCTGTTAAAACTGATGTTGTTAGTTGTTTCCCCAAGAATGAATGGATTTAGTCTACAACTTTTTGTTGTTGGTGTTTGTTTAATTCATCTTTTGAGAATTACCCATAAAATTAATGGATTCAGGATTTGCACCATACAAGTTGGCATAGTGGTAACTATTTCCACAAATCTCACACCATATCGAAGCATGCTACATCGTGTAACCTGAGCCTGAGGTTGCTACACACATAACTTGTTGAATTGATTCATCATTTGACTATGCATAGCTGAAAGTTTGGAGGCTAAAGTTTTTATGCTATCAACCTGGATCATTCTTACAGCCTTTTTGACTAAGCACCTTGAGGTATCACCATTCCAATTCGGATTTCCTTGTGCAATCCTACTAAACAAGGTGTATTGGTCATTATAAGTCTTTTCTAAAGCCTGAGCACCTACAGCTGAACCTAGTAAAATTTTTGTGTTATGGTAGATGACTAAACAAAGATATGAGATAGTACCTCATTGGACTACTGGTGATGTGGAGAGTCCTGAAGAAGAGCTTTGAGCCACTCCCAAACATGATATAGGTTATCATCTAGCCTTTACTAAATCCTCAAAATCTCACTGTGAAGTTCTATAATTTTTCTAGATGGGAAGAATTGGATAAGGAATATTCAGGATATGTCATCCCATGTTATGATAGAATTTGTCGGCTCAGCATTCAAGTACTTCTTTGCTTACCCCAAGAGTGATTATGGGAAAAGTGTCAGCCTCACTTAATAAGTTAACACACACGTTGGGATAAATATGTCACTGATCTTTAGAATGTCTTGCAAGTGGAGATGTGGATCTTTATGTGATAGCTCAATGAATTGTTCACTGCTATGCAGACTCTGCACATATTTTTCTTGACTTTAAATCTACATACAGTAACCAGTCTATGAATAGCATAGGTAACATAATGCACAAGTAGGATTTACACTTTGTGAACTATCCTGCATGCTGGTAGATCTTTTACCATGGGTGCAGGAAAGTTTGCATCTATAATACAAGTTTGCTTCTATAATACCCCATACTTTTCCTAGCTAATTGCATCTCAAGAATGTCTAGTATTAGCTTTTAAGTAGAATGATGATTATTTCATAAGGAATTTTAAAGATTTTTACTTTTTGTTATGTGGAAAATTCAATAAGCTTTCCATAGATATAAGATTCATCCAAATTCAATAAATGGGTCAGAAGTTACAACTATTTCATGTTCCCATCATAAAACAGCGCCATATTAGTCAGTGGCGCACCGCACCACAAGAGGAAATGGAAATGGAAAATTCCAGTAGGGGTCCGCGATTATGGTGCATCGTGCTAGGGCCTAAATTCAGAATTGTCCTTTTTCTAGTGTCTCAGCGCAATTTTCCCAGCGTCGCACCAAAGTTCCAGGTCGCAAAAGAAGGGGCAACGCAATGGCTCCACGGCGCGCCATCCCTCAGTTTCTCAATTATCAAATTCCAGTGACACGGTGCGATAGTGTCACGTCGTGCCAGGCATTCAATTAGGGAAATTTTTATTTAAATTACAAGACACATCCAGGGTTAAAAGGGTCAACTTCCCACCCTTATTTAAGTTCTTTAACACATGATTCACCCACTTTTCACCCAAAATACACTCTCTTCTCTCAAAAACCTCTTAAGAATCAACCTAGGCCTTTTTATAGAAGATTTAGAATCAATACTTTCCTCCATCAATCTTCATGAAATCACGAACTAAGGTGCGCATAGTGTTTATTCATAGACTACTTTTATCCATGAAGGCCAAGAATCTCTTTTCAAAGTTTAATTATATGGATTTCTTTATGAATTTCATGCTGGGTTTGTTTTGTTTATGTAGAGAATGATCATTAAATTCAAATCTATATTGGGTAAACAATTTTATGTGAAATTGATTTGTATAAATTTATATTCATGTAAACCTATGAATAAACCCTAGATGATTAGATTAGAGATTGGTCAAGATGATTAATTGTTTTATAATGTTGTCTACATGTACTATGCCTATCATGTGTTTGATTAAATGCCAAGATGAACGAACAATATGATATCATGAAATCCCCATGTATGTACAAGTTATGCCTAGCATATGTTTTGATGGAATACTTCTATTAATGTATTATGGATTATGATGTTAGTTATATGTTCAAGCAAGTTATGCTTGGTTAGTTTTTCCTTCAATCGAGTCTTGGGGGTACTTGTACCCGAAATATTGGCTATGTGCCTAGAGCCATGTCACGTTTCCACGATACTCTTAGTCAAGCTATGAATCCTTAGACTTTAGATAGTCTTGTGACTTAGGAAATCTCCATGATCTCATGAACTCAGTCAGTTGTTAGATATTAGTAATATTTTGTCAATCAACAGAATTTAGTAGCTTAGTCCATTTTCAGTTTAGTAAATTATGCTCAATGTCTATTCAGATGGGAGTAGTAATTGGCATTGACTGAACCTAAGGATGGGAACTAACCTATTATATGAGGGTGTGATTCTAAGAAGCAATCCTTCGATTCCTGATCTATGTAGCCAACATAGGTTGAGACATCATAGCCTACTATATAAGGTAGATGGGGTGGCTTAGACTGCTATATGAGGGGTCTTACCATTCTCACTAGAGTCACCTTTTCTATTAGGGTCACTAATATGTTGTCCTTAACAGTGGAGCGATATTGACACGCTTCCAATCAGGGCATAGATTGGACCCTAATTTAGCTATAATTCATCATTTGGGGCATGTTGGTTAGATAACTATCTCCTACACTCTCAGTATCAGTCTCAATAAAAGAACTCGGATAGTTCTTTAGAATTCAGGACTATCAAACACAATCGACTAAGATACAGAATGGAACTCAGATAGTTCCATTAGATTCAGGACTGTCAGATATAGTCACTCCTATTATTAGTTATATTCATATTCACTAATCATGTTATCACGGTATTAGTGTCAGTTGTTACGCCGCATGCATGTATTCTCACGCTCATGATAGTTAGCCGGTAATTATTATTGTTCATGCATATAAACCCTATGCATTCAGCCTACCTCACATGCATACCATTACATTTAAAGTACTAACGCATTAGCCTATGGTGTCTTATACCATAGGTTTTGAGACATGAGCTCCAGAGCAACAATAGATTCCCAATATCTGCAGAAAGAGTTAGAAGTGAGTGCTTATCTTTTGAGGACATGATCATTTCCCTATTATCTCAGTAATTAATCTATTAGTTGGAGTTATTTGGGGACATGTCCCATCAACTCCTTACTCAGATAGTTCAGTCAGTTAGAGGCTTTCTAGACTATCATGTTTTAGACTTTAGTATTTTGTTATTTTGTTTTGGGTATTCTATTACCTGACACAGATGTTATATCATTCAAATTATGTTCAGTATTAAACCTTATGGCCTATCAGTTCATGTTTCTGCATTATAAAGTATTTTATGTAGTATACAGGAACAAATATATTTTATGCAGTATACAGAAGTAGATATCAGTCATGGGTTAGCTTGTGGTCCTTTGTGGTCAAGAGCACCGTGTAGCATTTCGGGTACCAAATTTGGGGTGTTACAAATTTGGTATTACAGCCTAAGGTTCAATAGAGTCCTAGGATGTCTGGAATCCACATCTAGTAGAGTCCTATACATGGGTGTGTTATGCACCACATTTATGTACAGGAGGCTATAAGATGATTTAGGAACAGTTTCCCCTCTTTTAGTATTCATGTCGTACTTGTGAGCATAATCTTAAGTCAATCTCTCAGTTTGATCCACTTCTCCCTTACTTCTACAAAACATACCTCCTAAAAGAAGAAATGGAAACCAGTCAGCCCCTCAGCCTAAAGATCTTTGGGCAATCAGGTTTCTCATGCAGAGTTTCGAGCTACATTCACAACTCTTGCTAACTTAGTTGCTTATCAGAATAAATGACCATTTATCGCTCCAGCTAACCTAGGGGCCAATTTAATTATAGCTAGGATTTAAGACTTCACCTGAATGAATCCTCCATCCTTTTTCGGGTCTAAGACAAATGACAACCCTCAGGAATTCTTATATCAGGTGCAAAAGGTTAAAGACATAATGGTGGTGACTACTGTTGAGAGTACTGAGCTAGCTGCATATCATTTGTAGGATGTTGCTCAAACTAGGTTTAAGCAGTGGAAGTCAGAGAGGGCAAATAAGTGGGAGAAGTTTCTGTCTGCTTTCCTTGATAGATTCTTTCCCCTAGATCTTAGAAAAGCTAAGGTGTTAGAATTCATCAAATTAAGGTAGGGCAATATGACAGTGAAAGAGTATTCTCTTAAGTTTAATCGATTAGCCAGATATACCCGTAGTGTGGTTGTAGATAGCAGGGCAAGGATGAGTAAGTTCATTTCAGGGGTGAATGATAGCATGGTTAATAAGTGTAGATCCACCATGATGAATACTGACATGACTTTAACTAGGTTCATGACTCATAATCAGCAGGTAGAGGAGAAGAAGATTAAGATGAAGGAGAAGCAAAATAAGAGAGTGAAGACAGATAGTTTAAAATTTTCTCAGCCTAAGTCAAAAGGAGGAAACCATTCTAAGCTTTGTCCTAAGTCACCAGTTCCAGCTCCTTCTTTAGCCAGTGATCTAGTTCCTATGTTTAGAGAGGGTAACAAAGATAGAGCGCCAGGCTCTAAGTTCTAGGGCAGTGTTAGCAGAGCCCGCACCTATCCTCTTTGACAGACTTGTGGCAAGCACCATCAGGGTATTTCCAGAGCTAGCAACGGTGTTTGATTTAGATATGGCAAGCCAGGCCACAGAGTTAGAGACTGTCCTCATCCAGGTCCTCAGGCTCAATAGAATCGCTCGTCAGTTCAGTCTGGTCACCCAAATCAGCAGGATGTCACCTCCAATGTTACTAGTGGGCAACGCCCAAATTGTTTCTATGCTTTTCACTCCCGACAAGATCAGGAAAATTCACCTGATGTAGCTACTGGTACATTTCAGATCTTTCATGTGCATGCTTATACTTTGCTAGATCTACGAGCTTCTTTGTCTTTTATCACTCCTTAGTCCTGAAATTCTAGCAGAGCCCTTTTAAGTCTCTACCCTAGTAGGTGAAACGATCATAGCCCGGTGGGTATACAGGAACTACCCGATTATGATATCTCAGAAAGTCACTTTAGCAGACTTAGTTGAATTAGAGATGATTGATTTTGTTGTCATTCTTGGCATGGATTGGCTTCATTCCTGCTATGCCACAGTTGATTGCAGAAAAAAATAGTCCAGTTTCAATTCCTAAATAAACCTGTCCTAGAGTGGAAGGGTAGTGTATCCGCTTTTAGAGGTCAGCTTGTTTCCTACCTTCAGCTAAGGAAAATGATATCTAAAGGATGTCTCTATCATCTTGTTCGAGTTAAGGACACTAGTTCTAAAGCTCCCAGTCTTGAATTAGTCCCAGTAGTGAATGAATATTTAGATGTCTTTCCTGAAGATCTTCCAGGAATTTCTCTCGAAAGGGAAATAGACGGTATTTATCTTCTTCTAGATACTCATCCTATCTCAATTGTACCATATAGAATACCTCTAGTAGATATCAAAGAACTAAAGGAATAGTTGAAGGATCTCTTAGATAAGGGATTCATCAAACCCAGTATTTCCTCGTGGGGTGCACCAGTATTATTCATGCACAAGAAAGATGGTTCTCCCAGAATGTGTATAGACTACCATCAGCTTAATAAGGTCACAGTCAAGAACAAATATCCCCTTACCCGAATTGATGACTTATTTGACCAACTTAAGGGTGCCATTTATTTTTCTAAGATAGATCTCAATTTCGGCTATCATTATCTCAGAGTTAGGGAATGTGACATATTGAAAATAGCTTTCTGAACTTGGTATGGTCACATTGAATTTCTAGTCATGTCATTTTTTCTTACCAACACCTCAGCCACTTTCATTGACTTAATGAACCGTGTGTTCAAGTAGTACTTGGACATGTTCATCATAGTCTTCATAGATTATTTTCTGGTCTATTTCCACTGTGAGCACAATCATTCAGACCATCTCAGGATAGTACTTTAGACTCTCAAAGATCATCAACTATTCGCCAAATTCAATAAGTGCTAGTTTTAGCTAAGCTCAATAGCATTCCTTGGCCGCATCATTTCTAGTGATGGCATTACAGTAGATCCTCAAAAGACCAAAGTAATAAGAAACTAGCCTCGCCCTGTATCTCTATCAGATATTAGGAGTTTCTTAGGTTTTGCTGGCTATTACCGAAGGTTTACTCAGGGATTTTATTCTATTGCATCCCCTATATCTAGATTGACTCTGAAGAAAGTCAAGTTCTAGAGCTCAGATCTTTGCTAGAAGAGTTTTTAGGAGTTTAAGACTCGACTCACCTCAGCTCCAGTCATAGCTCTCCCAAATAATTTAGATGGGTTCATAGTGTATTTTGATGCATCCAGAGTAGATTTGGGTTGTGTCCTCATGTAGCATGGTAAGGTCATAGACTACACCTTAAGACAACTTAAACCCTATGAGAGGAATTATTCTACTCATGATCTAAGGAGTTCATGTAGATGTCTTCACGAATCATAAGAGTCTTCAGTATGTCTTTTCTCAGATAGATCTCAATCTTCATTAGAGAATGTGGTTAAAGCTCCTAAAAGATTATGACATGAGTGGCCTCTATCATCCGGGAAAGGCCAACATAGTGGCCAATCTTATCACTAGAATATCCATGGGTAGTTTTTCTCATGTTGAGGATAGTAAGAAGAAGTTAGCTGAGAAAGTCCATCAACTTACCAGACTAGGTGTTTACTTAGTTTATACAGGTGAGGGTGATATATGGGTTCAGAGTAGTTCAAAATCATCTCTACTTTTCAAGGTGAAATAAAAGAAAAATAGAGATCCCAACCTTGTCAAGTTGAAAGAGTTAGTTCAGGATTAGAAAGTAGAGTATTTCTCCTAAGGGGGAGATAGTATTTTTCGTTGTCAAGGTCATCTCTGTGTTCGAGGTATAGATGACTTAATGCAGGAGTTTAGTATTCCTACTTGGAAGTGGGAAGTTGTGAACATGGACTTCATGACGGGTTTGCCATGAACTCGTCATCAGCATGATTCATTTTGGGTAATTATAGTCAGAATGATCAAATCATCTCATTTCTTTCTAGTTCATACCTCTTATTCAGCCAAAGATTATGCCAAACTCTATATCAGGGAGTTGGTCAGATTGCACGGTGTTCCGCTATGGATTATATCAGACAGAGGTAGCCAATTCACCTCTTATTTTTGGAATGCATTCCAAAAACGTCTTGACACCCAAGTTCATCACAGTACAACCTTTCATCGTCAGAGAGATGGTCAATCAGAAAGAACTATTTAGATGTTAGAAAATATGCTAAGGGTGTGTGCAATCAATTTCAAGGGAAGTTGGGATGACCACTTACCTTTGATTGAGTTTGCATACAACAACAGATATCCTTTCAGTATTCAGATGGCTCAATTCAAAGATCTCTATGGTAGAAGATATAGATCTCCAATTGGTTGGTTTGAAGTTAGTTAGGCCTCTGTCATAGGTCCGTACTTGGTATTCTATGCCTTAGGAAAAGTCTATTTGATTATAGAAAGACTCTAGGCTACTCAGAGATGACAGATGTCTTATGCAGATATTCGTAGAAAAGATCTTGAGTTTGAGATTGGTGATCATGTCTATCTAAATATCTCTCCCATGAATGGACTGAATTGATTCGGCAAAAAGGGAAAGCTCAGTCCCTGATATATCGGTACCTTCAAGATTCTTAGTCTCTTTGGCAAGGTAGCCTATGAGCTTGAATTGCCTTCAGATCAAGCCTCAGTTCATCTAGTCTTTCGTGTCTCCTTGCTCAAAAAGTGCATAGGTGACCCATTAGTTTTAGGCCATATTCAGAGCATTGATGTTCAAAACACTCTCTCTTATAAAGAGATTCCAGTTGAAATCCTAGATATCAGACTCATAGATTGAGGAATAAAGAAGTCCCTCTAGTTAAGGTTCTTTGGCAAAATCAGTCCATCGAGGGAGATACTTAGGAATCAGAGGAAGGCATGCATACCAATTATCCTCACCTCTTCCTCGCCAACTCACATTAAGCTCAAGGTAACAGTTCTCCTTAAGATTACTCAATTTCAAATCCAGTGTTCATCATAAACTTGGTAAGCAGTTTCATGCTCATGTTCCCATTATAAAAGTGGTATCAAGTACAATTGCATATTCAATCATGAACTCATGTATCAGTTCAGTTAGCTAATTATGAATCAGACATGCGTTCTAATTGTGAGAAACTTAGTTATTCCGAACACTTGGTCATGCATTCATGAATTAGTTACACATGCATCAGATATGCATGTTATGTATTACATGTTCAGCATGTCAGTCATGAGATTATGTTCCATTTATTCATGTTCATTATATATGTCAGTTGTCTTTTCTCCCCTCTCAGTCAGTCTCATTCGAGGACGAATGTTCTCAAGGGGAAGATATTGTAATACCCCATACTTTTCCTAACTAATTTCATCTCAAGAATGTCTGGTATTATCTTCTAAATTGAATGATGATTATTCCATGAGGAATTTTCAAGATTTTCACTTTTTGTCTTGTGGTAAATTCAATTAGCTTTCCATTGATAAAAGATTAGTCCAAATACAATAACTGGGTAAAGTTCCCATTGTAAAAAAACACCATATTAGTCAATGGCGCGCTGCACCACAAGAGGAAATGGCATTGGGCAAATTCCACTAGGGTTCCACAATTATGGCGCATCGTGCCAAGGCCCAAATTCAAAATTATCCTTTTTCCAGTGTCTTAGTATGATTTTCCAAGAATCACGCCAAAGTTTCAGGTCGCAAAAGAAGGGACAATGCAATGGCTCCACATCACTCCATCATTCAGTTTCCCAATTGTCAAGTTCTAGTGACATAGTGCGATAGCGCCGCATCACGCCAGGGGTTCAATTCATGAAATTTGTACTAAAGGTTCAATTCCCACCCTTATTTAATCCCTTTAACATATGATTCAGCCATTTTTTACCCAAAATACACTCTTCTCTCAAAAACCTCTCAAGAAACAACCTATGGCTTTTCATAGAAGATTTAGAATCAAGAATTTCCTCCATTAATCTTCATGAAATTACGAACTAAGGTATGTGTAGTGTTCATTCATGGAATCCTTTTGTCCATGAAGCCCAAGAATCTTTTTTCTAAGTTTAACTTTATGGATTTTTGTATGAATTTCATGTTGGGTTTGTTTTGCTTATGCTGAGAATGATCAATTGAATTCAAATCCATGTTGGGTGATCAATTTTATGTGGAATTGATTTGTATAAATGTATATTCATGTGAACCTATGAATAAACCCTACATGATGAGATTAGAGATGAGTCATGATGATTAATTATTGTATAATATTGTCGACAAGTACTATGCCTACCATGTGTTTGATTAAATGCCTAGATTTAGGAACAATTCCCAACTAATATGATATCATAAAATCCTCATGTATGCACAAGTTATGCCTATCACATGTTTTTATGGAATGCTTCTAAAATATATTATGGATTATGATGTTAGCTATATGTTCAAGTAAGTTATGCTTCGTTAGTTTTTCCTTCCATCAACTCCTGGGGGTACTCGTACATGAAATATTAGTTGTATGCCTAGAGCCATGTCATGTTTCCACGATACTCTTAGTCAAGATATGAATCCTTAGACTTTAGACAGTCTTATGACTTAAGAAATCTCCATGATCTCATGAACTCACTCATTTTTTAGATATAAGTAATATTCCGTTAGTCAATAGAGTTCAGTAGCTCAGTCCATGTTCAGTTCACAAAATTATATTCAGTGTCTATTCAGATGGGAGTAAAAATTAGCATCGAGTGAACCCAAGGATGGAAACTCACCTATTATATGTAGCCAGCATAGGTTGAGATATCATAGCCTTCTATATGAGGATAGAGGAGGTGTCTTAGCCTATTATTTTAGGGTTCCCACCGTTCTCACTAGAGTTATCTATTATATCAGGGTTACTCACATGTTGTCATTATCAGTGGCATGGTATTGACACCCTTCCAATCAGGGCATAGATTGACTCTAATTCAACTATAATGTATCATTTGGGGCATGTCGGTTTGATGACTATATCCCACAGTCTCAGGATCAGTCTTAATAAAAGAACTTAGTTAGTTCTTCAGAATTTAGGAATGTCAAATACAGTCGACTCAGATACAGAACGGAACTCAGATAGTTCCATTAGATTCAGGACTGTCAGATACAGTCACTCATGTTACCAGTTATATTTAGACTCAGTAGTAATGTTATCACGGTATTAGTGTCAGCTGTTATGTCTCATGCATGTATTCTCATGCTCATGATAGTTAGTTAGTTATTATTATTGTTCATGCATACAAACCCCATGCATTCAACCTACCTCACATGCATACTAGTATATTTAAAGTACTGACGTATTGCGTTATGATGTCTTATACCATAGTTTAAGAGACACGAGCTCCAGAGCAACAATAGATTCTAGATATCTGCAGACATAGTTAGAAATGAGTCCTCATCTTTTGAGGACATGATCATTTCCCTAGTATCTCAGTAATTAATCTATTAGTTTGAGTTAGTTGGGGACATATCCCATCAACTCCTTACTCAGATAGTTTAGTCAGTTATAAGTAATCGTAAATTAAACAATGTAATAAAGTAAAGGTTTGAACAATCAATGGGGAAAATCCTAGGGCTACGACACTTCAAACAATCATAATATGCTATAGAACTTCATTGGTTCAGCTAATTATCTTGATTATTGTTTCACAAGGTTGATATTATGTCTATGATCTTCTTAACCTAAAATCACCCATCTAACTTAGCCCCAAAACTACATTGTTGAGAGGGGATGCTAGAACTACGTTAAATGCATTCATATTTCATACCATAATTTAACTAAATAGGGCACATATGTATATTCCTATCCAAGATGCAAATTTTAGCTTCATTCAATTAGAAGATTATAATCTGAATCTATCTTTCCCACATTCTATCCAAAAGTTCCTCCTTCCGGGTTCACAAGATGATTATGTGTTTATTCTAAGGGTCATGAAGTCATAAAATTGTAATAATAAGGATAAACAAAGCAACCACAACAATATCAATTCAAAACAATAGTATTCATATTTTATCCTTAACCTCGAAAAAGGGCGTTTAACCGCTCATGGATGTAACCATAATAACAATGAATGATTACATATTAAAAAACATAAACAAAAAAAATAAATGGCAAAAAAACCCTAATTTAAGAGTTCTCTAGCCTCCCTTAAAGTCCCAAGTTCGTTAGTGATTAAATGATTTATTTATAGGAGGACACAAGCTGTCGATTTTGACAGAGGGTCCATGGCATGCCATAATAATTATGAGCTACTTGAATTGTTCATTTGGATGCTCCCAATTATATGGAACATACCTAACATTGTAACTAAGGTTTGTGGCATGCCAATGACTCGAAAACATCCATTTTTTGTCAAGTTTTGTCCCAAGTCTTTGCCCATCAATTCCAAGCTTTGTAGTGACAAATCTAATAGATTTATATCTAGGGTATAATAATTACAAACTCACCAAAGATCCTATAGCATCAAACACCATGAACTAGAGCTTAAAACAACATATAATCAAAGATGAGTAACTAGTAACTTAAGCTAAGGGTACTAGTTTTGTCCTTTTGATCTTTAACTTAGTGTTTTGTCTCTTGGATTGTTTCAATTGAACCATCGAAACTATTAAAAAGTAATTAAACACCTAATTACTATATAATACCCTTAGTAACTCATTACACATGCTAGAATCGATTGAAATGAACTAGAACAACATATAGCTCCAGCTAGTAACACTAGTTTTCTTGTCTAAACTCAAAGTGATCAAATTGATTCCAAAATATTTTGAAACACATTTTAAACATTGTAATAAAGTATTTTAACACATATATTCTCATTTATATAAATATTTCCTCTTTAAGCACATGAGAAGTCCTCTAAACTAAGCTAAGTCCAAATAACAACACTTAGGTGCATAAATCAACCTCAGATCAAGAAGCATAAGTTTCTCGATATTCTATTCACAAAACTGCCAGAAAGATGTAATATGATCTATGGGAAGTCTGCTAATGGAATAGAATGCTAAAGAAAACCACAAAATATGTGGTGAAGTGTCAATATACCAGAAGGTTAAGGTTGAGCACTAGATACCAGGTGGTATCACTCTGAATATAAATATTACTACATAGAAGAGAGAAGATATGGATATGGACTTCATTACTGTATTATCTCGTATGTGACGATGACATGATTCTATATGGGTTATTACTTATTGTATCACAATGACAACACACTTCCTGCTAGTTAACATGATATATTTAATTGAGGATTATGCTAGAATCTATCTTATAAAGCTATTTATTTTGCATGTAGTCCTCTTAACTATAATTTTTAAAGGGGTATGATAACCCTCAAATGCCCCCTAAAATTTAATGTACATGGTCGTTAAAAATAATTACCCAACTTAGAATTGTGGTCAAATCCATATCAAATGAAGGTGATAGGTTTATCTTTGGGTTTCACAAGTGATTATATGTTTGCTTGTAAGGCTAGAACTAATGAAAGAAAATAGAAATAAAGGAGTGATGTTATGTGAATTTACGACAGTTTTGACACTTAAAAAATCAATATTTGCAAGTATGAGGATATTCCTATGTGGATATAATGGGTTTTAGGTTGTTTGGAGGTCAAATAGGCATGAAAGAGTAGAGTTATTGTCTTGGAAAAATAAGGCATAAGATGGATGATAACGCTCAACTCACTCATATGATTGAGGGGTAAGGAGGTCATTGTCAATAACCCAACTTGCATTGGGGTCGAATCCACAAGGAGCGAATTATAAATTTCAAAACCTATGGGTGTTCTACTTACTAAAATGTTACCCAAAATGCTAACAAACACAACATGTATAGTAAAGTAGGGGAAATGGTTTAAACTCTGTTTGCAACAATCTTTGGTTAACAACATACTAATTTAGCACTTTTGATTTAGAATCATAATTTTAGAAGATCTTGGGATTATGTCCACCTAAAAGTAAGGAGTGAATGGAATGTTGAGTGTTTACCATGATACAAAGTTGTTGAATAAAAGATAAGCTAGGTTGAATGTCTTTGTAGTTAGCCTTTCAAAATAACCACAAGGATTTCACCTATTATCTCTTTCAAGTACCTAACAAGTGTGCAATTCATAATCACCCAAAACCTCAACTGGGCATCCCTATTTCAAAAATGATGCCCTTGACATGATTCACATTTCAATCACACTTATTTCTATGATTGCAAGAAGTACTAAACCATAGTTTTGATTGTCAACCATTGCCTTGTCACCCTATAGCCTTCTTTAATGGATGATATGGGTTTCCATAACTTCACTTTTATCCCTCTTTCAAAGATGGTGAAGGGTTTCTAGAGTTTAAGGTTTTCACCCATGAAACCCATTAGGAGATTTGGAGTTTTCACCCACAAATTCCAACTATTAAGCTCAAGCAAAGGTGGAATCCATAATCAACAACTAAAAATCGAGCAAACCCATCAAAACCCACACATAAATACACTTTAGTTCAACATAATCCGAAGACTAAATTTCTTAGCTACTCATGGAAAAATTAAAGAAATATATACCATAAGGATTATCCAAAGCATTCATTTTTTGCAAAACACCAAGAATTTAGCTCTCTAAAATTAGTTGAAATCTCTCCCAAATTAGGGTTCTTGTTTCCGATTCAAAAATGTCTATGAGGTAAGCAATACCAAAAGAAGAAAGGGTTTTTGCCTATATAATGTTAGGGATTTCTCCATGTGAATTTACAAAACTGCCCTGGGGGTCATTCCCGCTTTGTCACGATTGCGTGAGAATGTCCATAATCGCGGTCAATGCAACACCTATTGTGCTCTGTGGCTGCAGACTCCTGACCATCTTAACTAACCAGAATCGCGGTCTGTGATTCGTGATTGTAGTTCCTGAGGCTGAAGTACTCTAGGTCATCAACTGCATTTCTCTTGCTTCCTTTTGAGCATTTAAAGCTTCAATCCATATATTTTTATCTCTTCAACTCTATGCCTGAACAATATGGATATTATTGCATTTAATAATAATTATATCTAATTTGTTCACATAAAACAAGGTAATGTGTGGAGTTTGAATGAGTGGAAAAATAACTACCCATCAACACCCCTAACTTAGAATCTTGCTTGTTCTCAAGCATCACCACCCTTTTACTATGAGACAAATTAACATGTATGCCCATATTTTATCGCCCAATGATAATTGTGTCTCTAACTTGATTACTACCACAAAAGCCCTTCACACTTGTGCAAAATAATTTAAACTATACCTGTCAACATTAAAATAGAATAACGAAATATACAACAGTCTTTGAGGAGCAACCACACGACAACTACTGACACTCTATAAATGACTCATGTTTCGACTTTTATCACATTATACTCTATTTGTCTCAAATTTTAGAAGTTGACAAAATCACCCACCTAAACTTGTTCACATGCCTCCTCACAAGAATGAAAATTTTTACACACTAAGTTATTGATTATTCAATAAGAAATTTAAGTGCAAACACTCTCTCTCGCAAGAAAATCTCTATGGTAAACAAGTACCATGCCATAGGCTTGCCCCTATTTTCAATCTCCCTTACAATGACCATACTTGGTTGGGAATAACAAAATACTTTTTGAGCTTGTAATGCAGGTTTGGGTTGGGTAGGATATCAACTTAGGACAATAAGGCTAAACCCTCCTTGAATTTCTACATCACACTCTTTTCACTTTTTGTTATTGGGCCACTTCTTTCCCTTCACTATTTTCCGTACTTTGCATTTTCTTAGTTTTCCCCACTTTCCTCTTTCTTTTTTTTAGGGATAAATCATGCCTTTCTTTTCTTTGTTGGATATTTTCTTTCTTCTAATCATTTTGCGTTAATAGCTTAAGCTTGTAGGAACTTTCTTATGATTTCATGGCCAAACTATACCTTTTAAATTTCCACCACCCGAACTTAAGCTTTTAGCCTCAATTTATATTCTTAAGTTTAAGGAGGGTGGGGTTCAAAAGAAGAAAAATATAATGGACATGACTTGTAATGTGTTTTCCAAAGAAAGGTCCAAAGGCTCAAAGAGAGTGACTAGGGGTAACTTTTATGTATTGGTAGTCTTTTTAAGCTAAAGTGGTCTTCCATTGTCACAAGATGACCTATGATCATTATACTAACCAGGGAGAATCAAAATTTATCCTTGAGATAATAATGGGGAAAGTTTTATTCGATACAAGTACACATGAGACGTAGACAAATAAGCTCATATACATGGCATGAGAAGCTCTTCAAGGGGTTTTAATTGTTCCACCCGTTTGAAACAAAAATTAAATACCAACTATTTTTTGAAGTCACTTTTTGTAAAGTTTTGTTACAAGGTTTCTTACGTCCATGCCCTCAAACTTTACAAAAAATTTTAGAGGGAGAGGGGTGTTTCTTTTGCATCTGCACTACGCATTATTTTCTAATCATGCAAACAACCAAAGATATTGTCTCACACTATGGCCTTAATATGGGAAAACCGCCCATATGGCTACTCAGACTTCACCAATAAGTATGAATTCTATCCCAAATCATCAATGCCACAGGTACTTAAACTTCCCTAGTATTTGCCCATGATGCCACATGTACATAAACTTCCCCTGCATCCATAGCTAAAAAAAAAATCACGATGCTTTCCCCTTAAGAATATCATCACTCTATCTATCATAGTGAAAAACTCATCAAATAGAACTAAAATAAAGTAAAAAACTAAGAAAAAAGTAACTAATCCATGTAAATATGGGCACCATCCAAGTTATCGAATATTATAGCCCAAATAAAAATAAGAATCATCCAAAGAGCATAAAAGTATGCAGAAATATTAATAATAGAGGCCCAAATCAAATGAATATGGAGACACCCCCAACCAAAAAGGTAACAGTGTCCCCACTGCATAAATAATCAAGGATAAAAGATATAAGGGTGCTCCCTAAAACAGCATCAAGGGCTAGTATCACTCGTAGACTCCGCATCATTATTGCTTTCCTCAAGGTCTGACCACTCTACTAGAGCATCATCATCACTCTTCACCCAAGAGGATGGAAGTCGATCTCGAGGTTTTTGTACCTTCCATAGGCCCTTTACCCCCTTCCACATCTTGATAAATTACTTATCCCTCTTTTTTCCCTTATGACCATCTTTTCATATATGCTGCAGAAGTCTCTATGTCACACCATCAAAGAGGAGTAGGCTTTTTCTACCCTAGCAATGGTAGCTTTCTTTTCCTTTCTGTCATCCTTGTGCTTCTCATAATTAGACAATAACACATATAAATGATGAGCAGTGAAGGGCTCTCCTAGTCCCTGGGGAAAACTAGACACAAGATCCTTGATATCTACAATATCCTTAAGAGGACCAAGGGTGGATGGCCTATAAGACTCAGGCTCTATACATGTCGACTTTTCCAAGACAATTTTTCTCTTCTTAATTTTGCCAGGTGCACCATCTTCTAGAATCCTCAAGGGGTAGATAGGGGCATGCGGGCACACCCAAGTATCACTAGCATACTTATCAACCCCTGCTCTCCTACAAAACTTAGTAATCAAAGAGAGGAAGAAGAGCCTCGTACCACATTGGCTTTTGAAATGATCTATTTCATTGACCACGAGCTGACATACATCCAAAGAAATTCCATCGAGAATTCAAGCAACTATCCAAGCACTCAGAACTAGGATTACTTCCATGTGGGTGCAAGAAGAGACTTTGCTACAAATACTGTATAACCATATCCGAGCCTCAAAAGTGAAGTCATTTATGGTGATGTTGTTTTTTGTCTTTGCCCAAAAGGTTTCCTTTTCGAACATAGCCATTTCTCAAAAAATCTCCCTGATTTATGCTATTTTGGTTTGAACTCACCCATGTCTGTATGTTGGAGCCTATAAATATCGTTGATTTGCTTTGCCCTAATTCTCACCGATACACTGAATGGGTCCAAGAAAGAAACTTCAATGATGTTGGAATAAAATACATAGACCCATTGACCATTTACAATGCACAGATCCAGGGCAAAGCACTGCCATCTCATGGATTCAAATTTTTTATGAAATGCTGGTAGCTTTTCTGGTATGTTTTCCAAGAAAATTCCTCTTTCCAGGAATAGCTTTGTCTTCTAAAGATCACTGTAGTAATGAGTGTAGCACTTGGGTGACATTAATCTAATATGATCATACTTGTCCATGAAGTTACCCTAAAAGCACTAGGCACACATGATATAAATCAATGATAATTTAACATCTAGACTATGCCTATTGTTCACTAAGGCTCATTGGAATGGATGCTTGATGGTACTTGGATAATAATTAGAAGTGCAGGAATTTTGGCATGGTAGGAAACTGGCCTCAATTACCATGATCATGGGCCATGACCACTTTTACTGTTCAACGATCACGGATTGTGACCGTGGTCTGATACCTAAGGCTGGTTTCGTATAATCTTCTTATGTTCAAAACCCTTCTAAATTATTAGGCCACTAGCATGCTCTACCATATGGATTTATATGAAGACCAATTGAAGGATGCTAATAGGTTCGAATGCTCCATTTCAATCAGCAAAAATCATTATTGAAAGTTCATTTGGGAAATATATCAAACACTTGATGTGCACACTACATTCGTCTACATTTTACAAATGTTTTTGGGCACTTAACATTTCCCCACTTATGTGCATGCCTTACTCAAATACCCAAAACCACACAAATATCAATTATGAAAACATGGATGGATAATAATCAAAACTTTAGGCCCTCTCTAAATCATGCATTCTAAGACCTATTTTGAAAGATTTAATGCATTGATTCATGACCCCTACCAGAATTGTGATGTAAGGAGGATGCTAGGATGCTGTTGAGAGCTCACAATCTGGGCTTGAATTTAGTCTAATTAGAGGATAAAACTTTAAAGGGAGTTTGAGGGAAAATGGGGGAAATTAGGGATTAAGTGGCTGAAGTCTCCATGATTAAGGTCAGGTGGCCACGATCGCAGAACCGTGGGTGACCACAATCACGGTAACTGAGAGCATTTATTTTGTCTCCCTTGTTTTCCCCTATTCAGTTTTTTGCTTAATTTTTGATAGATTTTTCCTTTGTACAATTTTCAATTAAAACTTTCATACTTCTCTCTTTCTAAGATCATCCAATGCACTTTATAGTGCCAAAAATGCATGAGTTATTCAGATGTAAAAACTAATATCTATGCTACAGAAATATACCAAAAAGGATACGAGGCACTTTTGTAGAATTTATGCGTTGCCTACCACCTACCGCCTTAGTTAACATCATGGCACGACATCTTCCATATTCAATTTTGATGGTGGGTAATAAAGCCCCTCCTCATTCTTCTTCTTACTCTCAACATCCACCACGAAGACAACTTTAAGTTTCTCAATTTGTTTTTTTTATCTAGAAAATTTTAAAAGAGACCTCATCCTTGTTATACCCCGAGAATCCAAAAAAAATACTAGAACAATACTTCAAGCTCATGAGAAAAAAATTATATTGCTTTGGTAGTTTTATGAGCAAGTTTGATATATCTTAATGACTCAAATAACTCCTAGCTATTAGACAAATCAAAATATCTCTTACCGATTGAGTTCTTGAGAAGAATGTTGCTATAGTAAACTTCAAATGACCATTACTTTCATTTTACTAAGAATTTTTTATCTCAAGACCTACCAAAAGATAGATAACTGAATTAGTTTTCCAACTGTATGAAATTTTCCTTAATCCAATAGCGGAGTTAAAAGTTATGCCCATTTTACCAGGGAGTTGTATGACTGTCAAGGTGTGATGGACTGGGTGATGGACCATCAAGCCAGGCCATCAACCATAGGCAGTGAGCTTATTTAATGGCCATAAACTGATAGTTTGAGTGATGTTCTATCACCAGAGTGATGTTCTATCACCCAGAACGTCAACTAAACTTATTTTAGCAACATAAAAATATTTAAATGGGATTTTTTTTGTCTTTTTCCTCCCGTTTTAACCCTACGTCCATTGATTTAAAGAACATAAACACCTCATTCAACCTCAACAACAAGATTAGGGTTTTCTACCAAGATTATTTCCCCAAGAACAATATTCAAACCCTTCTTTAATAAACTAACAAATTCAAGTTCTTCAAGTTCAAGAACCATCAAGAAAACATAAAGATTTGTATTTTCCAATCATAGAACATTCAAGAAACCTTAATTCTCTTTTAGGAATTAAGATTTAAGGTATGTGTGATGTTCATCCATGAGACCTTTTCACCCATGGAGTCTAAGAATCCCTTTTTATTGTTAAATTGTGAATTTTTACATGTTTATGATGATTTAACTCCATGAAACTCTTATTGATTTTGGTTACATGTTGTGTTAGATGTGATTGTTGATTTTTAATTGGGTTTTTATGTGTTTCTCTATGGAAGAGTGCCCTTACACATCTGAATGATGGAAACTTCATTGTTAAATCCCTAAGTATGGTTTTAGTATTGCAATTATGTTATTTCCATATGTTTCTCTCAATCTCATGTTTAGGTCCATGAATTTCTTCCAATTTAAGATTGTAATTGGTTTCAACACATTATAGTATGTTTTGAATATTGTTTTTTTGTATTAAGTTCATGAAAATTCAGAAATATGTTTTGAATATTGTGTTTTTTGTATTATGTTCATGAAAATTCAGAAGAAAGCCCTCAATTTATAATTTGGTTATGTGATCGTGCTATCTTATCCTATTTTAAAGTTTCCCCATGATAAAGACTCGGTCATTATGTATTTGATGAAATGCTTAAGTGAATAAATTATGAACAATGTTTTCCTTCTATGGTTTCACAACTTTTATGTGTCTTTATTGTTATTGCTATTGAGTCTTGGAGGTTATGAATACTCCAAAACTTAGTTGTTTATAGAATTTCAGTAGTCTCAGAAAAATTTCAGATAAACCATGACTGTTACCACTCAACTAGTCATCATGATTAATTACCCATGCAGTTAAACTTAGTAAGTCCAGTAATCAGTGTCAGTTTAGTAGGGATTACGATTCAGCACTGAGTGACCCAGGAATGCGGGTATTCCTACCAGTTAAGGTTTGACCTTTAGTAGAAATTCTTGAGTCACATTTCTAGTGTAGGTTGAGATGACTTTTAGGTAAATAAGGGTTGACAAATCTCTCATGAGTTTTTCAGCTAGTTAAGGATTGACAAAAATGTCTTCCTTCCAGTTAAGGTTGACTCACAACTATTATTAGTACCCACTATTATTAGTACCCATGGCATGGTACTAGCACCCTTCTAATGGGGTCACAGGTTGGACCCCGAACAGGTTAGAATGGGGCATGTTAGTTAAATTATACCTCCCATATTTTTTACTTCAGTAATCATTTTTGAATTCAACTTAGTCTTGCTTAACCATAGCATACAGTTTATAAGTTATTTGATTATCATATTTCAATATTTTAGTTATAGGCTTTTTCAGAATCATATTATATGCATGGTCACGCATTCTCAGATTTTATATCTTTAATGTATTTAAATTCAGTAACCTCATGCATTTAAATTATTTTTTATTTCATGCACAAAAGTTCATGAATTTTAATCTAACCTCATCTTATATACCAGTACATTCAACGTATTGATCACATACTAGTTTCTTGTACTATGATGTTTAATATTATCAGTTTGGATGCTCAATTTCCTGACCATGCTTAGGCAGATCAGATTATCAACAACAACAGCAGTGGTGAATCCTCATATTTTTAGGACATGATTGCTTTATTTCAGTTTATCTCATTATTTTAGTTTTTCCATTCAGTTGGAGTTAGTTGGAGGCCTGTCCTATTAACTCCACAACCAGTCAGTTTAGAGGCTTTCACAAAAGTATTGACAATTAATCAGTTTTCAGTTTTCATTGTTAGCCATTTTATCAGTATTATCAATGTTGTTTTACAGACATTATCAGAACTATGATTTAAAACCTTATGTCATTTTTTAGTTACATTCCAAAATTACTCTTTTGTAATCAGTTTTATTCAATGCTCATAGAGGGTACCAATATCATGGGTTTGGTTTTGGTCACTTGTGACATTATGCACCTTGTAGCGCCCAAGGTGTACTCTCGGGGTGTTACATACTTTGTATTAGAGCCTAAGGTTTAAAAGTGTCCTAGGGATTCTTAAATCCATGTTGAGTAGAGTCTTGTGCATGTGTGTGAAGTGCGCCACACTTATGTAGAAGAGATTATAAGACGTTCTAGGAAAAGTTTCCTTTCTTTCATATCTCAGATCATTCTATAGAATGGTCCTCTAAGAAAGTTATAAATATTCTCATCTTGCTCTATTCATGCCGTCTCTTCCTTTTTTTCAAGGTAACAGAAACAGTGAAGCTCAAAGTCCTACAGAAAGAGCTTTCTCAGACAATCCCTATAGAGAGTTGTGGGATTGCACACAAGCTTAAAAATATCCCATTAGTTCCATTATTTTTTGAAGTTTTAAAGATTTTGTTCATTATCATGAAAACACATGCACAAATATAAAGTCAGATATGCTTTTAGATTTCTGTTAAGCATTCTATGATAGCTTATGATCTAGAATTAGAAGTATGAAACTAGGAGTTTAGCAATAGTTGTAGAGTTAGGTTAGTGTTATCTTAATTCAGGTAGATTATATTTCATGGGGATAGTTGTATGAAAGGTGAATCAGTAGGCTTAAAGTAGTGTATGCAAGAATTTAAGTTTACTAATTCAAAACATATGTTGTGGATGTGATATTTGTAGGCTATGATTAAAGTAGTATGGTTATTAAATACTTGGGGATATCCATATAATGTATTAGAATCTAAGTTTGAATCATTGAAGGTTGAGATAATAAAAAAAGAAGTTGAAAATTCTAAGTTTGTCAATTTTAAGATGTTACATAATGATTATTGGGGATACAGAGGGCTAAGAGCTGTATCTCAGAAGAAAGTAATAGCAGTGGGTTTTACATTATGATGTATTGTCTTTCAAGGTAAGTATAGTGTTTATGTGAGTTATTCTACCCCAGACTCTAGAGTAAAGTGGTGACGATTTAGTTTAGAGTTGTTTATTAAGTGGTTCACATACATAGAATAATGACTTTAAGATAAGGGGTAGATGGAAGAATAAGTAACCAAGTCAGGCTCTCAGATCCTTGTAGTGATACCAGTATGTGTAGAAAAGTAGTAGGAGAGGATGATGCCTAACCCTTTCTTATCTTAGTTCAAGGTTTCTTAGTTATCACAATATCGACTCATGCCTTACATTTTAATTCCGTAATTATATTTCATTTTCATGCATGTCATAAAGAATCATGTACGCTTCCATTACCTAGTATAGGGAGTTTCAGTTTACTCAATAGTAATAACCATGTTCTACGAATTTAGAAACTTCAAACACATTTCATTCAGCTCATGACATATGTATTCATGTTCATTCAGCTCATGACATATGTATTCATGTTTTATAGTATGCTTAGTTACCATGGCTCATACGACACCCCTAATGATCAACAAAATTCAGATTATGTCAAGTATATCCTCAGTTTAGGTTTATGATGAATCCATGATGTTGATATTCTATTCCTCGGGACTCTTTTAAGTGTCAAGTTCTTTATAGTGTTCATGCATGCTTTAGGTCCTCAGATTTTAACCTTTTAGTGACATCTCCTAATGAAATGATGTAGTGATGAGAAAATGCTTAGGTGGGAGAGATTAAATATTTTATTTTAAGGAAAGATTGTTGCATGCTTGTTTTACATGAGGTTGTAGTTATAAAGATAGGATTGAATTGTATATTGGCAGATAAGTGGATAAATAAATTACACATTAGTGAATGGCTAGTAAGATGTTGTATTTAGTTGTTGAAGGGGAAATTAGAATTATTCAGGAGATGGGAAATTATGAAATGCATAGTGTATTGAATTCATGATCAGACTAGTATTACAATGTTTTGTGTACATTTTGTAGATTCAAGTAGGCTTGAACATAGTAGGAGAATTTAGTCTAGCTCAGACTTCAGTAGGTAGAGTTATCAGTGCCCATGGGAATATTTTTAGTAGTCTCAGGTGAAGTGCAGTATTAAGGTGGAAGGTAGAGTTGAGGGAGTATTCCAGGAGTATGTCTCAACTTGAAAGTAGCAGTTGAATTGTCTAAGGCATAGCAATTCTATACTAGCTTAAGTTTTGTAGGCCTATGTTTCGTGTTATAGAATTATAGCCATGATGGGATTCCTTATATAGATGTGTTATTGATATCATGCTCGAGATTCTCTACTTTCTAATATTATTATAACACCTTGAAAGAGCGTTGAAGAAATGCTCCAGTTGTGTATAAGTTTCTAGTATGAGTTATTCCGTAAAGCCATCAATTCAGCTTAGCAGTCAAACAGACAAGTTCCTATGGTTTTCTATCTTTCCACCTAGTCATACAATCTAAAGTCTCATAAACATGGCTATTCCATAAGGTAAAATATTCACACCCTTTCAAATTATTAATTAAGCTCAGTTCAGTTCATGCATCAGTTTCAAATTGCAGATATTCAATCATGATTCAGTTCATAAGTGTCCTGTGCATCATCTCAGTTTTTCCTCAGTATTTTATCCAAGTCAGAAATTTTGAGGGACATAAAATTCCAATAGGGAGAGGTAATGTAATCCCCCGAGCTTTCATATCCTAAACCTTCCATCTTCTCTCAATGTAACAAGATCCAGATTGAAGTAATAGGTACTCATAACTTGACACTCCTATTTCTATCTCACCCTTATAACGATTCCCAAGTCATTACATGTATTAAAGAGATCAGTTACATTTTTGATGTTTAGTTCATGTATCATGTTTCAGACTCAGTTGGGCAATCATGTTCCCCATCAAACATGTTATGTATGTGATCTAAATTTTCTTAGCTTTGTACTTTCAGTCTAACCAATATTATTCAAGGACAATGATCCCGAGGAGGAGATACCGTAATACCCATAGAATCCAAACCAATATTACAACCATACTTCAAGCTCATGAAAAATAAATTATAGTGCTTTGTTTTTTTTATGAGTGATTTTTATATATATTAAGGCCTCAAATAACTCCTAGCTATTAGACGAATCAAAATATCCTTTGCCGATTGAGTTCGTGAGAAGGATGTTGTCATAGTTAACCTCAAATAAGAATTTCTTTTGTTTTACTAAGAATTTTTTAGTTCATACCCTACCAATTGATATATAATCGAATTATCTTTACATTTGATACTAATTTTTCTTTAATTCGATATCAGAATAAAAGGTTATTCCCATTTTACCAGAGTGTTGTCTGACTGCCAAGGTGCCATGGCTAGGGAGAAAAAACGTCAATCCAATGATGGACCTTCAAGCCAGTCCATAAACCTCAAGCACTGAGCTCGTGTTCTAGCAATAAACTAACGGTTTGAGTGGCGATCAGTCACCAGAGTGACGGTCCGTCACCTAACTATCAACTGGACCCCTTTTAGCAATTTAAAGACATCTAAATAGGATATTTTGGTCCTTTTCTACTACTTTTAACCCCACGTCCATCAATTTAAGAAACATAAACTCCTCATTCACCCTCAAAAACAATATAAGGGTTTCCTTCCAAGATTATTTCCCCAAGAACAAGATTAAAACCCTTCTTTAAGAAACTAAGATATTCAATTTCTTTAAGTTCAAGAACCATCAAGAAAACATTAAGATTTGTGTTTCCCAATCCAAGAATTTTCAAGAAACATTAATTATCTTTCAAGATTCAAGATTTAATATATGTGTGATGTTCATCCATGGGACCTCTTGACCCATGGAGTCCAAGAATCCCTTTTCATAATTAAATTGTAAGTTTTTAGATGTTTAGCATGATTTAACTCCTTGAAACTTTTATTGATTTTTATTACAAGTTGTGTTACAAATTATTTTCCATTTTAAATTTGTTTTTCAAGTGTTTTTTTATGCAAGATTGACCTTAAACGTTTGAATGATGGAAACTTCATTGTAAAATACCTAAGTATGGTTTTAGTGTTGCAATTATGATATTCTCACATATTTCTCTCAATCCCATGCTTAAGTCCATGAATTTCTTACCATTTATGATTATAATTGGTTTCAAGTAGAACACATTAAAGTATGTTTTAAATATTGTGGTTTCCATATTATGTTCATCCGAATTCAGAATAAAATCCTCAATTTATGATATGGTGATGTGATCGTGCTATCTTATCCTATTTAAAAGCATCCTAATGTTAAAGTCTTAGTCCTCGTGTTTTTTGTGAAATGATTAATTGAATAAATTGTGAACAATGATTTCTTTCCTTGGTTTCACAACTTTAATGTGTCCTTAATTTTATTGCTATCGAGTTTTGGGGGTTATGAATACCCAAAAACTTAGTTGTTTATAGAATTTCAGTAGTCTTAGAATAGTTTCAGATAAACCATGAGTATTACCACTCAGTTAGTCATAATGATTAGTTACCCATTTAGTTAAGCTAAGTAAGCTCAGTAATTATTGTCAGTTCGGTAGGGAGTAGGACTCAGCACTGATCGAACCTCTGGATGGGGGAATTCTTGTCAGTTAGGGTTTGACCCTGAGCAACAATCCTTGAGTTATAGAACTATGTAGAAAGCGGAGGTTGAGATGACTTCCTGGCAGAGAAATGTTGACATATCTCTCATGCATTTTCCTTCTAGTTAAGGGTTGACAAAAATGTCTTCCTACCAGTTAGGGTTGACTCACTGCCATTGTTAGTACCTGTGGTACGATACTAGCACCTTTCTAACGGAGGTCACAGGTTGGACCCTGATTAGCTTAGAATGGGGTATGTTTGGTAGATGATACCTCCCACATTTTTGGTTTCAATATTAAGTTTAGAATTCAGCGTAGTCTTTCTTAACCATAGCATACAATTTATCTGTTATTCGGTTATTACATTTCAGTATTTCAGTTTACAGTCTATTTTAGAATTATATTTTATGCTTGGTCATTCATTCTCAGATTTTACAACTTTCACGTAATTATATTTAGTAACCTTATGCATTTCAGTTAGTAATTATTTCATGCACATAATACCATGCATTTCAGCCTAACCTTATCTCATATACCAGTACATTGAAAGTACTAATCACATACTCATTTCTTACGCTATGATGTTTAATATCAATGGTTGAGATGCTCAATTTCCTGATCGTACTCAGACATATCAAATTATCAGCAGCAGCAGTGGTGAGTCCTCATATTTTGAGGACATAATTTCTTTATTTTAGTCTATCTTAGTATTTTAGTATTTCCATTCCGTCGGAGTTAGTTGGGGGCTTATCTCATCAACTCCACATTCAGTCTCTTTAGAGGCTTTCAGACTAGTACAGACAGTTAGTCAGCTTTCAGTTGTCATTATTAGCTATTTTATTAGTATTATTAGTGTTGTTTTACAGACATTATAAGAACTATGATTTAAAACCTTATGGCTTTTTTAGTTCAATTTTGTAATTATGCTTTTGTTATTAGTTTTATTCAGTGCTGACAATAGCTACTAGTATCATAGGTTAGCTTGTGGTCACTTTTGACCATAAGTACCGTGTAGCGCCAAGGGTGTACTCTTGTGGTATTTCAATCCTCTTGTCTCCTAAACTTTATTTCCCCCATCTCTAAAGGATTAATGGCTCTTCCGGTGGCCAAGAAAGGTCAGCCAAGCATGATAGCTACCCCTTGGTCCATTTCACAATCCAATACTAGAAAATCCACTGGAAGTATACACTTTTACACTTTAACAAGGACATCACATAAAATTCCCACCATACTTTTTATAAACTGGTACGCCAGTAGGAGTCACATAGAGGCCGATGCAAGGGCATCCAATCCAAGTTTCTTGTAGATGATAAAAGGCATTAAGTTGATGGTCGCAACAAGGTCACATAGAGCGTCTGTAAACACATTTGTCCCTATTGTGCAAGGAATGGTTAATGCTTTGGGGTCTTCTTTCTATTCTGCAACCTTACTATCCATGATAGCATTACACCCAAGAGTGACCTCAATGGTGTCACCTTCGACAAGCTTCTTCTTGGACATAAAGTTTTTCATTAACCTAGCATATCTCGGGATCTCCTAGATCACCTCAAGTAACGGGATGTTTATTGATAGATTGCTAAGTTTTTCCATGAACTTCCTCAATATGTCACCCTCCTCTTTTTTATGGAATCATTGGGGGAATGGGGGAAGAACTTGGATTGTGGGCCTAACTTCACTTTGTGGTTTCTTAACCTTATCAAATTCTTCATCACTTTCCTCAGTCTCTTTTTCATCATTTTTTTTCTTGACTTTGAGGTAACACCTCTTTTTCTTTAGCCTTGGGCATTTTCTTACCCAAATCTCCTTTGAAGGTATCATTAAGTTTCTTTCCACTCCTGCAGACAATTTCTTGAACTTGAGCATCATTTTTTGGATTAACAATCATGTCACTAAGCAGTCCACCTATTGGCCTAGCATTAAGTTGTATGGAGATTTGCCCAATTTGGATCTGTAATTACTTGATAGAGGCAGAATGAGACACCACAGTTTGACAGAGTTGAGAGAATTCACCTTTAAACTCACAGACCATTTTGTCCATACCTTTCACTCTATTTAATATTTTTCTAACACATCCTCGATCTTGAATTTTTCGAGATTGATGGTACTTGACTCCTTGGTCTTAGCTCGATCATGAGGGGGAACATAATGGTCATAATCACAATCCCTATCTCTCCAATATCTATCCTGCTCACAGTCAATCCAACATTGATTCCCACCTTGACTTTGATAGACGGGGCAGAAACCCCCTAAGAAGTTACCCAAATACCGTATTTCCTCATCTAACTTCTTTGTTTCTTCATCATCTTCATAGTATTTTGATGCTAAGGAGTTTACCTCTTTTGTGGGAGCACCCATAACATTATTTTTCAAGAGTTCAAGTTGGGTTATGTAACGCCCCGATTCGCTGAACCGGAATGCTACACGGTGCTCATGACCCCGAGGGACCACAAGCTAACCTATGACTTATATCTGTACTTGCATACTACAAGTCATGATATAATAATACAGAATACATAGAACTGTAAGGCCATAAGGTTCATCTAAATACAATCATGTGGGTGAAAATACCCAAAATAACTCAATCTGAACGTAAATCTGAACATAAATTTGAAAGCCTCTAAACTATCTGAATAAGGATTTGAAGGAACATGTCTCCAACTAAATCTATAAAACTGAACTAAAGAAATAAATAAATGAATCAAATCATATTATCCTCAAATTAATGAGGACTCACTGTGTCTACTACTATGCTGGAGCTCATGTCTCGGAACCTATGGTGTAACATTAAAAGAAAACACCATAGCATAAATGCGTCAGTACAACTAGAGTATTGAGTATACGAGGAAGGTAGGATAAACATAAAGGGTTTCATACATGAACACCACTGACTGACCAATATGAACGTTGGAGTGCAAACATACATATATAGAAACTGGGACCGTAAATAAGTGATAGCATGACCTATAAGCTAAGACATGGTTTACTGATAACTGTCATGAATGATACTGAAACTAATAACATAGACGATTGTATCTAACAGTCCTGTATATACTAAAATCTAAAGAACACCCTGAGTTCTTTTACTGAGACTAATACTAAAACTGTGGGAAGTAGTGTTTAACCGACATGCCCCATGTATGCTGTTATGGCTAAGATGGGGTCCAATATCTACCCCGACTGGAGAGGTGTCAATACCGTGCCATAGGTAAGGACAGCCTGTGAGTGACCCTTATCAGGCTGGTACTCAATGAGCACAGTGGGAACCCTAAACTGACAGGTTAAGCCACCTCATCAACCCTAATTTGACAGGTTATGATGTCTCAACCTACGCTGGCTACATAGTTCTAGAACACAAGGATGACTACTTAGGATCACACCCTAAACTGGCGGGTGAGTTTTCATCCTTGGGTTCACTCGGTGCAAACTTCTACTCCCATCTGGAGGGACTGGACATGAATAACTGACTGTGCATGACTTAATTTTACTGAATTCCATTGACTGGCGGAATGTTACTGATATCTGACAACTGACTAGGATCATGAGGTATTCTTGAGTCACATGACTGACTGAAGTCTATAGAATCATAGCTTGAGTTTGGATATCATGAAACATGACATGGCTCTAGGCACACAGCTATAGTTTTCGATTTTAAGTACCCCCAGGACTCGATGGAAGGAAATTGACACACATAACTGACTTGATCATAAGAGTAGAGTCCATAATTTATAATATCATAAGTAGGGATCTCATACTAAGCATTGTTATCAACAATGTATTGCATGGAAAAGATTTCATATCACATGGAAGTACTTGCACAATCTTAATATCATGTTCATTGCATAATCCTATTGGCAACACATACCAATAGCATGGAAGTTCATGTGGATTGCATGGTTATCATACATCTTGTTCATAAGTAGGATTTGCAAGTAAACATAGCATAATCTTATAAGAATAGTTCATGAGCATTCCAACAACATTTAGAAGGCACATTATCAACATAGAAGTCATTGGAACGTAAGGGCATATCATGAATCCTTCACTTAGTCACAATTTAGCTATATTGCATGATTTATATTTTCTTAGGCATTTTATCAAAGACCTTACATGCACATCTTAAGCATAGGTGAAATCATCAAATTATACATCATGAACAACCCAGTTTACATGTTTCCAACTCATATGATATCATGAAATTCAAAAAAACATATAAAGATTCCATCTTGGGAATCACCCAATATCAACAACATGATCATCAACACCCAACAATATTGAAAACATACTGTATAATGAAAAATAGGGTTTTTGAACTTTATGGATGAAAGGAATTCATAAATCACCTCACGCATACCATAGAAGGAAGATTCTTGATGATTGATGGAGGAATTTCCTTGAAATCGGATCTTCAAGCTTAGTTATGCAACCCTAGTTGTTTTTCTCTTTTAGTGCTCTTGGATCATGAACTTTGAGAATATAATAGGGTTGTAATATATTTAGAGGCTATATAATTCGTAGGGTTAAGTTTAGGAATGTGTAAGGAGTGTTAAAAGACTTAATTACCCTTAAAATAACTCAAAACGGAGTGTTTTTGGCACCTGGAACTGACTGAGGCGGAGCCTAAGTGATTTCCTGAGCTAGGTTGGGCGGCGCCTAACCAATCGCCTATGCTTGGGTTGGGCGGCGCCTAGCCAATCGCCTATCCTTACTGTGTCTCACGAAAATGGGCATAAGTTTTTGCCTGGGTATTGGATTGAGGCAAAATTGGTATCGTTGGAAAGCTAATTCGATTCTCTACAATTTGGTGGGTCTAAATAATCAAAAATATCACATTAACATCGAGTTATACTCATTCAAACATAACCCTTGCAAAATCGAACACTAAAACTTGATGGATTCAAAAACTCTTAGCTTGTATTACCTTAAGTGACTCATATGAACATGCTTAATACATCATAAGCTATCTTATCACTAGGATATTCATTGTAAGTCATGTACTCAAGTATGATTCACAGGATAAGAGATTTCATATGTAAGAATACTTATTCACTTTTTATCTTAGAAACATGAGGGGTATTATAATATCTCCCCCTTGGGAACATTCGTCCTCAAATGAGAATTTACTGAGAAGGGATACAAGACAATAGAACCTGAACTGAACATGAAGAACTAAAACTTCACCTTATGGCTGACATGCTAAACATATTGAACTCGTGCATATCTGATGCACGAACAACTGACACATGAATGCATGACTGAGTATGAAACGGTTAATAGGTACAAAGTTTATACTAGAAACATGAATGTGAACTGAATAAAATTAAGAAGAACTGTTACCTTGAGCTTGATCTTAATAGGCGGGGAAGAGGTGAGGATACTTGGTACGCATATTTGCTTCTGCTTCCCAAGTAGCTCCCTTATGAGACTGATTTCGCCAAAGAACCTTGACTAGAGGGACTTCTTTGTTCCTCCATCTACGAGTCTGATAATCTAAGATTTTGAATGGAATCTCTTCATAGGAGAGGCTGTTCTGAATGTTGATGCTTTGAATAGGGACAAAAACTGCTGGGTCACCTATGCACTTTTTTAGCAAAGAGCACTGGAAGACTAGATGGACTGAGGCTAGATTTGAAGGCAACTCAAGCTCATAAGCTACCTTGCCAGAGTGACAAAGAATTCTACAGGGACCGATATACCGAGGACTGAGTTTCCCTTTCTTGGCAAACCTTTTCACTCCCTTTATGGGAGAGATCTTAAGATAGACATAGTCATTGACCTCGTACTTAAGATCCTTTCTACAAATATCTGCATAGGACATCTATCAGCTCTGAGCAGCCCGGAGTCTCTGTCTAATCAACTAAACTTTCTCTAAGGCATCGAATACTAAGTCAGGACCTATGATTAAGGCCTCACTAACTTCGAACCAACCAATCGGAAATCTACATGTCCTACCATAGAGAGCTTCGAATGGAGCCATCTAAATACTAAAATGATAGCTATTGTTGTATGAAAACTCAATCAAAGGCAAGTGGTCGTCCCAACTTCCCTTGAAGTCAGTTGTACACGCCCTTAGCATATCTTCAAGAGTCTGAATGGTCCTCT
This sequence comes from Capsicum annuum, assembly GCF_002878395.1. Taxonomy (NCBI): domain Eukaryota; kingdom Viridiplantae; phylum Streptophyta; class Magnoliopsida; order Solanales; family Solanaceae; genus Capsicum; species Capsicum annuum. The sequence continues at coordinate 172,198,433 of NC_061121.1, read as the reverse complement.
CTACTTGACCATCTGTCAGAGGATGAAATACTATGCTGAGATAAACTTGGGTACCGAGACCTAGAATGCTTTCTAAAAGTGAGAAGTGAACTAGGTACCTCTGTCTGAGATGATAGATTGTGGAACACCGTGTAACCTGAATAACTCCCTGATATAGAGTTTGGCATAATCCTCAACGAAATAAGAAATACGAACAGGAAGGAAATGAGCTGACTTGTTCATTCTATCTATAATGACCCAGACTGAATTATGTTGATGACGAGTTCTAGGTAAAGCTGTCACGAAGTCGATGTTAACTTCTTCCCACTTCCAAGTAGGAATGGTGAACTCTTTCATGGAACCACTAGGTTTTTGATGCTCTATCTTAACCTACTGACATATAGAGCACTTAGCCACAAACTCTGCAATATCTCTCTTCATCCCACTCCACTAATAGATCTCTCGAATGTCACGGTACATCTTAGTGGCCCCTGGATAAATAGAGTATCACGCACCATACACTTCTAGAAGAATTTGCTGCCTCAATTCATCTACGCCTGGAACACATAGACGACCCTGACAACGAAGAACACTATCTCCTCCTTGGGAGAAAACCTCAACTTTCTAATTCTGAACAGACTCTTTGATCTTGACAAGGCGAGGATCCTTGTATTGTTTCTCTTTTACCTTGAAACTAGAGATGACTCTGAACTACTATGAACACATACACCACCCTCTGAAGAATCAACTAAACGAATGCCTAGTCTAGCATACTGATGGATCTCTTGAGCCATCTTTTTATTACTATCCTAAAAGTGAGAAATACTACCCATGAAGAGTCGACTGAGAGCATCGGCCACAACATTGGCCTTGCCTGGATGATAAAGAACACTCATGTCATAATCCTTCAAGATCTCTAACCACCTTCTCTGGCAAAGATTGAGATCTTTCTAGGAAAAGACATACTGGAGGTATTTATGGTCTGTGAAGACATCTACATAAACTCCATAGAGAGAATGCCTCTAAATCTTCAAGGCAAAAACTACCGCTGCTAACTCAAGATCATGAGTACGATAATTCTTCTCATGTGGCTTTAACTGTCTGGAGGCGTAGGCTATGACCTTACCATGCTACATGAGGACACAATCTAAACCCACTATGGATGCATCACAATAGACTACAAAACCATCTGAACCATTTGGAATAGCTAGAACTGGAGTAGAGGTGAGTCGAGTCTTCAACTCTTGAAAGCTGGATAATCTAGACATAGAAGATGCAATAGAAGAAAATCCCTCAACAAACCATCTGTAATAGCTAGCCAAACCCAAGAAAATCCTAATATCTGATGGAGATATGAGTCTGGGCAAGTTTTTTACTGCCTCGGTTTTATGAGGATCTACTCTAATTCCATCACCAAAAATAATATGGCCAAGGAATGCTACTGATACACACACCCCTTAGAAATCATTTTCCTTGCCCAAAGGTAGGAAATAAGCTGACCCCTGAATGCTGAAATGCTACCCTTCCACTCTTGCACGGCCTCATTCGAGAACTAAAACTTAACTATCCTATTTCTCAGTCGACTGTGGCATAGCAGGAATGAACCCAATCCATTCCGAGAATGACATAAAAATCAGTCATCTCTAACTCCACTAAATTTATTGATGTGGATTTTTTAGATATCATAACCGGGCAGTTCCTGTATACCCACCGGGCTATGATGGTTTTACCCATTGGGATAGCGACTAAGAAGGGCCCTGCTAGGACTTCAGGACTAATTCTGAAATTGCCTGCTATGTATGGAGTAACAAAAGACAAAGATGCACCTGGGTCTAGTAAAGCATAAACATAAACATGGAAAATTTGTAAGGTACCAGTAATGACATCAGGAGAATTTTCCTGATCCTGCCGGAACTGAAGAGCATAGAGTCTGTTTAGGCGTTGCCCACTGGAAGCACTGGAAATGACACCCTACTGGTTTGAGCGACTGGACTGAGCTGTAGAATGATTTTGCTGACCCTGATGATTTGACTGCAGACACTCCCTAATCTTGTGGCCTAGCCTTCCACAACCAAAACAGACATCACTACCGGCTCTGCAAATACCCTTATGGTTCTTACCGTAAGTCTGAAAAAGGGGATTCGTTCGGGCACTGCTAATACTGCCCTGAGATTTAGAGCCTGGCGATTTGTCTCTATCGCCCTCTCTAAACTTTGGCACTAGAGCACTAACAGAGGAAGGAGCTAGAACGGCTGACTTGGAGCGAAACTATGAACGGTTTCCTCTATCTGTCTTGGGGTGAGCAAAGTTAAAATTACCTGACCTTGCTCTCTTGTTCTGCCTCTCCCTAGTCTTAAAATTCTGCTCTTCTACTTGCTGGGCATGGTTCATAAGTCTAGCTAAGGTCATATCACCAATCAGCATCGCAGACCTATACTTATTTACCACGCTATCGTTGACCCCTGACATAAACTTGATCATCTTAGCTCTATTGTCTGCAACCACATGAGGATCATACCTGGCTAGCTGAGTAAATCTGAGAGAATACTCCCTAACCATCATATTCCCCTACCTGAGGTTAATGAACTCAAGAACTTTGGCTTCCCTCAGCTCTTGGGGAAAGAATCTATCTAAGAAGGCTGTGACAAATTCCTCCCACTTGATAGGGCCTGTATCATCTAACCACTTAGACTTTCACTATTTGTACCAATCATGAGAAATATCCTGTAACTGGTAGGAGGCTAACTCAGCACTTTCAATAGAGGTAACACCCATGATGTCAATGACCTTCTGGACTTGGTCAATGAACTCCTAAGTGTCCTCATTAGACTTAGACCCATAGAATGATGGAGGGTTCATTCGGGTAATGTCCTGAACCCTAGCTGCTTTAGGATTGGCCACTGGATTGGTCGGAATAACTGGTGGTCATTCATTCTGTGCAGCCATGGGATGAGCAAGTGTGATAAATGCGGGTCTAAACTCCGCATGGGAAACATGTTCACCTGAAGGATCTTCGGGCTAAGGAGCTGGCTAGTTTTTTTTCTTTGGGGCCATGGTCTGGAATAAGAGAAGAATGGATTAGACTAAGAGTTTAACTATTGATTATGCGCACTAGCATGACATGAATAATGAAGAAAGGGGACTGTTCCTAAAACATCTTATAGCCTCCCACACATAAATGTGGTGCGCAACACCCCCATGCACAAGACTCTTCTAGATGCGGCTTTCAGACTTCCTAGGACTCTATTGAACCTTAGGCTCTAATACCAAGTTTGTACACCCCAATTCGCTGAACCAAAATGCTATACGGTGCTTATGAGCTCGAGGTACCACAAGCTAACCTATGACTGGTATCTTTACTTGTATACTGCAAATCATGATATAATAATGCGAAATACATAGAACTGTAAGGCCATAAGGTTCAACTGAATACAATCATGTAGGTGAAAATACCCAAAACAACTCAAGCTGAAAATAAATTTGAACATAAATCTAAAAGCCTCTAAACTATCTGAATAAGGAGTTGAAGGAACATGTCTCAAACTAACTCCATAAAACTGAACTAAAAAAAAATCAAATCATATTGTCCTTCAATCAATGAGGACTCATTGTGTCTCTACGACTGGAATGCTACAGCTACCGCAGGCTGGAGCTCGTGTCTCGGAACCTATGGTGTAACATGAAAAGAAAACACCATTGCACAAATGCATTAGTACAACTAAAGTACTGAGTATACGAGAAAGGTAGGCTGAACATAAAGGGTTTCATGCATGAATAACACTGACTGACCAATATAAACGTGGAAGTGCAAACACACATATATAGAAACTGGGACCACGAATACGTGATAGAATGACCTGTAAGATAATACATGGATTACTAATAATTGTCATGATTGATACTGAAACTGATAACATGGACGACTATATCCGATAGTCCTGTATATACTGAAATCTGAAGAACGCCTTGAGTTATTTTACTTAGACTGATACTAAAACTGTGGGAAGTAGTGTTTAACCGACATGCCCCATGTAAGCCGTTATGGCTAAGCTGGGGTCCAATCTCTGCCCCGACTGGAGGGGTGTCAATACCGTGCCACAGGTAAGGACAACCTGTGAGTGACCCTTATCAGGTGGATACTCAATGATAATAATGGGAACCCTAAACTGATGGGTTAAGCCACCTCATCAACCCTAATCTGATGGATCTCAACCTACGCTGGCTACGTAGTTCTAGAACACAAGGATGACTACTAAGGATCACACCCTGAACTGGTGGGTGAGTTCCCATCCTTGGGTTCACTCGGTGATAACCTCTACTCCTATCTGGAGGGACTGGACATGAATAACTGACTGTGTATGACTTAATTTTACTGAATTCCATTGACTGGCGGAATGTTACTGATATCTGATAACTGACTAAGATCATGAGGTTTTCCTGAGTCAAATTACTAACTGAAGTCTATAGAATCATAGCTTGAGTTTGGATTTCATGAAACATGACATGTATCTAGGCACATAGCTATAGTTTTCGGGTAGAAGTAACCCCAGAACTCGATAGAAGGAAACCGACACACATGACTAACATGATAGTAAGAATAGAGTCTATAATTTATAATATCATAAGTAGGGATCTCATACTAAGCATGGTTATCAACCATGTATTGCATGGAAAGGATTTCATATCATATGGAAGAACTTGCACAATCTTAATATCATGTTCATTGCATAATCATATTGGCAACACATACCAATAGCATGGAAGTTCATGTGGATTGCATAGTTATCATATATCTTGTTCATAAGTAGGATTTGAAAGTAAACATAGCATAATCTCATTAGAATACTTCATGAGTATTCTAACAATATTTACAAGGCACATTATCAACATAGAAGTCATTGGAATGTAAGGGCATATCATGAATCCTTCACTTAGTCACAATTTAGCTATATTGCATGATTTCTACTTTCTTAGGCATTTTATCAAACACCTTACATGCAAATCTTAAGCATAGGTGAAATCATCAAATTATACATCATGAACAACCCAATTTACATGTTTCCAACTCATATGATATCATGAAATTCAAAAAAACATATAAAGATTCCATCTTGGGAATCACCCAATATCAACAACATGATCATCAACACCCAAAACTATAGAAATCATACTTTATAATGAAAAAAGGGTTTTTGAACTTTATGGATGAAAGGGATTCATAAATCAACTCACGCATACCATAGAAGGAAGATTCTTGATAATTGACGGAGGAATTTCCTTGAAATCGAATCTTCAAGCTTAGTTATGCAACCCTAGTTCTTTTTCTCTTTTAGTGCTCTTGGATGATTAGCTTTGAGATGATAATAGGGTTGCAATATTTTTAGAAGCTATATATTTCATAGGGTTAAGTTTAGGGACATGTAAGGAGTGTTAAAAGACTTAATTACCTTTAAAATAACTCAAAATGGAGTGTGTTTTTGGCACCTGGAACTAACTTAGGCGGCCCAAGTGATTGCCTAAGCTAGGTTGGGCGGTGCCTAACCAATCGCTTATGCTTAGGTTGGGCGGCGCCTAACCAATCACCTATCCTTACTGTCTGTCAAGAAAATGGGCATACCTTTTTCACTCGGGTATTTTATTAAGGCGAAATTGGTATCATTGGAAAGCTAATTCGATTCTCTACAATTTGGTGGGTCTAAATCAGGAAAAATACCTTGTTAACATCGAGTTATACTCTTTCAAAGATGACCCTTGCAAAATCGAACACAAAAACTTGATGGATTCAAAAACTCTTAGCTTGTATTACCTTAAGTGACTCATATGAACATGCTTAATGCATCATAAGCTATCCTATTACTAGGATATTCATTGTAAGTTATGTACTCAAGTATGGATCACAGAATAGGAGATTTCATACGTAGGAATACTTATTCATATCCTAGCTTAGAAACATGTGGGGTATTACAGGTTATCATTTTCGCCATGTTCTCCTTGTTTTCTTCATTCCGCTTTCTTTATTCATTATCAACCATGCAAGTAGTGAAATAGATCTTGGTAACTTTGGTATCTCGGGTATGCCAACCACAATTTTTCTTTAACACTTCTGCTATCAATAGAAAGGTCGCATAGTGGTGCATCTTAACTATGGAGCCACCCACCGCATTAACCACCACCATTTTGTTTAATGGATCAAGGGCCCAGTAGAAGCTCTCAATAAGCATCTTCTCCGATACTTTATTATTTTGGCATTGGGCTAATTTTCCATTAAACAATTCCAAAGCTTCAATAAATGGTTGTCCATTCATTTTCAAAAAATTTACAATCTCGCCCCGCTTTTGAAGAATTTTAGATGGTGGGAAGCATCTATCAAGAAAAACCATAGTAAGCTCTTCCCAAGATGTAATTTAGTCGACTGGAAGTGAGCAGAACCCTAAAACCACCTAGTCCGTTAGTGACAATGGGATAAGGAGAAATTGAATGGACTCCTGAGTAAAGTGTGCTATTTTTAATGGCATACACACTTCCATGAAATTCATCAAATAGACATTCGGATCCTCAAAAGCCTGACCCACATACAACCCTTTCATTTGCAACAAGTAAAGCATGATGCCAATTATATGGAAGACTTTGTTTCTATTGGTTGGTGGGATATAGATTTCACTTATTTGTCCAGATTTATTTTGTAGGCTATCATCATCTAAGGGACCATAAAAGGAGCCTATGTTGCTCGTGTTATCACGCATCATTTCGTTAACACTTCCATCACCTACAAAAAATTCAAAAGCAACAAATAATGAAGTCACACCTCTCTGGGTACTCCCAAGTAACAATCATACCATATAAGTGAAATCTATAATCCACTCCCCGACAACTAAGCTATTTTAATAATGCTCAACTCACTCCCATGTTTGAGGGGAGAGAAGGTCATTGTTAATAACCCAATATGCATTGGGGTCGAATCCAAGGAGAAAATTATAAATTTCAAAACCTATGGGTGTTCTACTTACTTAAAGGTTAGCTGGAATGGTAACAAACATAACACGTATAATGAAGTGGGGGGAATTGCTTTGAACTTTGTTTGCAATAATCTCTAGTTAAAAACACACTAATTTAGAACTTTTAATTTAGAATCAATATTTGAGAAGATCTTGGGAATATGTCTACCTAAAGGTAAAGAGTGCATGGGTTGTTGAGAGTTTAACATGAATCTTAGTTATTGAGTAAAAGATAGGCTAGGTCG